>NC_092814.1:342752740-343066490 GCF_023375885.2 Dermacentor andersoni
GCGAAGTGCGCGCTGCTCGTGGCGGTGCTGCTGCGTGCGATTCTCCGGCATCGAGCAGCCACCGCAGCTTCGCCGAAGGGCTGCACGCCGGCAGATCGGGACACTGCGAGGGTCAAATGTTAATCAACCATCCCCGTGGGTCTCACATTTAGTGAAAACAAGTATAGAAAAAACAGTTCGTTGGATCAAAATCTCGCACGAAGATGGTGACAAATGTGGAAGTGCACATGCCATTTGCAACCAAATTGGGGCGAGCGAATTCACCGATTTGCCGCATACAGGTAACCAGGCATGCGCGAATGCTCGTTAACGAGCAACATTTCGTTCTAGCAGTTGGCAACGATTCTCCCTTGTGACCCTTGCTGCTGCGTGTCTTCCTGTCCTGCAGAATCTGTGGTTCGTAAGCAGTGTTTCCAAACCCTTACCGTGGTCTACGCAGATAGCAAGCCTTGCAAAAGGAATCGGACCAACTTACAACATTTTCCGTCTTGTTTTAGAAAGTTTAATCGCAAAATATCATTAAGTATTGCGGAAGCAGTCACGCGCCAAATGATCGATAAGAGAGTTCTAACGTTCGATTCGCAGTAGACCGGCGCTAATGGCCGATGTGCACACACCATGCATTACCTGCTCAAAGACGCCAGTTGTGCTGCCGCGTGCGATTCTTAGGTTTGGAGCAGCCTCCGCAGTCTCGCCGAAGGGCAGCGTGGCCACAGGTCCTGGCACCGCGACAGCACAAAACAACCCTTTTGTCACCCTTGCGTGGCACTTCTGTGGGAAATCCAGGAAGCGATACCGCACTCAGTTTAAGTGATATACAGAAGCGGGTATGAATTTATAAGTGCCCGTGCAGTCACACGACGGAAAGCCAATAGTTACTAGCGAAATGATAAATTTTGGACGGGAAAAGCAGGCACAAATACCGTCTCGCCGCACTTATACGTAAGAATTCGTTACGAACTTTCAGTTACTGTTAAATCTCTTGTTTACGGATGAGGTTGTCATTTCGTTTCCATGGAATATACTGAGCGCGCAAGAAATAAGAAACGTGAAACAGAGCAACGTGAAAACTACCTCAACAGATTTTTTTTTCGCATGTCTTACATGGAAAATGATTCAGCTGATTTCACATGTGGTCGGCCCGGCACAATAGCACGACCGAAGAAGTGCATGCTGTTGAAAGAACTGCCGTACCTGAACACAATGAGGTGGCTACATTAGCAACTTCCCCTACGTTGTACAGTTTTTACGATACAAAAAATATTGACTTGAGCATACATTTGCAGTGCTCGTGTAATAAACTGTTATTTACTTAGGATATATATAATATATAATGTATGCATAATATTTATTATAGAATGCATTACATATATATATGATAATGAGCCCGGCATGTAATGACATCAACATCAAAGCGACTTACTGGGAAGCGTCCCTATTAGATTGCATGGCAGGCGGGTAAGGTAGCATTACGTCACTGATCTAAGTACACCGGCCTTGTGCTATCTAGGAGGCGTTGGCCAGGCGTCTTGACGCGCTTGTCTTAGCACCCGCGAAGAGTTCATAAGTCGAAAGAATGTTCAGCGGCGTTCAATTCTACGCTTATGTTTCCGGATTCATAACTCATAAGATGTGCTTAAGTGTCCTCGGATCTTTTTTCGTTGACAATTTGAACATAAAGGCAGTCGAAGATCCTCCTAATCCTTATCGAGCAATCGTGTGTGAAGACTATTGAGAATAGTTCACTTTAATTATACTTGCCTTGGAAGGACATCACATATGGTACATTATTTTTTTTTTATTTATTTATTTATTTATTTATTTATTTATTTATTCATGGGGGGAAGGTCTTGTTTTGTACAGGAGGAGGAGGAATAAACTTTATTTGTGCACAGCAGATTTGAGACCTAGGCCTCTACCTAAATGACGGCCTCGAGCCATTGGGCCCTGGCGGCAACTTCGGCTTGCTGGATTGCCTTGGGTTGGTGTTCCGGTGCACAGCTGAGCAACACGGTCTCCCACTGCTCTCTGTTCTTAATTATTTTATTCTGTATGGGTGTACGAGGACAAGCCCAAACCATATGTTGTAGGTCCGCCCTTTCTTCACAGAATCTACATCTATCCGCGTAAAGGTCCGGGTAGTAGCGGTGGTAGGCCACCGGGTTCGGATATGTATCTGTATGTAAGAGGCGCCATGCCGTCGCTTGCCGTCTATTTAACGAGGAGTGTGCCGGGGGGGAAATGGGCCCTTCCCAATTTAAAGTGTTTGGTGATCTCGTTAAAGCTGGTCATCCGGTCTCTCTCTGTTCCCAGTATTTGTTGCGTGTCACCTGCTCGGCCTGTCAGTTCTCGAGCCAGGTTGTACGCTATTTTGTTCCCGGGAAGGGAGGTTTTTCCCGGCAGGGAAGGTTTTGTACAGCTCACTAAACTAATGCGCTCAGCTATCTCGCGCGTAGTTCAAATACGTCTTGATCATGTCGAAATTGCGAGTTTTCGAGGAAGTTGCTATTGCCTGCACTTAGGAGAATAAATGTGAAATTATTGCTTATATTGGATTGCGTACAGAATACTCACAGTGCACTTCTATTGTAATTCACGCTTACAAGACCGTCAGAACAAAACTCCCGCAACGTATTCGCGGCACGTTGGTCGTCAGAGATTTCAAGGCGTAGGGATGCATGCACGTAATTGTTTTATTCTTGGCTATAATTACTGCATGCCTAAATGATTTGAGTGCCCCGACGAGCACGTCATTAAATGGGAAGGAAAAGTTTGGCTAGCACATTTCGTAAGACTGTGCAACCACAACAGGCAACAGCAGTTTTCAGTTAATTCTTTTGGCATTCAACTAAATGATTCATCTCGTTACCGAGTCTTTCTTAAAATTTTAATTGGGGCATTTTACGAGCCGAATCTACGATATTATTATGAGGCATGCCGTAGTGAGCGTGCTTCCACGTAGACGGTGTAAAAACTTGTTTTGTTTGCCTCAACAGTATTTTGTTGGTCATCAGTCCATCGGGGCAGCTCAGAGACGCAATGAGTGAATTCTGGGGTTTTACGTGCCAGTGGGAATTCTGGGGTTTTACGCTGTAGTGGACAACACTCCCGATTAATTTTGACCACCTGGGGATCAACTGACAGGCCGGACAGCAAGCGACGAACACACACCAGAAAACGCGGCCGCCATTTTGCCTTTGCCATGTTTACTTTGACGGACGCCAAAAACGGGCTATTTTCTCGCGTATGTGAACTCTACAGGGAAAACTAATGAATACAGCAAAAATGTCAGTTACTTACTGCTGAATGTTACGCATTGTTGCAATTTATCTGCTTTAAAAAACCATACCATATGTTTCTTCGAGTTTAAGAAAACGTCAACAGAACTGCGGGACTTCTTGCTACAGCGGTGCCAAAGTTGCGCTTTAGTTCCATAGCCTTCGCTATCGCACAAATAAAAGTCCAGGAAGACATAGCTGCTAGTATAATTCATTTTTTTTTCTTATCTTGCAGAACAGCGATCGCTTCTTGGACGAAATATATGTGAAGAAGACGTATATGATTGACTGGACACACAGGCACTTATTCGGTTTAACCTTCCTTTGCAAATGGCTTACACATACACGCTGCAACCCGCGTAGTTGCACGACGTCGCGGGATCCAATCCTAGCCATGGCGGGAGAAATGTGAAAACACCCGTCTACTTAGATGTAGGTGCACGTTAAAAAAAAAAGCAGAGTGTCCAAATTACCCCGGAGTCCCCACTACGGCGTGCGTCAAAAGCAGATCGTGGTTTTGCTACGTCAAACCGCATAACTAAAAAAACAACAACAAAACACATGCTGAATATTCTCCAACCAAAGGCATCAAATCCAAATAGTTTAGGGAAAATAGGCCAACACGGTGCCTATTATGGTACACTCTGCTGGTTCCTACGACGCTCCAAGTCGGTTTACAGCGATGCGGTGCCCCTCGAGATTGGAGCCGTAGAAATACTGCCTCAGCCGAACGTGCTAGCTGCTGCCAGAGCTATCGGACTAGCCACGTGATGGAACTTCTGTCGGACAGCGGTCGCGCTCTCAGGCTGCAGGCATGCAGCACCGCCTCCTCACAATCTCAATGGGAGCGCGGCGCTCTGAACAGACCTGCCGAATGCAAACTGCGCCGCGAGAGCGCTGGAAAGAGACCACACCATTGTAGCGTCAAATTTAATATAAAAAGATCACGTGACGCACTCTAGGGCCTGCGCCTATCAAATAATCTTGACGGCAGGACAGCTATTAGCACTCATGTCGAATGAAGAAGCTGCCATCACTCGGCAGGGGCAGAGACTTTGGTGCCGGAGCCAGAAACACGGTAGCATGCGGGGGTTACCGCCTGCTGCTCCTGCTGATCCCAGAGAGCAGGCCATCATGGCGTCACGGTGGTACTAGCGCTGGAAGACGTGGGGAGACCTGCTGGGGTCCTTGTGGCGCCCTGGCAGCCGGAGAGAAAATTGGGCGTTCCAAGCCCGCTGCGTAGCCCCATCAGCACGAAGTCAGCATGTATGTTTGGTCAGTTTGCGCAACTACGCAATCAAGCAGCCATTCAGATCAAATCATTTTGTCGTTGCTCTAAATGATTCAGTTTCCTGCCGGAAGTTGCATGCCGGAACTACACTCCAATGATGAGTCGCACCACTGCAGCATTTATTTTACCACCGGGGGTTCTTTACCGTGCACCGAATTTATCTTGCACGAGCGTTTTTGCATTCGGCCCTGATAGGAATTTGGCTCCCGCTCTCTAGAATCGAACCCATGAACTCGACCTATGGAGCGCGACAGGATAACCACTGGGCTATCATGACTGCCTATTACCTTGTCATCTATTAGTTGCTACTCTTATTCACTCTCTATTAAAAATATAGAACCGCGGTCACTGCGTGAACAAAATATCTGTACAAAAGATGGATAGATAGGCTGCACACAGAGGCCCTTCTTTGATTACACGTTTTTCGGGGCTTAACCTCTGCAAAAAAGTGTAGATGACTGTTACAGATACGTAATGATCATTATGTACACGAAGACACCAGCTTTAATATTAAAATGAATAAACAAGCACATGAGCGACGGTTCCATTTTTACTGACGATTATTGTGAAGCGGTTTCCTATCCAAATAGTTAAAGGTCACAAAGTCAGCATGGCGCATCTTATACTCAGTATGAAGATATCCCGTGACGCACCGTTCCATCTGCGCATATGAAATCATATTGACGGCAGGGCAGCTACATACACCTATGGCCAATGAATAAACATGACTTGCCAGGGCTCTGCAGGAGCGCAGCCTTTCGTGCAGGAGCCAGAAGCGCGGCAGGATGCTGCAGTTGCCAGGAGCTGCTGCTGTCCCCAGAGTGCAGCTTGGCATGGCGTCATGGCGGCACTTGCACTGGAAGACGTGGCGAGGAGACCTGCTGCAGTCCTTGTGGCGCCCAGGCAGCCGGAGGGATAACGGGTCGGTCGAAGCCCGCTGCGCAGCCCCGCCATCACCACGTCGGATGCAGAGTGACGATGGACATTGGACGACTTGAGTGCGCCGTTGACGTCTTGCGTGAGGGTGCCTTCGCATCCGGGAACGCGTGAAGGACTTCAGAGCGGCTGAAGGGGCCAGCGTCTCCGAAGTGCTCGCTCGATTGGCTGGTTGCCCTCGTGCAGCGTCTCGTGCAGCATCGAACGCAGAAGGGTGCTTCGTCTTTTACGCGCACATGATCCTCGCACGCACGCGACAGGAATCGCTATTAATATGGTCATGAATGCGAGAATGGAATGTGTTTATTGTCATGAACATCCGCACAGAGGTACGATAGTTGTAGACCCACTTGTGAAAACCTGGCACTTTCATGGACTCAATGGATGTATGGAGGCCGGCTTTTCGGAACGAGGTTCATATTTTTACGTTTGCGCGCCACTGCAGCGGAAACTATATTTTACAAATACGCTGCTTTCATCGACAACCATGGTGAGATTTTTTGTTATAAAATTGGCAATTTTTTCTGCTTAGGTTTCATTAGTGAGGAAGCAAAAGATGAAGCAGTAAAGGTAAGGCACCCAAAGAAAGCCAGAAATAAAGGAGAGGAGATAAAAGAAACGTAATACGTGGCAGAGATCAATCGTAGTCTGCACTTCTGATGCCGATGTAGTTCGACTATTTGCAAGAGATCTTTGTAATCAGAGAAGGATTTCGCCTGCCATTGCAGAAACGCAATGCTACATACAGTGCTGATTGGCATCGTTTTAATATATTTACTAGTGTATCTCAAGTGCAGTGCTTTCATGCTTGCTTCGAATTATCCTCAAAATGTGAGGCACAAACACAATGAAAAAAAAATATGGCAGAACTCATCTTACGATGAACATCTGCGTTATTGCTATTGGCATTGAAGCTATTTAGTGACATGTGGTACTTCCGATGCCGAAACGTGTATGCAGCCGGGGCCCTCTCTTGGGGTTCTCATTGCAGACGCTGCGCCATCTAGCTTTGATGAGGCGAAGTCGGTGTCGGTGTGATTACGCCGAGCGCCGGAGAAACATTCAATGGCACCTTGCATGCTGGAACGTTTGTGCAAATCTGTCGTGATAATCGTTAAGGTGAGAGATAGAGATGCAAATAAAAGTGTTGAATATGTTTATTTCAGCATAAATAATAAATAGATGTGTGCTTGAACATCCCGATGCTACACATTTGACTAGAGAGAGAGCGGCAGTATTCAGTTGCAGAAAGAGGTAGAGGTCGGCATGAGGGAAGTGCCTCTAACCTGCTACTACTCGCTGTTGAAGGGAATTGGGGGAATAACAGAGGTAGGGTATGAAGAGGAAGGGAGGTGGTGGTGTGCTGAAGATGATGATAATGATGAGAGAGGCGTCAGGGGTAGCACACTCTCAAGTTCAACAAATGGCCACAGAGGGCGAAAAAATCGACCGCGCGCCGCTGCTAACAAAGCCGACGTAGTAGCATCACCTCGGGATGCGTACGTTAGTTCCAACATTTCCCGGTAGAGGCGTCGTAATAAGCGCAATTTTATCTTACAAACTTTCTCTTACAATTACCGAAGCATATTCTTTTACATAAAAACAGGGCAAAATTATCATTGCTAATTAGATATTGTACTCCTTGTTAGTGAGTTTATTGTTTCTTCGCCATTATAAACGCAAATAGCGTTCAGCATCATCGATCTTTCACGTGACCTCTGGCCTGGATTTAAAATTTTTACCGGTGTTTCCGAGTGCACGGCGGCACGGATTCATTCGTTCGTACACTCAAGACTGCTTTGTTTCTAAAACTAGTTTCTTGCGCTTCGATGTCTCGCGTTATTTAACTTGGGGTGAAGTTACGTGTTTGCAAGCGGACATGTAAGCCCGGCAGTTGGGTTTCGGTCGTGAGCCATTCGGAACAGGTCTGCATCAAAACGGGAGCTGGATTTTGCTGCGGCTGACAACGGCAACAACGGTGAGTTGTTTAACACCGCTGCTTGAATCGTTATATAATATCCGTCTCATTACCTTACAGGCGGGCACAAGTTAACGAACTAGATCCTGCATTACATATGAGCGGTGAGGATCTCAGTTGCTGTTTCCTAAATAAACCTTTACTTGCGAGGCTGTCGTTTGGTTCGCACACAACCAGGAAAGAAAGAGCGATATCGGAACGCGCGTCTCATTTTTCATGTTATTGTAGCCGTGGTTGTAGGTGACTGAGTAACCTTATCAATATACATATTAAACTTTTTTTTCGAGTCGGCCGGCAACGTCTTTCGTCCACAAAACCGAATAATCCTTTGGTAAAATGAAGTGAAAGTACAGAATTTAATGTATTAAACAGTTGCAAGCATGATAATTCACCCATATTTCGTACTTGTTGGTTCCAAATGTTCTTGCTGTTCAGATTGGTTTACCGTAGGGCATTTATTTTTGCAGTAGTGAATAGGTGCATCACGTTCGTGCAGAAAAATAATGCATCAGTTCTAATAGCTTCATGACTTTCATGCATTTGCTTGTGGAACTAGCAGTGTGATCACTTCTAGTGCATAAATGAACCCACAAATGTTTCATTTGTGATCTTAATAGTACTTGCGCTGTTGACATACATTGTAGTTAGGCAGACATCAATTTTATGGACAATAGCAATATTTATTTAACATGCTGCTTAAGCACCCTAGAACAGACAGTGTACATTTGCATGTGTTCTGTAGTTGCAAATCATTACAACATATATGTCACACCTTTTTGCATTTCATATTGCAAAAATTTGCTTTTACAATTTCTGATTCAGTCAAAATTTCTGTTCCAGACATGCAGTAATGAGGACGGCACCAGTATAAAGCAACACACTCCACGCACTAAACAGAAGCTGCTGCCTGCTACAACAAGGTCATTGTGTGGACATTGGCTACTACTACAAGGTAAACAACACATGGTTCAGAAATAAATATGTTTGATGTATGCTGTATTGGCTTGCTGTTTGCAGCAGATATGTATGTTTGTTCATATTTATGGTTCAGTATAATTGGTTCGAACATATAAAACACACATAAATTTGGCTAATCTGTGCTGTATCTCATGTGTCACCGTTTTGCCCCAACAGAGTCTATCTTGGTCATCACAGGAGCTCCTATCTGCGCCAACAGGAAGGGGCTGGAGCCGAATTTGCAAGGCTTTTACACCAAGAACAAAGAAGCACATGCAGAAGAATATGAATGAGATATCAAGTCTGCAGAGGACTGTGTCAAGACTGAAAAGAGCTTCAGCCACCATTCCACCAGCACGGACATTTGGCTGAGTCATCCAGGTAACTCAAGAAGGACTTTCTAGAAATTCTTCATCTTCAGATGCACCTGCAACATCTGACCAAGCACGGTCGACGCTGGCCAAAAGATTGAGTTCCATCAGTTTGCCTTAATCAGCTTCCTAGCCATGTTACTTCCGTTTGTGCCAAGTGTAATTTTCTTCTATACATGCAAGTTTTCTGATTGCCCATTTTTGTTAGAGGTCATTCATCCTCATCCAAATATAAAGGTCAACCGATTCTTAGCTGATACTTAATACCAGTCACTGTCTAGCAGCCTAACATATCTGTAGCAGTATCTTCTAGTGTATGTTGTCATGCGCAATTCCTCTCCTGAAATAGCTGATGCAGCATCGGCATGCGTCTTGCATTAACCTATGCACATGTGCTATGCACCATTTTACTTTTCTTGATGTTTTTAGCCTTCAATGCTTGCAGAGCAGAGTGGCTTCTCTCTTGAATGCAAGCTTTCTCATTTTCCATATTCCTAGTCTCGATGATTGCTCCTCTTCCTTGATAGCCTGGGTCTTTGTGCAAGCTACAGTGAAGTGATTGATTGCAGAATCTGGTTTTGCTGCCACACTTGGTTGTGGTAACTGTGTTACGTTTCTCAGAAGTGGGGGCCTGGTCAGTTGCATTGGTAAGCAGTCCCTCGAGGTAAGCATTTGCTCCTGCAGTCCGCAAAGCGACATAGACTCCCAGTATACACACACCATAACTGGTGCGCCCCGTTCGTTCTGGCCTGCTGCAGCCATGGGCAAATTGTGCTTGTGGCCTACTTCGGCCATGATTTGCTCAAAACGGAGACCAGCATATGTGCTTACATGGTTCGAAGTGTATGAAGTTGATAGCCGTATGGGTGGAAAGGCCCGCAAGAATCGCTGCCGAAGGTGATGCCCACAAAAGCGACTTGTCCACATTGCGACAAAGTGGGACACAAAGTGTGAGCCACACATAGCGGCCCCCGAAAGAAAATAAATGTGCAGGTTGGAAAGGAGTTAACGCTAAAATGCCGCGTAGTCCATGTCGCTGTGTTGGTTGCGGCAGCAGATGCCTGCGTCACCTGATTGCTTCGCAATGGAAGTTGCTCATCTTCAACGGCAACTGTTGGTTCAAACAGGTGCGAGGCTCTGTCCAATCTGTTTGTACCGCAGGTTGTCGCTCGTTACCAGACCACCACATGTGACAAAGGCAAGCATTATGCCTGTAAGATGGTTCGTAGCCAATGTATAATGTATTGTCTGAACCTCATGCGGCGACTGATCGCTGTTTAATTTTGCTGTTATGTCACTTGGTTATGGTCGCAGTGTTATGTTTTTCGAATATTGCGGCCTGGTCGGTTACACTGGGAAGCAGCCTCTTGTAGTAAGCATTTGATCCTGCAGTCTGCACAGCGACATAGACTCCCAATTTACGCACATCGTGATTCGTGCTCCCCGTTCACCCTTTCCTGCTGCAGCCATGGGCAAATTGTGCCTCTGGCCTTTCTCGGTTGCGATTAGGCATGAATGGAGACCAGCATAAGTGCTTACATGGTCGGACGTGTATGAAGTTGGGTGGAAAGGCCCGCAAAAGTGGCTGATGAAGGTGATGCCCACGAAAGCGACTTGTCCATATTGAGACGATGTGGGACACCAAGTGTGAGCCACACATTAGCGGCCTCCAAAAGAAAAGAAACATGCAGGCTGGAAAGGAGTCAATTCTAAAATGATGGGTAGTCCATGTCGCTGTGTAGGCTGCGGCAGCAGATGCCTGCGTCACCCGATTGCTTTGCACTGCAAGTTGCTCATCTTTAACAGTGACTGTCGCCGCAAACAGGTGGGACACTCTGTCCAATCTGTTTCTGCTGCTGGTTGTTGCTCGTTAGTAGACCACCACGTGCGACGAAGGCAGGCACTACGCCTGTAGGTAGGCAGCTCAATGTACCCTAAGAGACCCGTGTATGTGAATGCTCACTGTTGCCATATGGTTCGTCGCCAATGTATAATGTATTGTCTGAACCTCATGCGGTGACTGATTGCTGTTTAATTTTGCTGTTATGTCACTTGGTTATGGTTGCAGTGTTATGTTTTTAGAATATTGCGGCCTGGTCGGTTGCACTGGGAAGCAGTCTCTCGAAGTAAGCATTCGCTCCTGCAGCCTGCACAGCGACATAGACTCCCAATTTTCATGCACCGTGATTCGTGCTCCCCGTTCGCGCTTTCCTGCTGCAGCAATGGGCATATTGTGCCTCTGGCCTTTCTCGGCCGCGATTAGGCATGAACGGAGACCAGCATACGTGCTTACATAGTCCGATGCGTATGAAGTTGATAGCCAGATGGTTGGAAAGGCCCGCAAAAGTAGCTGATGGAGGCGATGCCCACGAAAGCGACTTGTCCATAGTGAGACAATGTGAGACAACAAATGTGAGCCACACATTAGCGGCCCCCGAAAGAAAAGAAACGTGCAGGTTGGAAAGGAGTGAACGGCTAAAATCTGGGGTAGCCCATGTCGCTGTGTAGGCTGCGGCAGCAGATGCCTGCGTCTCCCGATAGCTTCGCAATGCAATTTGGGCATTTTTTACGGCGACTGTCGCTGCAAACAAGTGGCACACTCTGTCCAATATGTTTCCGCTGTTGGTTGTTGCTCGTTAACCTGACCACCACGTGCGACGACGACGGTGAGCCGTTTACGAGCTCGCGTCAATGATTCCAGCGTATCTCGACCTGCAAATTTTATTTCTGCTATTGCACGAGAATGTACACTGCTTGTCTTCTGCCAATGAAGTCGCGCGTTCTGTTCACTCACTTGTGGCTTGTTTGTATGGGCGTCAGTACAGGCTCTTGGCAACTAGAACGCACCAGCTACGCGGCAGCGAAGGCATTGAGGCATGCCGCACAGCCTGCAGGGCAAGCACGGCGCGTACCAGCGTACGCGACCGGCAAAAAACGGCCATATTGAATTTTGCTCTAAAAAAAAAATTTGCACTTCCGCTTCCGGATTGAGCAACGTCATCTGGCGTCCCCCAAAGTAAGTTCCATGCGCTGCCGCTGCTTATTTTCGAACCACGGTGGAAGGTACAGTTTCCCTTCTCTAAGTTTGTTCTTTATTCTATGGAGGCGTAGCATACTGTTCCTCTGTACCGCGTACACGCACACTTCATGGCGCAGCACAGTCATCTTCGCGGATGGAGGTAGAGGTTACTGCTGTGTAGTTACGACAATGTATATAGCTTGCAAGATTTTTTCAGCTCTTGGAGCCGCTGGCATGTTAAAACCAGATAGTAGCAGCTGCAGGACGTCGATTATACGTCGCAGCATGACATTCATGAGAGAGCCCGTTGGTGATTTTTCGTTGCACTGCCGTTCCTGGCGCTCACAGTCCAAGGCCCCTGTGCGCGGCGGCAGGCGTGGCCATACATTCTATTCCAGGCCTGTGCTGCTCGCTTGAAACAATATGGCTCGGAGAGGCCCACCGATGCCGATTCAAATACCTTCCGCTGGAACTGCGGAATGGGATCCGGGGGAATCTCATTCGGACCTACAGCTTGTTCACGTCGACGACGCGATAGTCTCTTCCGGTGCTGCGCTGACGCTGCCACCCCTTTGTATGATATACTTCTCTTGCTCGTTTGGTTCAATATTCTTTATCTTCTTTTTCTTTTGGGGTCAATCATTGACATTTGCCTCGTGTGTTTCTTTGTAGGTCAAGCACTTATTTTTTTTTCCACCGTGCATAAACACACGCAGTGGCTGCCTGCATTGCCAAGCCTCTTGCATTGTCTGGCCTCTGGAGACAGCGCTGGCATGGCCTAGTTTTTGGGACTTGCGACATCGCAGTAGGTGGAGCACGTAAGGACGCACCGTGCGTCTCAACATAGCCTACCATGACGTCATCAGGTATCGTGTCTCCCTCGAAAAGAAGCTTGAAGCTCGCCGATGACCTTCACTGTTGAAGACAGAAGCCCTTGGAATTCTTTATCTGTTATGTCAATCATGACGTTGTAAATAACGCTTGCATGTTTCTTAGTGTTTAAACGCACCTCATTGATTCCTTTCAGAGCCAGAGTAGCCAAGGTATGTGTTGAGAATTTACGGAATTATTTGAGACGTCGAGAGGCACAAACGCAATATTGCAACTTATTAGTAGACGGTCCGTTGGGGCTGTGCTCACTCACGCGCTTAGTTGTCCCGCGGCATTTGCTCTTCAAACGCTTGACCTCCACGAAGGTGTAGTTGACGCAGGAGTGCGAGGATTAGCTTTTGCAGAAACAGGAACCGGACGTCTCCACGTCGACGTGGTGAGTCTTGCACAAATATCACTGGTTGCCAAAGTGCGAAGAAGCGTGCCCAGCACAAGTGATGGCGAGCCGTCTGTCATCGCCTCGGACGGCTTCTCGTTCAAAAAGCGCGATTAAGCCTCAACTGTAACGAAACTATCGCAGCAATTTAAAGAATCTGCGCTAGCTCAGCTCCTACAGTTAACCATGCATGCCTGATCGGGACAATGCAGAAAACGGGTTGCGGATTACCATTGAACGCCTGGTGTTTCTGCGCATACCTGGAGAATGGTGCGTGATAAAGGTAAATGCGCGGACCCCACAGATATGCGTTTGCTGCAGCCCCGCTAAGCCTGAAGGAGCCAGAAGCACTCAGCAGCCTGTGCAGGTTATTCCAATCAACATTTGCGCAAAATTACGGAGATAATTTGCATTCGATAAAACGACAGAGTTTTAAGATTTGTTCGAGTGTCCTGTATACCCCGCTTGACGTCTCAATGGGAGGTTCCGCTTCTTAGCCCAAGGAAGCGTGTTAGAATCCCTTCCGCTTCCCGAAGACGGTTATATAAATAAGACACCAGCCCGTTCAAAGCATCAGTGGCGTGTTCGAAAAGAAAAACAAAGTGTTGAAATTACTGAGCAACCGTTCCTCATGTCATCCCTCGTACCCCCTTCGTTCTTCGACAGGTGAACCCGGCAGGTTGAACGAAACCGTGCAAATCTGCTTTCTTACGCCGTTTCTTCCTCTGACCTCTTCGTAACGCTTCCCGTTCCCAATATCCCCGTTTTAGTTACTTTCATCAAAATGCTTACGCACAAAAAAAACCTTCGTGGGATCTCTGTAGAATCGACAATTGCGGATACCTAAGGCCGCGAAGTCTTCTTGCTGCTCTTAACGATGTGCTGGCGACACAAAAAAAAGTGTGCACGGTAGGATTCTATTAAATTATGCGGGCATATGCCGTAAGCGGTCGTCCTGTGCTGTAGAGCCGGTCTGGTACTTTCTGTTGCTACGATAACACTGAGAAAACTGTACTTGCACGTCAGCGTCTCTGTGGGTTGGTACTGACGATGACATTCATCCGCGATCAACAGGGGCGCGTGGTAGCAGTGAACCTTAGGTACCACTCGGTCATGTACCGATTGCAGAAGGTACAAAGAATTAAATATAAAAAAGCGTAGCAATAACTCGAGCAACGCTATTAGTGTATCCTTTACTAAAAATGTCTGGTGTATGGTATTTCCAATGTTGTTGCGAAGGTGCCGGCTCTGTGTTACCTGGTAGAAAATAGAAATCGCAGTATTTTCAGGGCACCATAGTATTCAGCTCTAAAAATTCTAACGTTCTACGTGCATGTATTACTGACGCAATATCGCTAACTAGAATGTCAATTTGTGGTTTGCAGGAGCTTCTGAAATGAATTTCATTATTTTTATTATTTTTGCAAGGGCACGGAACTTTCGATAAGTATAGGGCGGAGACAGTGACATAACAAAGTTGAACTGTACTCAATAGACGGACGTAGACGCACTGATGGAGCTGATGTTCTTTCTTTAAATTTCACTGCTTTGTGACAGCATTGAAGTTCCTTTTTTGTTTAGGTAAATGTAACAAAATGGGGAAACAGATTGATTCTCGCAATTAATATTCAGAACTCGTTTCGAGCCATAAGCTCTTTAAGCCCATAAGCCCATAAGCTGCGCGGCTGTGTTCGAGCTGGCGCGTTCAGATCTGGCCGCAGTGGCCGCATTTCTACGGGGGCGAAACACAAATATGCTAGTGTACTTAGATTTAGGGGCCCTTTACAGAACCCCAACTGATGAGAAATTAATCCCCAGTCCCTCATTACGGCGTGTCTCATGATCAGACCGTCGTTTTGCTTATAAAACACCACAGACAAGGGCGTAGCCAGTAGGCGGAGGGGCTTATGGGGCTTCAGCCCCCCCCCCCCCCCCCCGAAATTTTTTCGTGCTGTCCATGCACCGCCCACCCAAGCAATCTCCGGTGCCGGAAATCATTCGGAATTTTCTCTAGAATGTCTTTTTCACGCTCGAAAAGACATTTCAGCGTGAACCTTGCGAACTCGGACTGGATTTCGCGGCAGCGCCCATGCACCGAGAGTCACATAACGCCAAGCAGCCCCATCCGAGCACAAAGTTTCAAGGGCGTTTTGATGGCGAACGGGCTCGCCACGGCATCTTGCGGAGGCCGCGGAATATACGCAGCACATTGATGTCCATTCCGAAATGTATGGCCATGACGTTCTCATAAAATTTTGATGTGAAAGGTGCATTGACACTTCCAAAGTTGTGCTTTAGATTTTCAATTGCGGAACTTTGTGAGTTTTATGTTAATATAAATATTGGACGCCAAAGGTGCATGACTTTTCTGAAGTCTTACATCAGACCATACAACGAGACAAGCCAAATCAACACACTATCAGACAAGTTGACAAAGCCCGCAGCGAGGTCGGATGAGATGAAGTGTTGTGGTGGTTCATTTTTGCCGTCATGACACATAAAAAATATGATTTTTTTTTCACCTACGCCGAAGCATCCATGTCAAGACACTAAAGTCAGCCAGGGTAACTACGTTTTTATTTATTTTTTCTACTTCGACTTTTATTCGCGAGGACACATTGAGCCCCTTCAATTTTTTTTTGTCCTCGCTATTCTATACCCGAGGGCTGCAGAGGCAGCCAGAGTGCATGCGTTTTTCTCGTGTTACAACAGAACACTTATACAGACTGGTGTTACCCCGACCACCGCGCGGCGCACATCAATGCGCGTTCGTTTTTTTTCTGGCCAAGCGGATTTTCGCCTGGCAGAGTTTGGGCACTTTCTGGCTAGCAGACGAGAAAAAGAAACTATCGTCGCTCGCCGCCATCACTGTGGGGGCTCGACGTATTGCACCGCGTTCACTTGAGCGCAACCTCTACGGAAAGTTTTGTCTCGCCAGTGTAGGATACCGAGCAGTATGCGTATGGTTCTCCGTCGACCATGCGTCTCGCGTTTTCTTCGATATTCTTTCGGTAGCTACATTAGGTGCCCAAAGTAGGCATTTGATTATGGCCAACACACTTTGCGCTTTTTCATTTCGGTGCCCCAGCCCCAAAAAAGAAAAAGAAAGACGTTGTGGCGCAGCGAATTGTCGTATGGTGAAAGTTCGATTTTGTTACTTCTTTTTTTGCGGACAGTAATGGGCCACGGGACGCTTCAGTTTTCGGATAGTCTTATTATATAGTATTGCGATAGCAATTATATGGACACTCCAGGCGCATTCCTGCCGTCGCCATCGCCCTCATGTTTCGTATAAAGTCCAAGGGCGATAACATCGTGACCGCGCACCGCATGCTGTATCTGCGAGTGAAAGCGTAGGGAGGGCAATGGGAGGCTGTAATGGGTAAGACGACGATGGTGGCTCAGTCGTGAGTGCGCAAAAGGGAAAAGCGGGGAGCAAGCGCGCCGCCTTCCGTCGCGCGCGATACATTGGGGGAGTGGATGGAATGGGGGTGGGATCTTGGATTCAGTGAATCACTGATTGCGCACCATGTTTATATGCCTTGTTTGACGCATTGTATACAGTGTACAGTTTACAGTATACATTTTTTAGATACTTACATTTATTGGAGACTTATACGTATATTTAAACATCTTGTTGCGAGGTTTTGTGTATACGTGCAGTGAACTTTGTTTCCAGTAACACTTTTTTGCCTTCAATCAAGCTGTATCTTCGCATTTGTATATTCCATTGTACCTTCGCATTACTAATGGACGAAGACGAGTAAAATGAAAGTGAGCCAACCCACCCCGCGCAATAATTGTTCTGTCCATTATCTGCGAGGCATGCACATGACACAGAGTCATCTCTCTATTACAAAAGTGACACGCAGGTCTGAGTATCAAGGTTGTTTAATGCTGTCATTACCTGGGTTGAACATGGTAGCGCGACATAATGGGCCCTCTAGAAGTTGAGCAGCGTGGTGCCCTGAGGTTTTTGACAGCTGAAGTTATCTACAAAAAAAAAAATTAGTCGCCGTATGGCAGCCGTGTACTTTGAATATTGCATTAACTGCCCACTGTGAAACGTTCGAGCAAACGATTCAAAGAAAGGCGTGAAAGTTGCCAATACGATCCAAGACCGGACCAAAGCCATCGTGCATCACCCCTAACAACATTGCAAAGGTTGATGAGCTGATGAGACAAGAACGGAAGATAAGCATCGATAAACTGGCAGAGCGTGTGAACGTCAGTCGCGGTTCGGTTCACGCCATAATTCATGAACATCTCCGTTATCCGCTCTTGTGTGCGCAATGGTTGCCAAAAGTTTTGAACTACAGCCAGAAGACGGAGAAGTTCAGCGCTACCTTGGCTCATCTGACCCGGTATCACAATAAGGGTGACGACTTCTTGTCTCCGATTGTGATCGAGGACGAACCATGGTGCCACTTCTACGAACCTGAAACACGACAGCAAAGCTTACAGTGGAAATATTCGAATTCACCACCCCCAAGAGAGGAAAGGCCGTCATTTCCGCCGGAAAGCTGTTGTTGGCTTTTTTTTTTTTCGATCGTTAGGCGCTATTACTGATAGAATTTGCTAAATCATGAGAGACTATCAATTCATTTCGTTATTGTAAAACGCCAGATCGGCTGCGTGTCACTATCAAGAACAAACTACGTGGAAAATTGACGAATGGGTTCATCTTGTTCCACGACAATGCCGTCCCCACGTCACTGATGTGGTTAATACAATACTGGCAATGTTCAAGGGGGAAACGCTGCAACATCCGCCATACAGCTCAGACCTGTCGCCCTGCGACTTCCACTTTTTGGAGCATTTGAAAAAACAGCTCAAGGGAACCAGATTCGTGTCGGGCGGTGGCGTGAAAGAGTCAGTTGCAGACGTTTTGAAGCAGCAGCCCAAGAAGTTTGATGAGACGGGAATCACGCGACTCGTTGGACAACGGGACAAATGTCTAAAGGATCATGGAGACTACTTTTAAATGACCCCGTTTGTCATATATTCGCACTGGCTGACTTTCGTTTGACTCGCCCTCGTTTATTTTGCAGAACTCCTTTTTTATACGTGCTCTCTGTTGCGGCTATAATTTCGGTGCAATTACTCACGATACATGACCGCTGATAGCTGCTCCTTCGTAATACATTGGAACAAATGACAGCGTCATTGACAGTTTTCATTGGCCGTTGCATATGTACAAGAATCTAAACAAGGTTCATGAATGACAAAGTTTCATTACAATATTTGTCCTCAGCTTGTTAATTTCATGGCCTTTGCATTTTTCATATCAGCGGCATGCACTGCCTTGCTGGTTTCGAACTGATATAGTTCTAAAGCTCGTGTGATATTTTCTTTAGTTATTAAATAGAGAAAAAACATGGAAGCATTGATATCGGTTATTTTAGGAACAATTTTTGGCACATACAAGTATATTCGTGTATGAAAAAATACCTATTTTACTTGTTTTGACAGTGCGTAGCGTTCAAGAATTCGTTTGCAGCATCTTTAGCAATGACAATGCAGTTATTATTCATGTATTTGATCCCCAGAGAAATTCTTTAAGAGGAAGCCCAACTCTGACGCGGCTTATTCAAATACATGTAAAACGCAGAAACGCTTTTTTGTGATATCCCCGGATTGCTTTTAATGACACTTGTTACATTTGAGAGAGAAAGTTGAATTCTAGTGTCTCTTGGAAGCGGAATTTCGATTTAGGGCCTGAACATTGTTTAAATATTTTGAATAACGTGAAAGTTTCCACCAAAAATAGAAGCATGACGTTTACAAACTAATAGCTCTGCATCAAGCACGCATGTCGCTGTTTATTAAACGGCATCTATTATAACAGTCAAAGCGGACAAATTTGGTGTCTCAATTCGTATCTTACGTGAATTGGCTACGTTGTGTACAGGGCCGTATTTCCATAATGTTAATTTCTTGAGATTCACGTGTAACATAGGAATTTTTTCCGCTGTATATGTACTATTAGGTGCAATTCACAGAATTGTGATATAATTTTTATTGCCGAGTTATATAGTTTTAAACTCGATAGTTTAGATTTCTGAAAATTTGCGATTTTGGTGAATTTTTAATAAAGAAATGACAACCTAAATGAAAAATTCGAAACCAACAGTCACTAGAATTCAAGTTTTTCTTTTAACTGCAACAAACATCATCATATTTGGTGCATTGGTTGCAGAGAAAAACGAATTCTCCTTCTACATGTATTTAGAAACGAGCACCCGAGCTAAAGCTTCCTCTTAAGGAGGAGACCGAGCTTCAATGTGAGCCCCCACCGCCGAAAGAAATTTCTGGCTACGCCACTGACCACAGACCTATTACATTTAACATATGGAGGACGAGAGTCGGGCTGCCCGCAAGTGTAAACTTTAGTACTTGTGTTGCGAAACCTTCGTCTACGACCTACTCTGAGGTAGATAAAGCTTTAATGTACGGGCACAGTCCACTTTAATAGGAGGTAGTACTTGGGGTCCAATCACCGCGGGTACCTTCATGAACACCTGCACGGGCCTGTGATGAGTATTCGTGCGAGTACCTTGGTAATGTGAAAAAAAAAGCTATTTTTCTCTCCGTTACGCAGCTGGTCCGTTTCCTTCTGGGCTAGCAACTCTTTACACTTCCCTCTGCCAGATTCGTATGCGGCTCTGTTTCCGCCATGGGCATCGCAGCTGTTCATAAGAGCTTTGCTGTCGTTTCCCAGCCGGGCGCTTCATTTCCAAGCAATACCATCAATATTACCATTGCCATCAAGGTTAACATCCTTGATGAATGCATTCCTGACGCAACGACATCGTCTTGCGACCTGAAGTGGCGTACAAAAGTGCGTCGCGCCTTACTTTCGTCCAGAGTCCCCCACCACGATGTTCGTCACAACCGTATTGCATTTTTGGCACGTAAAACCGCAATATTTTAAGTGTCCGGCTCACTAAAGTGTAACTCAAAACTGAATTGGAATAAGACATTTTATGTGGTGATACATATTATAGACCATCCAAAGGATGCAGCAAGCCTTATGATGGACCATGTGCCAAAATGTTTAACTACAAGGAAATGGACGCACCTACCGACGCACCTGTTAATGTGATTTAAAGGAACTCGATGCAAGTATGAAATTTACTAATGATGACTGGAAAAAACTATTTTAAATGAGACTGACAATCCACCAGATGTCTTATAAATGCTGTGACAGCCTTAAAGTAGGACGAAAGCTTCATGCACATGACTGCGACGCGCAGTGGAATCGCTGCAATCGTGATTCTGGGAGTGAGACAACAGGCCATTTGGCGCAACTTCAAAAGGCATCTCTTCGCACGACGATAGGATTACGACATACGCGAAGATTGAGATTGGGAAATAAATAGCTCCTTGTTTGTAAATATTATACAATCAAATTACTTTGTACAAGAGTATCTTAAAGAATCATATCAACGCCACTCTCGGACAGCATCCGCACTGGAGAGCAAGCATGTCGAAAGCTCTGTCGTTTTGCGCGCTAAACAAATTATTCATGCATCGACAAAATAACAATGATGCCACCACAGCCATTTCGAGGAATGCGGGGCAGAAGAAGGAAGAGGTGCCGAACGGCTGAGCAGACGTCGCCCACGTAGGCCGCGAGTATGTGGAACAGGCTGCGGAGTGGGGAAGGCAGGCTTGGGTAGGAGCACCACTTCCGCCGTGTCTTCCTCCTGATAGCAGAACATGCTCCGGAGATGCCGATCCTTGCCACCGTCCTTATCTTGCTGCACGCAATACATCGCGTAAGTGCTTGGACCACGCCACTGCAAGCCGTCTCCGAATACTTGTGTTTGAAAACTATATAGACGGATCAAGGTCATCATTCTCTGGACTGGAACGGCTTCTTTTGACCGGTCGCCATTCTTCCATGAACAACGCGCTTCACTGGAGTCGACTCTTTCACTACGTGAGATGAAGCTGCCCCACGTAGATGACAAGGATGAAGTCTGTGACAATGAAGCCGGTGCTCCGTTGTTGGCCGACGCACATGGCAAGGAAGAAGCCTGCACCAAAGGTTACGAAGGACGGTTACGAATGTGGATGTAGATAGGCTGGTGACATCCTAATATTTCCAAGCTAATTAATTTAACTTTTTTTGTTCGTAGGCGAACGTTGTCTTCCTATCGCGAGCAACACAAGGCACGGGGGTCGCGAACGGCATTTCGGCAACCCTTACTGCAAGCTCCAGCTAGCCTTGCGTTGTGAAGTGGAGCAAGTGGCAACATATTATGTCACGTTGTACTCCGGTTCCTTGCTAATTAAGTGTCATGATGTAGTGCTAAAAAAAACTGACATTGTCAAAGACGGTTGGCAGTGGGCTTTCTGCTCAATGTGTAGGGGCTAAATATTCGCATGCTGAAGGACCAGATAGCCGAAGGCCGCTATAGCGATCGACTGAAGGGGTCACTGAGCGTCAGTAACACACATCCCGATTTTTGAGCTATACTGCTCTCTCTCTCTTTCTCTATCGGTCGCTCCCTCTCTCTCTCGCACATAGACGCACGCGCGTACACCGTAAGCAACTGTCTTCAACTAATCTGAACAGCTTCCATACATGCACGGAAGATTGATAACATCACTGTGCTACAGAATAGCGCGACCGCGCAACTAGGGTGGTCATTTCAAATCGTATTCTCTAGCTCCATATCAAAGCTTTATACTTTACTGCTGCTATTGAAAGGCGATAACCCTATTATTATGTTTACAGTTTAAACACTACGGTAGTGGAAGCTGGTCCTTATGCTCTTCGACCCATGAGGTATGACGAATCGCTTCACTTACGCAATCCATTATCTCTGCTTTGTGTTTGGGTGTTGCATTGTTTATTAAGATTCATAAAAGTTAAGCGCTGAGTTATCTCAAATTACGCGTATAGTTAAAAGATGTTTTCATCATATTTAAATTGCGACTTCTAAAAGCACAATGCTATTCCCGCTACTTCATAGTACGAATTGTGAATGTGCAATGATTGTCAAAGGGATTGTGTGCAAAATACTCGCAGTGGACATCCATGTGAATTAAAGTTTATACAGCCGTCGAGGCAAAACTTCAGCAACGCGCCTGCAGCACTTTGGCATTGACGTATCACATGGCGTAGTGAGGTGTGGGCGCTAGCTTTTGACTATTGGCTAAGTATACTGCCTGTCTAATTGCGTTTAGTGGCCTGAGGGGCATGTGATAAAATAGGAAGGAAAATTCTGCTTGTATATTATGTGGTCACTTTGCGCACCCACACAATGACATATCCGTTTACATAAAATTATTTTGTCCTTCATTTAAATGATGCAGCTTAATACACAGACATTTTTGTGGGGTTTTACGTGCCAGAACGACAATCCAATGATCAGTCGCACCACTCCGGCATTTATTTTACCACTCGGGGTTCTTTGCCATGTAACGAATGCATCTTGCACGAACGTATTTGCATTCCGCCGCTGCAGGAATTTGGCGCCCCGCCTCTAGGATCGAACACACGACCTCGACCTCTGGAAGCGACAACATGGCCGGTGCGCTACCCTGACTGCTTATTACCTCGTCATCTATTAGCTGCTACTGTTATTCGCTCACAGCGCTCACTGCATGGACAAAATATATCTAAAGAAGATGGATGAATGGGCTGCACACAGAGGCACTTCTTTGATTATACGTTTCGTGTGGTTCAGCCGCTGTAAAAATAGACAAATGACTTATAGACAAGTACTTACAATTACCTACACTAAGTCACCAACTTAAGGATTAAAAAAAATAAATAAAAACACATGATAGACCGTTCCATTTTTACTGATGAATGTTGTGAAGAGGTTTTCTATCCAAACAGTTAAAGATCAGAAAGTCAGCATGGCGCATCTTAGATTCAATAGAAAGATATCCTGTGACGCACAGTGCTATATCTGCCTGTGAACTCAACTTAACTGCAGGGCAGCTACATACACTCACGGCGAATGAATAACCGTGACTTGCCAGGGCTCTGCAGGAGCGCATCCTTTCGTGTCGGAACCAGAAGCACGGTAGGATGCTGGAGTTGCCAGGTAGTGCTGCTGATCCCAGAGAGCAGCTTGACATGGCGTCATGGCGGCACTAGCGCTGGAAGACGTGGCGAGACCTGCTGCAGTCCTTGTGGCGCCCAGGCAGCCGGAGGGATAACTGGTCGGTGGAAACCCGCAGCGTAGCCCCGTAAACACGACGTCGGATGCAGAGTGAGACTGGACGGCGGACGACATCAGTTCGCCGTTGACGTCTTGCATGAGGGTGTGTTCGCATCCGGGAACGCATGAAGGATTTCGGAGCGGCTGAAGGGGCCATCGCCTCCGAGTTGCTTTTCTTCGTTGGCTGGTTGCTCTCCTGAAGCGTCTCGTGCAGCGTCGAACGCAGAAGGGCGCTTCGTCTTTTACTCGCACGCCCGCGACGGGCATCGCTCTTGAGATGTTTATGAATACGAGTATGGAATGTGTTTACTGCACTGTAGATTGACATCGTTAAAAGTCTTTCCCAAATCAGTCTCAAACGCCAGCTTCATGTTCTATTTGCTTTTATTTTCTCTCACTTATGCGAGCTCACAAAAGGAAATGATTCGGTGCTTTTCGAGCGAGTTTCGTAATCCCTTCTTCCATTCTATGTGTCACCATTTTATGTCATTGTCCTCATCGCTGTATTTTTCACTTGTTGGCCGGCAAACACTTCATTGATGCAGCCGTCCTGTTCCGCGTTTGCTCGGGACTGTTGCACAGAGAACAGGGACAGCCTTTAATGAAAGGTCTTTTACCACCGATCACAACGTCACATTGTATGAGCCAGTCTGTGCAGAAAGGGAAGAGATGGGGAGGGGTCAGAAAGTGGCTGCAATGTTTAGTCAAAATATGAAAGTTCGATGAATGTGCTTTAAATGAGACTTTTTTTCAGCTGTATACACAGATCTGTGGGCATCATGCTCACATGAAAGCTTTATGGAAGGCTAAAAGTTAATCGACAGTCCGTATGTTTTTTTAGGTGAAGAGCGCAAACTAAGTAAATATCAGTATTTCAGCAAGAATGACGAAATGCTATGTAACAGGAACCGATTGGACTTCGAATGATTTAGCGTATGAATAAGCGTATGAGTGGCGAAAATGTTTGTGAAATGAAGGACAGACAGATGCAGCACAAATGTCACATATTTTTATGTGAACGCTCCTTCCGCGCTAAAATAACAAAAAAGACAAGAACGAAGGATAATTGTGTGGTTTATTCACTTTATTGAAGTGTGCTATAGACATACGTGTGACACTTTAGTGGGTGGACTCCGGGTGACGGCTGACCGCCTGGGGTTGAAATCGCACCCACGAAAGGTTGCGCGAGCGTTTTCGTATTAAGGCACTATCGAAATTATGTGGCCGTGACTGGCAACTGAAGCTATGACCTCATGAAGTGCTACAGAATGCCATGAACCATTACGAAAAACATTTGGGCAAGATCACAGAAGTCGTTTACTCTAAGTATAAGGACAGGGTTCGTGCACCTATTACACTGTTACCCCGCTTGATGTCTCAGAGTATAGCGGTCCGCTTCTTATCTCGAGTTCGTAGGTTCGATTCCTAGAAGTCGTGGCCGGATTCCATTGCGGTTGGAATGAATAACCCTTCTGCACGTGCACGTGGTCAAAGTCCTGTTGTAAAATACCCGACGGCCAAAATTATTCCAGAGACATTGTCCCTATTGGTCACTCATAGCCACTATGTTTCTTCGTCAGATAAAATGGCGGATTCAACCTTAATGAAATGGCGAATTGTGATTTACTTATTCTTCAATTTACTTTATTCGCTGTGATGTAGCCTCTCGATATGCGCCACTGTGTGTGTGTGTTCCAGTTCTTGGCCAATTCTCATGAATTCGCCCGCTGTGATACAAGAGGTACAGAATCCCGAAATGTTTCATACGTGTCGTACTTTTCTGTTCACGCATTTGTCATCCCCAGTCTTCCCTCAACAAGAGTCATGCAACGCCTGTGTCCTCGTGGACATTTTTGTGTAGACGTCTCGCACTGTCCACCCCCCTGATTAAGACTGCATTTCGGTATAGCCTCTGAACGATGCAGTGTATAAGCATACAAATCGCAAGACTGTAAAGTTGTGAGCTTTGTGGTGCATATTGCACGAGATTACGGGTTGCATAGGCTGAAAGCAAACACAAATGTACTCGTGGCCGATAGATGCAAAGCATTTATTTAACCGCTTTACTGAAGCTTTGCTTAACATTGATACCAAGATGTGCGTTCTGTCGGCGTACTTTTTTCTCGTCGCTAATGGCCTATCAATGTTAGCTCACGATTACACAACGCCTGCATTACGAAGATTAATCGCACTGTAACAATTCACTAAACTAATCTGTTCGAACTTCAAAGTGTTATGTAACTTAAGCGTACCCCTTAGTTATAGCTCCCCTGCAGTGGACATGTGGCAGGATTGTAGTGGAAGAAGAACGAAAAGAACATGTAACGGCGAAGCCTTGCGTCGTCTCGTTGGCGTATTTGTCTTCGAATTAGAGCATTGCACCAGGCCCGAATTGTTTAATTTTTTTTACAAATTGCCGTCTTTAGGTCGTGCACGTTGATTACTGAAATCAAATATGGATTATTCGCATAGATCTTCACGCAACGGGATAGTACCGATTAAGAACAATGCCCTGCAAGTGAGCACCTCCTCTCCAAAGTTATTCATTATATGGGTGCAAAAAAGTAATCAAACTGGCAGATTGAGAATGTTAACATGTCAATGAGAAATATAGGTCATGAAGGCTTCGATTTGCAGCTGACGCTGTGTTGTGCAGCAACTCGAGAAATGACCTAAAAGCTTGAAGACTTCAAGGCGGGTAAGTATTGCAGTGCCACAGTGGTAGTGCGAAAACTTAAGTGGGGTTACATGTGGACCTACGTGAAATATAACTGTTAAGGCCTGACACTTCCTCTTTATTTTCATCCCTGATTGACTCTTGGAGCTGCGTCGACCGAGCTTGAGCAGCTAATTTTGACGGAAGGTACTACCATTCCTCAGTATGCGCCAATAAGTTTTGTGCGTGCCTTTTTTTCCGCCACTCTGCGCCCTTTCAGTTGACGGTGGGTGTTTGTTTTGCGTTTCCCTCTGTTTGTGCCCGTGTCTGCATGCCTACCTTTTTTTAACATGAAATGCTACCACTGACGCATGACGTGTAGGTAGGCGTCTTGAAACTGTTTCGAGCACATTTCCAGCCTTATGCCTTTCTTTATATACTTTAGTGATTTGGCCAAAACGGAGCTCTCCGCTGTAAACGGCGGTTGCTTGCAGCTCGCGAGAAGCAAGGGTGCAGCTACTGAAGTCCTCGTTTCCACGACACTTCGTGAGGAAGCCATGTCGGTGTGCCCTGCTTGGAAGCATATCTAGTCGCTGTGTTGGAGGTGTAGGTGCCGCAAGCATGAAGTAAATAAGTGAGGGAGAAAATAAATGAGGTCAGGCTACGCTGTCTCCAATGGAACTTCCGAATTTTTAGCTCCTCTTTAGGTTCCTTTCTATAACAGAAACTTCTTCCTTTCTATAACAGAAACTTCATTGATTAAAAAAAATGGTACATTTTGACTTCCGAAGGAGATGTGATTATCAATTGAGCTCAAATAAAAATGGACTGACATGAACTATCAGCCGCAGAATTTTCCCGGAAAAAAAGAACAACGTATTTTTCCATTTCACTTGCGCAAACTATAGTTCAATTATAAGACTCGTAGTAGACGCTTTTTTCCGAACGCTTATTTTCAACATGTTTATGGTTAAGCTTGTTAAGGCGGTTGGTTGTACGTAATAGTTGACTGGCATCTCAACTGTTAACTAAGAACACGCAAAGTTTTACGATCGTAAAACTTTGCGATCCTCAACCTCGAGGTCGAGCAAGCAAGTGCGTACACACAGCGTTGACCGTTTCGTGCCGCCGTGCCCTTGTTCTTGCTTGCGCAGGTCCTTGACTCAACACAGCGGCAGGTATTCACGTGCCACACATGTGCGTGACACGTGTTGTGGTCTCGCTAACGAATGACTTGCATATTCTTTCTTTCACCTAGCTGCAGCCTATCAGAGCACAAAATCAGGACCGAGGGTTCTTCACCTACTGCCACGAGGTGGGCCGAGACCTGTCATTTCCAAAAAAAAACTCTGTGCCCAGACTGTAGGCGCGGACATGTTTCTTCTGAAAACCGTGGGCGAACTCAAAGGCCCCTCTTCCGCTCCAAGTTAGTATAATCGCGTTAGTATGCACTGCTTCGTAGGAATGCTGAGATAATAAAAAAACGCTAATAATCCCAATAGGGGCGAAAATAGACGCGCAAACAGACAGCTCTAGGGTCACTTTAATAAGTAGTTATTCAATAACATACACGTAATCATGAAGACGGCATTCTGTAGTCTCGCTTCAATATCTACCTTCAAGCACTGTCTTGAACCTAACTACATCAGGTGTCATTGAATATGGGTGTGCCCGACCCTGATATATTCAAACCTAAAAATTTTAAGTTAGTGTCGCTTAATGTAATACGTTCTTATTACACGTTGAAAAACGGAAAATTACGTTCCGTAATACAGTAAATGATTCGAACAACCATGTGTTTGCCGTATATTATTTTGCACTCGTTATACGCAGAAAGAAAAAAGAGTGAGAAGGGAAGCTGAATTTTTAATTGAAATTGTGGTTTTAGGGGTGAAACCACAGTATGATATGAGGCACGAAGTAGTGGGGGATTCCGGATTGAATCTGACAACCTGAGGTTGCGTATTGTGCACTTATTGCCCGCTAGGCGGTCATTCTTTCACTTCACCCCCATCGAAATACGACCGCCGCGGCCGGGATTTATTCCCGTGCCCTCAGGCTTAGCAGCTTAACGACAAAGTCACTACGTAACCAGGGATGGTCGTAAGTTACTGGCTGTTGAACTATAAAGACTCAAGCATATGGCGATGTAATATATTTGACGCAACGTTTTTCTGTTATTGTATGCTTCGCAAGGAAGTTTTCTTTCGACAGCCCGTGTTAGGAACATCGACCTGCCAAATGCGTTATTGCGACGCGCAAACACCCGGTAGTACTCGAGCGAAGATCGACAGTCCACTCGGTCTGGGATCGGACCTCAGTCGGATAGATTTGGTCGGGCACCTATTTGCATGCACGTCCCCGCCACGCATTCGTGGAGTTGTCCTCCCTTTTCGGAGGTCTGTAGCATTGGGGATAAGATATATTCAGGCCTCTCTGTATAGCTTGAAACAAGAAGGATCTGTGATGGGGGAAAAAGTTATGTTACACGAAAACAGATCTTCATTATTTCAATACTTACCGATGGAATGTTTTCTATCTTAAAGAGTCGAACCGACGCGAACCGCGAAAAGCGATGTTAAAGAAGAAGAAAAAAAAAGAATGCGTTCGTAAAAAAGCAGCGCAGTGCAGGCGGCGACCACGTTCGGCAAAAAAAGGATTCACTTCGGCTGCTTCGGGTGTCGTGGCCCCGGACTCGGGCGACACACATGGGCGCCCATGCCTGTGGTGCTGCGTGCGATGCTCACACTTCCAGCAGCCTCTGCCGCACGGAATTCGCCACCGTATTCCAGTTTCTAGAAAACCGTGTTTTACAGAAACCGCGCAACATTCATATGCCGACGCTTCGCGAAAAATTATTGGGAAAGTTTGTTTAGGCCTTAAATACACTATTCAGTTTGGCACTACGTGTTACCAATGTGAATCACGTCTCTACACTTTCTTTGCAACACGTCACCTTCGCTGCGTTCAGGAGAATAATGTAGAATCGGCCGCGGCCTTGCCAGCTATAGGCTAACTCAAAAAAACACGGAAGTTCCCCTTACAGTTCAATACCCGTCGAAAAACACGTGAATATCGTACCCTGATTGCACTGGCTACCGTTCTATCATTCGAATCGATCGTTCTACTCTCCTTTTAAACAAACTTTGGTCTCCCAAGCCAGCAGCTTGAGGACTATGAGGACCTACTAGACTTTCCTGTCAGAAGTGGTGATAACTCTAAACGCAATAATACTGACCAAGCTCCTTGCTTCCATTGCATGAATATATTCCCAAAAAACTGACATTTTCTATTTTTTGAGCATTCAATCACTTTATATTTTACGCTGAACAGAAAAGAAAAGCGGAGTGGAGTGCTTATACAGGAGTTAAGTGAACACCGGGCTTGACTAAGGCTACTCGTGTTTTCTGCTCCACATTTTCCCATTTAGGAACAAACTGTAACTAGTTTAACGCATTGACACTTGACGACTAAGAACACGTGACAAGTTCTACTTAAGGTGATTACTATGGCTGTGGCGGCGACCAAATTTATTTATTAGATCGTAGCAGTGGAAATATTGGCGATATAGTAGCGACACGAATCGTCCTTGACATCAGATGCGTCTCTATGTGGGGTGCAAAAGTGGGCCTTACTTTATTTCTGTGAACAGGGTCGGTACATTGTAAAGATTTCATTACAATGCTATTCATTTTCGCTGTATATTTTCGCTATTATTTTCGCTCTCGGCTGTGGCGGCGGCGAAATTTATTTCTTCGAGCGTAGCAGTAGCAGTACTGGCGATGTAGTAGCGACACGAACCGTCCTGGAGTTTATATGCATGTCTAACTGGCATGTTTAAAGGGGCCTTAGTTTATTTGCGTTAATAGGGTCGGTATATTGTAAAGATTGCACTCTAATGATATTCCTTTTGGTTCTTCGTCCGTGGTCCGAGCTACACTCCGCCGGGCCGTGAAGGGTGAATATTGAAAAAATTATGCGTGACACTGCTATCGCGAACACCAGAGACTAGTGGAACTGGGGCAAGGCCAGTAAAGTAGTGCCAAACCGAACACAAGAGACACGAGCGCCAACAACGCATATCCACGGCGTCCGCCAAAAGAGTTTACTACGGCGTCGCAGTTCGCGCGGCCAACGCCGTATTTGAAGCCGTGGTTGTCTCCACTCTGTACGGAGAAGCGGGCGAGGAGGACATCGGGCACTCTAGCACCAGCCGGAGAAGAACGCTCCTCCTCCCTCGCCTGAACCCCCTGTGTCGCACACCATATGGAGAGGGCACGCTCCGGGCCGCGTTCCTCCCTCTCGTGCGCGCCGTTCATTCTCCCCTGCTAGGCTCCACCCACTCTCGCTGCGTCGCTATGCTGTGCTACCTTCATACTCTGCTTTCACTCTCTCTCTCCTCTCTCTTCCCTCAGCTCGGCGAAGCGGCGCACGTCAAGAGAAAGCCAGCGAGGTTGTAATAGCTCCACTGTAAAAAGCAATATAATCGATCGAAAGGAATCCTCGCCTTATATCGACTCAGGGTACCTTAACCAGTCACAGGAACCCCTACGGCTGTGTTTCTTTTTTCTTTTTTGTTGCGGCGCTCGTAAATCCGATGCTATTAGCCCCGAGATATCTCAATGGCATCCTCTCGAGTACGATGCCAGAGGGGGGACACCTGCTCTGCTTGGGTTTTTGAAATGCGAGTCAGCATTCTTGTAGAACAGTACATACGGAATGTTGCGGGACGTTATTTCCTACGAAATCGAGCGGAGTCGCCTTCATCCCCACGCTTAGCGTGCATTGCATCTGGCTTCGTCTGCTATAGTCATAAGTGTGTACACATGCGTGTACGGCAGTTGCTTACTTATCGTCACTGTTCGGTTGTCTCGGCGCACTCGTACTGATTTGTCTGTCCAGCGCGTGCTGCGTGTTCGGTCGCCAGCTCCGTTGGTCACAGACATCCCCATTTTGTTGCTGCCCAGCTGCATATCACGAAAGACGTTTGATGCTATTCTCAGGAAATGAAGTGGTCGCCACGGTGCGTGTTTGATGCATGCATTGCTTTAGCAGCATTGACCTGAAATCCGTTCTGGAACGTCTGATGGAAGGGCGGACAAAATTATACGGCAAAACAAAGTTACGTAGTGTTGTGCTGCTATGCTGACCTTCGCAAGATTAATTAATTTAAACTTAATTACTTCCGTCCTGACACAGCTCACTCCTGGAAGTTAATCGGCTCAGCGTAACTATTTCTTCCTTTGCTTCTAAAACGGGTAGCAAGCACATGTTCCGGGCGGCGTTCGTCGAGCGATGAGAATTAGCGCTATAAAAACAGGTGACATTACCTTCACTTAGATCACCATTTTCAATATGCCTAGTTCTGTAAATGCGTCTTACGTATTTCAAAAAAGAAAGTTGAGAAGTTCAGGCTGGCTGGTACTTGACCGATTAACTACGCAGCTGGAGCACTAAACGTAATAGAAAAAAAAGGAGGGGGGATTCAAAGGCGCAATGAAATTTTACTTTAGACAAACAATATTTTCGCAGTAAAAACTGGTAATGAGAGTTACTTGCAAGAAAATAATGTAAAGCAGGTTTGACGCTTGTGAAGCAGGATAGAGCATGGTATTAATGTTCGAGATAAACCGCTTCCCACTGAAAAAAATTACTAGATTTTTCTGGTCAGAAAAAGCTTTGTATATGTAACAGCAAGTGACCGGAATTGGCAGATAAATTAAAATTTGTATTCGGCTTCAATGGGACTTAGCCGACGCGAAATTTTGTGAATGAGTCCTGCGACCGTGCATGCTTCCTTTAAAAAAACTGTGTAAACTCTCATTTAGTCGCTCAACGTGTTTTATGACAGAGTCACGAGATCATCTCCCTGCCGCATGGTCTGTGGTTATATGGAATGTTCTTATTATGAAAAGTGATATTCGGCGAGTCCGCGTGCCAAAAACACAATATGAGTATTAGGCACGCCGTAATGGGGGACTACAGATTCATTTTGACGAAGTGAAACGACCCTGGACGCAAGATGTCTGATATGGGCCCAAAATAGCAATAAGCAGTGGATTGAGTTGCATACAAAGACACTTTGCTAAGAGCTTGTAATCGCAGTTCAGAAGTGTGATGGGACGCCATTGTCTTATATCGGTACTTCTGGACTCATGCTTACAAAGGGGAGTGATTAGCCCATCTACTTGAGACGTTGGCAAAGTCTCTTTACTGAGCAGCCTATTCACCAGGGATGTAAAAGGCTTCCCTAACTCTTGCCAGAACTTAACATAAAATTCAACTGCCAAACCATCAGATCCTGGAGTGCGATTATGTTTCATAGACTTCAAAGCCGAAAAGAGCTCTTTCTCAACTGTGGCTGAATCAGAAACTTCCGGCGGCTCAACTGGTGAAACAAATGGAACAACTGCTGGAATGGCAGCTGGATCAGCATATAAATTCCTATAAAACAGCCTCGCCAACTCAAGAACTCCATCTGGTGAAGCTAGTATGCAAATAGTGCTTGGATCTACTAAGGAAGAGAGACTTGTGCTCTTTCTTGAAAGATTTCTACGGAGCGCGTTTCTTCTGCACCATGCTTCCATTTCTATCGCCTCAAGCCATCCCAGCACCGTTGCAGGGGAATCCGATCTTCCTTTCCGAGAGATGACAGTGGTAGAATTGCCACAGGACCGCACAACAGAGGTATCGAGCGCAGCAGGATTGCGTCAGAGACGATCTTAATCTCGCGCGATCGACACTTGTACCAAGACCTGAAGCACTCGCGCATACTTGCCTTCACTTCATCCCATTCTCTGATTTCGACATTCTCTTTATTATGGATCTTGCGAAATAGAATGTACAATACCTCTGCGGTTGCCTGCCTATCCTTTAAGAGCCGTGGATTTAAACGCTATGGTCTCTTCCCCTGCGAGACTAAATACTAATCGGCAAACCGCAGAATTAGAAAGCAGTGCTCTCTAAGAGCCCAACGAAACAACCACGAAGAGTACATACTGGGTGACAGTGATGATGAGACATAAAACCGATCAATTCAGCTCTTCAGCCCTCGCCAAGCATCTACATTCCAAGCTCATCATCGAGCTCTCAGAGTACTGAATCTCCAACCATGTCTAAATTTTGGAGTACCGCTATAGGATACACGATCCATCTCCTCTAACACGCAGTTGAAATCGCCCACGAGCCTACCAAGTACAGGGTTCAATAATGGAGTGAAAAACGCTCTGCGACCTTTACCCCTGCATGGAGTGTAGACACTAACAATGTATGAATCAAGATCCACTGACTATATACGGCCCTCGGAATCCCTGGCATATGTCGCAGCACAACCCCATCCAAATCTGGCATCAAAATGATAGGTACACCAGTAGCGTCGTCTGCTCATTACACTTCTTGAGCACCGACTGCAGTTCCGAGTCCGCCAATTAGAACCGGCGCCTGAAGCGTACTGCGGTCCCCAGTTTTTTCCTGGCTACCCGAGTTATATGCAGTCACACATACCAAAACTCATACACAAAAGTTGGCGGGCAGGAGATTCTCGAAAAAAAAATCTACGTTCCTTCGTCAGTCAGGTGGCATTCCTTCTAGCACGAAGAGCTCGAATTCCTTCTGTCGCTTGTATGCTTTGCATTGGAATGCTGCGCTTGATCGAGCGGAAGTGTAATCTTCCCGCAAACTTTGGTTCACGCGTGTACTCTGTTCGGGCAGCATCATCCCGGCAGGGGTTGGGCCTATGTCCTTCTCAGCTCCACGCTCATTGACCAAATCTGGGCCGTGAATCGTCGCCTAGGCAAGGCCTGGAAGTCCCGACGTGGGAGACCGGGGCCCGGGTCAGCAATCTGCAGGACACTCAAAAAAAGTTTTACCCACCAACCTACAGGGGATATACATCCCCGCTTTTGTGTCGCTATTTGCTCGGGACAACTTTTGGCGGTTTGTTATAAAGCGTTAGCTTAAAGGTGGAGCGAATCCTCTCCCGCGCAGCCATAGCAACGAAGTCCAGGCGTCGGAGGTGTGCGTTCAGCGTGTGTTCTTCCTACAGCTACCGTATACCTCTTTTGGCACTCTCATAACCGTAAATGGAGCTGATCTTCGCACAACGACGTCTCTGTGTTCTTTCTCAACCGTCGTCGTTGTCTTCAATACAGGTACGCAACAACGGCGACATTGAGGTAACACTCATGCACTGAACTCATGAACGGAAATATTGAAGAAAATAATTAAAGCAGAACCTATCAACTGAGCTGTTAAGCTCTCTTACGGCAAAGTGTTCCAGGGGAACAAAATTGCCAACATTCTGAGGCCATACAATGTTCCCGCATAACAAAGTTTCCCGTTTAGACGGGGTATTGGTTATTGATGCGAAAAAACAATATTTTGGACTCTGTGAACGTTTCATAATTTCATGCACTTTGCGTGTGTGCGCGTCTTAATATTTTTGTATGTGTGCATGAATGTTACACATGCAACCACATGGTTCTTTTTAGATCTAAAATAGTGACGTTGACATGATCAGGCTTAGGAGGAAGCTTTAACTCGGGTGCTCCTTTTTAAATACATGTAAAAGGAGAATTAGTTTTTCTCGGCAACAGCTGCACCAAATTTGACAAGATTTGTTGTGTTTAAAAGAAAACCTTAATATCGAATGACTGTTTGTTTTGAATTTTGTAATTTGCAAATACAGCTTTTGCAGAACCCCTGTAAACAACGTAACAAAATGACGTAAGATGTCAAATGACATACCAAATTGGTCCGCTTTGAGTGATCTAATGAATGCCGTTTACAGAACCGCGATATCTGTTCTTGATCAGAGCTACGAATTTGTAAACTTCGTGCTTCTATTTTTTTCTAACGGTCAAATATCTGAAAATCGTTTTCAGAACATTCAAGCCCTAAATCGCGATTCCGCTTCCAACAGTCACTAGAATTTAACTTTCTCTTTCAAATGCAACAAATTTCATTAGGATTGGTCCAGGGGTTACCTAATAAAAACGTTTTTGCGTTTTGCATGTATTTGAATAGGCCGCGTCGGAGTTGGGCCTGAGCTCAAACTTCCTCTTAATCATTTTCGATAGAAGGGCTCATATTGTTTACTGAACCAGATTTTTTGGGTCATCTTGGAACCAGCACCCACGAATGATAATTGCAACAGCATGCGCTCCACATGGACAACGCTGTTTAGCTAGCAGTCACCTTGCTCGAACTGCCTAGTTTTTGGCTTTTATCATTGATTGGCCAAAACCTATCGTCTGAATAAAAAAAATACTTGTTTAATTGATCAAGCTCTAGTGTTAAATGCCTTCATATGTGGAGTGTTTAAGAGAACTGAAATCGCGGGGAGCAAACGGTAGTGCCAAGTGTTTTATATTTTTTTTTTCATATATCGCGGGCTTCATTTTGGATGCAGAAAGATTTTACATAAGAAATCGTAAGTTAGAAAGTGCAGAATTAGATGTTCCCTAGAACGCTGTCCCTCTCATTGGAAGTTTGTGTTAAAGTTGATACTTGCGATGTTAACTTTTCTTGGATAATCATGCAGTTAAGTAGAACACAAGGCTTGTTCGACACAATAGCGAACATGCATTTGTAGCGTCCTCCTACAGTGCTCCTGCATTCTTTTAAACCATGGCTAAAGTTAGCTAGTATATGCCCTGTATATCTTAGCGCAGAACGTGAAACAGCAATGGAAAAGCAAATTCGCGATAGGCATATTATCGTTCCTAGATGCATGCCAAGAAGGGCAGCGCTTAATTGTCCCGCTCTGTAGCCTGTAAACAAAACCGCCAATCCAATATTTCTTTGACCTCTTAGACTGCGATAAAAAGAAAGCTACAGCGAAGAATTCCGTTTACCTAAAGAACGGCGGAATGTTATCTTAACGCGTGGATAGAAAGGCGGTGATATGCGCATGTTTGCGCGAATTGGGATAGCAGGCGAGGTGAGAAAAAGATGCACCTAATTTCCATTTCCAGTGCTTTAGAACTAACGTCAGTCCGTGCCATGTAGTGAGCCATCGAGCTGCATACATGTAGCAGCGTGACAACACACTCAGTGCCATGTCCTCATAATTTTTGAGAGACACTTCTCATTCGTTTCAGCTCAATTAACCTGAACATTTCTCTGGGAGAGAGCAGCCCTATGAAAACTACCGAGCAGGCCCCCGCCCCCTCTTTGGCAGCAATGAACAGCATGACATTTAAACAGATGCTTAGGACAGGCATATAATAAACAATTATGCACGTACGTATGAGGGCATAAATAATATACGGACAACTGGCGTGATAAATGCATGACAGAAATTAATGACACTGCACATATGATTCGAAAATCGTATCATGCATATGCATTACTTAAACTGAGAGAACATACAACCGCTTTGATCATTAGTGCCGCTAAGTTACGAAGGCAAAATGAAGGAAGTCGGAAGTCAAGGACTAATTGCGAAGTTGCGCGACATAGTAGTATACACATACTTGCTCTATACTAACAAGACGCATTCTAATAAAGCAGTGAAAGGGCGAACAATAAAGTTTGAATCGGGGTTGATACCATCATTCATCAGAAGAATATACGTGTAAGGGTTTCAAAAATTGCAGCAATACCCATGCCATGGCTACGCAAGAAATAATTTAGCAGTGCGGAAAGGCGGTACCGAAGCGTCTGTTTACCATTGTTTGTACGGCAATAGCGTATATTCATGCATTCATGAGTACGAGTGTTGTAAGCATACATAAAAACTTCAAGTTGTGTCAAGTGAATATTTAAAGTTATCGTTCTTTATTGTCCCTAACCAATCAAGGGGGCCAAGATAGGATAAAACTCTCTTGGGCACAGCTTACAACCACCTCGTGTCGCTCAACGAGGGTGGCCAGGCGCAGACACAATAAACGTTGACAATTGAATACTTATTTAATTATAGATGTAATAAAATCGTTAAGAAAGCGCACGAACTTCAGCCGCCAGAAGTGACGGCACAGAAAAGCGACATCACCGAGAAAAACAAGCGCGGCCGTGCCACGACAGCGCGTTCTCCTCGCGTCGCTGTGCATTGTGGGCGGCCGCGTCGTCGAGACTCGGCCGCTGCAGTTCCCCGACGAAGCACGCGGTGCGCGTGGCCGTGCGGCTGCGTGCGGTCCTCCAGCGTCGAGCAGGGAAGCGGCGCTGCAGGGTCGGGACACTGTGACAGAAAGGGCCGCCATCACCCCGCCGCTTGCGCTCAATAAAAAAACACAAACACAAAAGAAATTACGCGCACGATCGAAACCCCGCGTGAAGATGGCTGCGAGTCTAAAAGCGCACAGTATGATGACAACCGAAGAATTCCGAGCGAACAGTAAAAACGACAAACGACCGAAAAGAAGAAAAAGAAAAATTTGAGCCCGCGCGGATGGCATGCCAATATCGCGGCCACGGACAAAGTTCAGTTGCTTATAACATGGCGGACTGCGGGCCACCCAAAATGGCTGCCCTCGCATTATCATCACCAGCCTATCTTTATGTCGACTGCAGGGCGACAGCCTCTCCCTGCGATCTTCTTTTACCCCTCTCTTGCGCTAGCCGAGTCCCACTTGCGCCTGTAAATTTGCTAATTTCATCGCCCCACCTAGTTTTCTGTCGTCCTCGAGACCACTCTCCTTCAATTTGTGCCTATTCTGTAACTCTACTGATGCACCGGTTACCTATCCTACGCATTACATGGCCTGCCCACATCGCTTTTTTATGTTTCTTAACGTTACGCCTAACATTTTTCGTTCCATTGCTATGTCGGAACTTGGTCTCGAACGTCTGTCTTAAACGGGCAAGTTTCTGCCCTATATGTTAGCACCGGTAGAATGCAATGATTACACACTTTCCCTTTGAACGACACTGGTAAGCTGGTGCCCTGCCATAAAAGGCCGTTAATGTTCCCTTGTGGGGGCTGTAAACAAGGTACGGGGAGAGATTGTCTGCTGCGTACGATGTAGTCGCTTTCTCGCACTAAAGATTTGCGATAGATCATTTGGGTATATCAAGAGTTGCACTAACCTTTACTAGCATTCTTTTGGTATACTTTGACGCTCCTTGAACGGTACTCTTCGAAATCTGGTGTGTAACCAAAATCATAGACTGGGCTTGATTATGGCCCCCTTAAGCTGCGATGCGCTATCATTTGTGAATGAGGTCTTCCACCACGGCATTTAACAGCTTGTGATGGTTACTAGAGGCCATATGCACCATCATTCAAGTAAGATAAGTTTTCCGCCCTATGATGTTACGCGCCAACATTTACATTCACTGCAAGAAGCACTCACTTATCGATACTAATGTTATTGGCATCCCCTTTTAAATGGCGGTGCGACCAATGGACCCATAGCCTGCTTGAGCTAATCACATTATAAAATTTAGTATATCTACTGCAGTCTGATATTTTGCCGAGCTTTTTCTGATATTGTAAGGTTACCTGTGCCTTAAGAACGCCGGCATTTCTTCTCTTGATTTTGTTTCCCACGAATACTCTAAACGTGTTTTGCTTATTTGGACCGCTGACCAGATAATGCTCCCGTAAGCTTCAAACCCCTGCACTTGTGCAATGCCGACATTCCCTACTGCTCTGGCTGGGGATTGCATTGCGGTTGTGGTTGGGCATTGCATCTTGACATTGTCATGTTAAAGTGGGTTTAGTCTTCACTTGCAATAGACACATTCCACATCCTGTTGCCCCTTTGTGCATTTATGTTCCGGCTGCCTTCTAGGGTGTCAAATAGCCAGACATTGTCTTTTGTCTTATCGTATAAATTTTATCTGCTCCTTTCTCGCTTGCCGTATTTGTAAGTATCCGAAACCTTTTAGCAACCTCTCTCGGCCGCGGTCGAACTTTCCCAAGGGCTGTGCTCTCGCCTTTTCAACCTTAGCTTAAACTCATCATATGCCATGCGATATTCCAACGTGATCTCAAATACTGTACCCTGTTTATTATTATTGTTTTTTAAATGACCACCCAGTGGACATGTCCATTTCGTATGCTGCTGAAGCTCTGATAGGATGGGCTGCGGAGACAGAAGGAGACAGGTGCCCCTACCCAATCACCACTCCAAACACCAGACGAAATTGACATGTCCACTATAGGTGGACACTTACAGAATGCCCCCCTTGGTATGGGCGACCACATCTAAAAGCAGCATTATTATGCTTCTAGGTTTGAAAAAAAAGACCAATAAGACTTATAGCTGGTGGCAGTTACAGAGCTTGTCAACGTTTTATTCAATAAAATATTCTTTGTGTGGACAATCTTTTTGCATACAGATTATTATATTCTCTCGAATTTGCTCTGCCAAGTGTACCTAACATCTTAAGGCTCGCTCTAAAACGGCACGCATACATCAATGCATTTGTACGAAACAAATAAATGGTTATTTTCGTGTGTAAGAACAAACTACGGTGAACGGAGCGTAGAATATCTATTGCCTAGAACGCTAATGTATGACCCGTTCTATTATGCTTATGATGAAGTTTATAGGTTCGCTTCGTTTAGGTTATATCTTATTAAAAGGAAGAAATAATACTGTTTGCTAATAGATTACTAGTTTGCATATTTCCTGTTTTAGTTGATGTTGCATTCCCCAGTCTTTCATATGACATCTTGTCCTTTTGAAATGTTATTTCGCCATTGCCTGCTGGCATAAATTGTGTATGCGTGCTACTCCGGTATACCATATATATGTATTTATACTCTGGGCCCCAGATGTCCTTAAGCTACATTTTTGTAACGTTTCACTAGGGTGCATTCCCTAATTGATTGAAATAAATGAAGCAATTATTAATTCCCCGCAGTGCCTCAAAGAGCCACCGCAGTTGGCGTTCGCCTGTGAACGCGCCCCACAACGCAAGCAGGGGCGTCCTTCGCGTCGGCGCCTCGTCTCCAACCTTCGAGGAGCGATTCCCGACCACCGGCCTTGGTCTACCAACCACACACAACCGAGCAGGGAAACGGGGGACGGAGCCAAAGAAAGCTGTCCGATTTAAAAGGTGCAAGTCAACGCGAAGGAATAAATACACACACCGCCTGCTTCATCCAAAGGGAGGAGATAAAGTGAGAAAGGGAGACAGGGCAGTTTTTTTTATCTCTCACCATCGCTCTCTCACTTGCTCCGTCCTCAGCAAAGGTCGTACGAATCGTTGCAATACATGCAAATTACGGTGCACAGCCGATGCACACGATGCGCTAACAAATTCGACTGCATAGAATATCACGCATTATCTGCGGCGGTGCTGTAAACGCACTGACTCCGACTATACACATATCTGAAAACAAGCAGTACACCAATGCCATACGCTCACTGGGTAGCGCCTTGCCAGTTTCGTGCAATGAAGCGAAAACCGCCGATGAGGATCGAGAATCGGCTAAGTGTCGCAAAGAGCGTATAGCTCGCCCTTCGTGCGCGGCTTATAATCCTGTTGCACACGGAAGAATCAGCGACGGACAAAGGCAGAGCCTCTCTTTGTTGATCGTAAAGAGCCGCTTGTCGCTCCAGGATGAATGACGCGAACCACAGTATTCGCTGCCCTACGTTGATCTGCAGTGTTGTACGTAGTTATGTGGGCAAGTTTGGCGCTTGTCGACTGGCGTGTTAGCTTCATCAACTGTGTTAGCTTCATCAACTGTGCTGTGGGTGCACGGAAAACCCACCTCTGAACCGTGGAGGGTCCGGACGCTTGTGGGCTTTCGTGCTGGAGCCTGAAAAATGGTGCGACGTGGAAGCTCCGAAAGACCGGAAGAGGCCCGCCAGGTCGCCCATCGTTTACGGACTGCGCATGCACTTGCAGGAAGCCTTTAATGAAGACTGCCCCGTCTTCCTCGGCGAAGCGGCACGCGGCGACTTGCTCAGCCGTGTGCGTCGACCCGCGGCCAACCATGTTTAGATTCTGGCAGTGCAGCCACAAGCGACGGGGAAAGCCGCTCATCGGGAATCAGCGCAGTGTGGCGGCGCCGATGGAAACTTGGCGGCAGCCAGGAACGCCGTGCAAGCGCAGCAGGTGTCCTCGCAACTGCAATGGGTGACGTCACACTCGGCTCGTTACACTCGTACGGTCGCGGACTAGGCCTGAGGAGGCGATGCACAAGCCTGGCAGATGCTGCGCGTGCCACATCGAACGAGGAGCTGCGTGCTCGAGCTGATCATGGTGCATGTCGGGAACTATGGCACAAACCCGCTTGAGCGGATAGAAGTCTGGTGGCATGGGTAAATGTGCAAAATAAAGGACTCTTCTAAAGAGCGAAAAAAAAAATGCAGAAACGAATGTGTAAAAATGGAAAGAATAGATCGAAACTGCGTGAGACTAACTATACATAAATTTCGGGAAGGTTTCATATACGATGGCTATCCAAGTATGCGAATAGTCAAAACCTACAATTTATGATGCGTGTACTCAATTTATGAGGCGGTTCGTGCGGGACACACTGCTCCTTCAGTTGACGCCGCCTGGAATTCCGCGCATCACAGTGGCACCGATGCAGTGATTTAAGTGGGAGGCAAAGACATTTGTTGAAACACCCACATGTACCCTTTCGGACACGCCCAGGCGAACGACCCACATTTTTCGACTGCACTATTCCGGTACCGACTCATATATTTGGTAGGACAGCTGATTAGCTGTATAATTAGGAAAAAATGGAAGTCTTGCCTGAGTATGCCAAGAATGCTTTCGCATTCAAATATCGAAATAAAATACAGTTCTCCTGCACTGTGGGAATCGATCATATCCGAAGAATTTAGCAGGTTTCTGGCTGTGGAGAACAAGGTGGAATAACGTGTTCTTGTAAGGCGAGCAGCTGTGACAATGACGCCAACGTCTGTGTGACGACAGCAGCGATATGACGACGACGGCAGTGACGACGCGCCCCAACGACGGCGATGACATAATTTATACTGTGGCCTCTCCACGTGACATTACGGCACGCGTGTTCCTGGGACCTACATAGGTACTGTATGGGCGTAAGCAAAATTATGGCATCAGCTGCGGCTAAGTGTTATACAGTGCAACGTGACTGTGTCTATGTTAAGTGGTTTATGTTAAAACGACGGCGCAGTTTGTACTCCGCCAAAAAACTTTAAAACCGGTTCGACCTGCGTTGATCATGAAGGCGGTACGATGTCGTCCTCGATCTACGCAAGTCGCGTAGCCAGAAATGTATTTCGGGAGAGGTGGAAAGGTACACTACAGTGTGACAGTGTACAGTGTGACAGAGGCGCCGACATGAAAGAAAAAGACCGTGCCGCCGATAGTTGGAAGACCGAAATCGGTGTCGGATCGGCCTAGTGTGAGTGAGCCTTAAGTAGGCCGCGGCAACCCCAAAGCAACTGCCGCCGAGCGTACACGCGTCGTGCACCGCCTATAGAGGCGCCACTGAAAGCCACCTAGCGGACGCTTCCAACAGTACACGCGGGAGCAGTAGCAGACGACAACCCTTTGCAGCAAGGATGGCTGAAGTTCGCGGCTGCGATTTCTCCTTTGTTCTGGTGCCAGGCCGCTTCTTCTGTGGTGACAGCTGTAGGGAAGATGCTGACCTCTGTGCGAGCGGGTATGAACCCGATGTTACCGGTGTTTGGGACAACATGGTCCACATACGTGCAAGGTGTGTCCCGCAGACAAACGCCATGAACCCCATTTAGATGACGTGGAGCTCATGTTCACTAGCCGATAAATTTTGTTGAGTGATGCGACCTCTCGATGATTTTTTTATTTCTACCCTTGCCGCAATGCTGCTTCTGTACCTGAATAATAAGTACCCGTCGTTAGTGCATACTTATATCAAACAAATCCGCTCGGTGCAATCTCTGCATATGCCGTTGTGATTTTTCTGCCGATGAATACATGTGACATCGCCAATAAGTGCAGTCGAAGTCGCCTCAAGAAGAGTAATTGCCAATTTAGTGATGGAAACGCGTACACTAGCCAACGAAGTCACCAAACACACGGGTTAATAAAAGCGCGTGTTAGTGCTGTACCGCCGATGCAATTCTGCTGCATACGCCGATGAACTACCGTTGCCGCTGCAGTTTGTGCAATTTTAAATTCCCCAAGGGAGCTCCTTGGAAACGTACAAAGCTAAAGACTGACTAACTTTTCAGTACTTTTTTATATTACTAGAGAGAGGTGCCACATGATACATTTAAAGGCAGAGCAGCGCCAGTCAAAGTAGGTGAGCGCTGGCGGCAGGGCCCGGTTTAGTCGTCTGCAGCGTAAGTATAAGAAAGAATTCAGTTGAGTACAAAACTCACATGCAAGAAGGAACTACGTTGTGAAACAAACAAATCACTCGGCGTGTTAAGTATGCTCAGGCAGCATCGAGGTGTGATGACTTCCCAAACGGGAGGCGAACTTTTCAGCGAGAAATCGAACAAAAATACCATATGCAGCAGCTATTAGCAATTCTCGCCCTGAACTACCTATTTTCTAAACACATTTCCAAAAACGCAAACAATATCTAAGATGCCCTCGGGCGAAATGAATAAAGCTGTTAAAGAAGCACTTCCTTTGTATCATTCTGATAAGACACGGCGTGATTTATACCCTTTACAAACAAGGCAGGATGAAAACTTCGCAGCTCAAAAGAATCGACAAGAGTTATGCATGGAGCAACTAGCAACAGTTAAACGTGTTCGAAGCCACGCATAAAATAGATGTAAAAACATGAAGTACGCGAAAGCTCGTGCGAGGATTTACCGCGCCACATGAAACCAACAATTTCAGTTCTTGCAAACTTCAGTAGCTTTAACATACAACGCAATGCGCTCGTGCAGTCGTGCTGCCTAGCTAGCGCAACGCGGTAAAAAAGCGGAAAGCAATATAAGCGGCAAACAGCATTCCGAACTTTAGCGAAATGCCTTTAAACCTCATGCTGCACTGCAGACGAACTTCGTTGCTCACGCGTCTAACTATGATCGGGTGGAAAAAAACACCGACGAGAAAAGGAAAGGTTGAGAGCAAGAAATTTCCCTTCGAAGCGACGATCCACTTTTGCTACCGTTGCTACCGCTGATGAGACCTTGCCGGGAATGGGGCTCTTGCATTGCCCAGGGGCGCTGCGAAAAAGGTGCTAAAAAGCGCCCTCTGTTCTAAAATGGGTCGTACCAAGCTCGGTCGTCTGCTTCGGAAAGCACGTTTACAATATGGACCCGCCACTTTCGGTTGTGTTGTATCACGGCCTGCAGCGAATATCGGGCGCCGAAGAGTTTTTCAGGGGTGGCACGCTGCGTAAAGGCAAGAAATTGTGCAGTGCCGAATACATGTACGCCGTTCAAGAATTAGGCGGCGAAGCTTTAGCACGGTGTCAATCGCAAGTGAAGCGAGTCGCGTACGAAGGGGAACTTCAGGTAAGGTTTGCACGCTAGCTGCTAAATTCAGGCGCACAAACGCGAGGAAATGCGTGCTATAAATGAATCCACAGCAGCGATAAGCAGACATCATGTGTACGGAACTGCTCGAGCGCACGATCGTACGCGGCGCGACGGCAGCGGTCTTTCGACATGTCGCGAAACGGCGGGCCTCCTGCACTCTTTGTAGACTGCATGCCGCTAAACAAGTAGTTAAGACTGCGTTGTAGTAGCGGCCACCTGTCCCTTTTAGTAACTGGTAATAACTGATGCAATGCATGTGAGCTCGCACGTACGTGCGAATCGCGCTGCAGCGCGATCTCGTGCGCTGCTCTCTTGATGTAGGTTTTAATGACAGCGCTCGAACATCGATGTGCTGCAATCAAAACTGCCTTGCTGCGCTGCCTCAACGTGCTGGCTTGATATCAAGGATGAGCGCATTTAACTCTCATAACCTGTGCTGCTCGTAGTGGAGTAATGAATTTGTGCTCATTTGCACACACCTGGTCACTTCACCACTTCGCATTGGTCGAATTGTTAATTGTCGCTGTGGCCGGGTCTCGAATCGTGAATTACCAGCCATGCCTGCTGCTATGTCGGTCTGCTGTCGGGTCTGTAGGTGCAAAAGACCGAACTTTAGAACGCAGATAATCAAGCAAGCTTCAAGACAAGCGCTTACTCAGCGCGACGAACTGCAGCTATGCAGCGCGCCCGACGCTCCACTTCGTGAGGCCTTGAAGGAAAACGGTAGAATCTCATGTTGGGATTCAGGCCTTCTTGTTCACGGCAGCCCACGACGCAGAAGTAATGACGGCGACGCCTTTTCGAGGCTGGGCTAGGTCTCTCCGGATCGGCGTCACCGATTCCTTCTGCTCCTAGCATTACCTCCCACGGCACAGGGAGAGTCAGTTTTCGTTAAACTACAGGCTGCGGCGAGCTCGCAGGGTGGTCGGCGTGGTCTGTGAGAAGTGACGAGCCTTTTCGTACTCGCAACAGGGCAGAAAAAAGTGCGAATCGACACAAAACTCGGCCTAGAAACGTGCTTCGCCACAGGCAGGGTTCAATACGACCCAAGCTGGTACGACCCAGAGGTCGTTTGCCGCGCCGCCACCAGGCGCCGCTACTATACCTCAAACTCCAGCGCAAGGCGCCCATGATTAGGACCGTATCGCCGGCACGTTTTCACCGGTATTTGAGCCCCCCACCCTGCAACAATTTTTCTTCGACATTCCCTGAAGCTTTGGCCACCCCACACGTGCGAATAGTGTTGCCTATCTTGGTCTGAAAACGTGAATAAGACAGAGAAGCACGATCAACGACACAACAAATTACGGCGCGCGCCAGGCTCCTCTCCCGCGTATTCTGCGCAAGGCCGCCACCAGTGGCGCGTCCGTCGGCGTGCACGGCGCGGATACCTGGCATACAACACAGCGCACTTCTCCGAAGTCAGCATGGCGGTGAAATCAGAGTGCTAATAGGTAGCGCCACTGCCTGCGCAATATGGCGGCGCCCATGAAAAAAAGAAGGTCTACAGGTGGCGTGCGTAACTGGTGCCGCAGCGCCCACTAACCGTACTGTGGCTGTCTACACTTCTCTCGTGCTAAAGCGAACTTCCCAGTTAGCTGTACTAGTCGTCTGGCCCTTCGGTCACGTGTCAGTTTCTCGCATTCTTCCGTCGTAGCAGACAACACTTTGAGATGTTGTGCAAGACTGTGCCGCTTTTTGGATCGGTCCACTATCCCCAGTTATTTCCGCGTGGCAGCTAACATTACGTAGAAGTTGTGCGACACTCTATATACCACCTTCATATTCAATGGAGGTCGAACAGGTCTTACCGTTTCCGTGCCTGAGTTCAAATGGCTTAATCATTTTAACATAAATCATTAACATAAAACATTTCGTAGCAGTTAACTTCATAATCGCTGTTTCTTTCGCTTACTTCCATAAGTAGTGTCCAGGAATAGGCATGTCGTAAGGTCACGTCGAAAGGTCGGATTATAAATAATGCCGTCACCACCCTCATGCGATCGTCGTCACTGTCATCGGTGCCATATTGCGGTTATGGTCACACAGACTCGCATAATCCACACTTCTCCCATTGCATAAACACGTTGTCCCACCTGGCAATGCTTTGCGCTACACCAAACGAAGCTGGATAGCCAGCAACTTGCATAATGCATCGCATATGGTTCTTCTTCCCGACAATGTGTTCGATCTGCATTTTTTTTATATTTTTGTTACGATTGGTCTCACTCTTCATTTTTAGAACTATTCTTTTCATTCGGCATCTTCGTTTCTGCATTATTTCGCCCATGCAGTTGCGCGGATTCCTGCGCCGCTGTCACGGTGTTCTCGGTTGTTGCCAAGCTGGGATCGGAGGCGACATTCCACGTTGTTTCCCAATCGGCAGCCTTCCGCGTGGCTTGCGGCTGCAGTGCCCGAGTCTAAACGCTATTGGCCACGGGTTGACGCACTTGGATTAGAAATTCACCTCGTGCCGCCTCGTCGCGAGTAAACATTGCAGATCCGAATTCAAGATGTCTTGCATGTGCGCAGCTCCGATTCGATGGGCAACTCCGCTGCCCCGTCCTCCTACATTGCACGTCCCGCCATTTTTCAGGCTCGAGCACGACAGCCCACAAACCCTCGGACTCGTCGTCGCTCAGAGGTGGGTTTTCGGTACAAACTCACTGAAGCTGATGAGGCCAACACGCGAGTCGTCAAGCGCGAAACTTCCCCACATAACTCCTTACCGCCAGATCCCTGTAGAGCAGCGAATACTGTGGTTCGTGTCAGTCACCCTGGAGCGACAAGCGGCTCTTACGGCGAACAACGAAAGGCTCTGCCTTTGTCCGCCGCCAAGAGCGAGCTATACGCTCTTTGTCACACTTAGCCCGTTTTCGATCCTCGTTGGCGATTCTCGCTTTATTGCTCCAAGCTGGCGAGACGGCAGGTATAGTGAACGTATGGGGTGGGTTTACATCTTGTTTTTAGATATTTGTACAATCAGAAGTTGACGCGTTAACAAAATCTGCACTCGTAAGTTTGAGATTCAAGGTATAATCGAACTAGCTAGCTTATCACGTTAGTGTGATAAGCTAGCTAACAATTTCGCGTGACGGTTGCATAGAATGGACAAAATAAGAGAGCGACGGTTCGACATAAATATAAATGTACTCGCTGACTCTTAGAGTTGCTCTCTTATCTTTGATGCGATGGAGAAGGTGTTTGTATACTACAAATTCACCGAAGTATACGATGCTCCCTAATGTGAAATTTGAGAGCAGCTCTATACGTGTTTTCATTTCGCGATATACTGGCTGGCGTGGGCAATCTGTCTCATGTGGCATGTTTCAAACGGAGCGAAGTGCAGCTCGACTGCGTCCCTAATCGGGAGATCGCGAGAGGCAGCACGTAGGCAACGCACAGGCGCGATTCACAGCAGCCGTCGCAGACTGACTTCCCAGACGACGCACGCTAGTGGGACGCCATCGCGTTGTCATCATCGCCGCAGAGCGCGTCTTGCGAGGAACTACGCTCTTATTGTTCCGCTTTCACCATGCCCTCCTCCGCCGCTTTCCTCCTTGAGCTCTCTTCGCTGTCACCCTTTATCATCTTCCAATGTGCTTGATCGCTCCGTGACGCCGACGATCACCGTAGGGACGAACGCCTAAGAGCTGCGTTCTAAAATTAAATTCACGGGTTTTATGCGCAAGAACTACGATGTGATTGTGTGGCACGTCGTAGTGTTCTTTAACGTGCACCCAATGCATGGTAAAAGCACGTTATTGCACTTTGCCCCGTCGAATAACGACCGCTGCGGCCTGGAGTAGATAGTGCACCTTTGGGGTTAGCACGGTTTCTGTTTGTATGTAGTCGTTAAAGTTAACTTGCAACTTTTAGTGTTCCCATTATACAACATTACCTATTACGTATACTTCGAGCTCGACTTTTGTTTTCATCTATTTTAGAGCTGTGTTTGCATTCGTGTATACGTCGATAGTACTTATACCGCCGGGAGATCATCTTTCCATTTCTCGTGCAGGGAATGTCCGTCTCTCTGAGTAATCAAGCTGAATGACTAGAATTACGTTATCTGCAACAGGCTATGTTTAAAAATTCCATAAAACTTTGATGTGATCATCATGTGTCGATCGGGTTTGGAATGTAAAAAACCTCAAGATTTTTTTTCTGTTTTCTTTTTTAATGCGAGAGGATTACTTGGCTCATTCAGCCACCCCGCCATCATCGGAAAGCCGCGGCAGAAAAACGACACAAGATTTATGCCATCATTTAATTCATTGAGGTAAGCGAGAGGAAGATGGAATTCACTCACATGGACGGTTCACCATTACATTCGTAATATATAGGTTAGCAATCCAGGCAATTAAACTAAAGCTACAAGCATAGGCAGAGAATAGCAGCATTTTACGAGAAATTCAGGATGGCTTCAGAATAATTAAGCGTCTCGATAAGTTATTAGAAATGAAATGAGTAGAATAAATAAGTAGAAATGACACCGTTATACGTGGCCTTTTTAGACATTATATGAGCGTATGAAAAGGTAGACCGCAAAATTTTGTGGGAAATTCTGGAATGGGAAGGCTTGGGCGATAACTGTATACAGGTTTTGAGAGAGATTTACCTAGAAAATGATGGTTGCGTGAATGGAAAAGGATGAGGATCGAGGAGGAAGTTGATATCAGCAAGGGACTGAGGCGAGGGTGCCCTGCTGAGAATGGAAAGGGCGCTAGAGGGAAGTAATATCGGGTTTAATCTCTTATGCAAATAGGCGGGTAAAGCAGTAGAGCAGCAGCTTCCAGGTTTGTTTTATGCGGATGACATTGTGTTGTTAGCTAACAATCAAAGTGATATGCAACGTCTAGTTAATATCGGTGGACAGGAAAGCGAGAATTTAGGTCGGAAATGTAGCGTTAAAAACCAGGTGTTATGGAATTCAATGAAAACAGTGAACAGACTGTGTCAATGCGGGGCCAGGAAATACCTCGGAAAAAGAATGTAAATGCCTTGGTATATGTATAAACGATATACCATGTGCTGTATATAACCATTTCCAGATAGATATCTGGAAACACAGGACGAAATAACAGCAAACGGGAAGAGAAATACGTCTTTAATGAAACACGGAGCGCTATGGGGATACAATAGGCAGGAGGTGCTCCGGGGTATATGAAAAGGTTTCGTGGTTCCAGGACTTACATTAGAAAATGCGCTTGTTAGCTTGAAATCAGAGGTACAATCGGGACTCGATGGCAACCAAAGGTCAGAGGGACGCCTCGCATTGGGCGCTCACGGGAAGACTACAAAAGCAGCTGGGCAGGGTGATACGGGCTGGGCAAGCTTTGAAGTGACAGAAACTCAACGTAAAATTGATTATGAATAACTACTGACTAATATGGAGAAAAGTTAAATGGGCTGGGAGAGTTTTCAGGTATTTGTGCAAAAAAAAAAAGAAGGAACATGGATTCACAGTGCAGGAAAAGAACTAGGAAGCTCTCCAGCAAGTATGCTACCTGTATGGTGAGCAACATGGCAACAAAGAACATCAAGCGGAAATTCAGACAGACTGAGATAATCTCATGGGTGGCGGCATTGGAAAAGAAACCTGCCATGAGTAACTACTTCAGAGGAAAAAACGAAATCGGAAAAGAAACAATTCATGAAAACTCAAGGGAAGCTCTTACTTTTCGAAGTGAGATCGGTATGCCTTAGAACACGCACTTATAAAGCGAGATATAAGAAGGAAGTGGACGCATGTGGCTGTTGCGGTAAAGCTGGGGAAACGATGGAGCACGTTTTATTAGAACGTGGAGATATCTTTCCAGCGGTCGATTTAGGCATCTCAGGCCTCCTTGAAGAACGTGGATTTAGCGAGAGCAGGGGTAACGTAAATATGTGCGCAGAAGAGATTAGTAAGCGGCGATTGGAAGATTGGTGAATACAAAGTAGTCAAACGGCAAACAACCGAGGCATGCAGAAACAAATTTTACAATAGGGGTTCAGCAACATTGGTTATGGGAATTAATCGTGATTTTTTTCTCCTTTCCTTTTTTTTCCTTTTTTATCAAAGGCAGGACGTTAGGCAATATAATAAGAAGAGCTCGGTGGCGCAACCCACCACTCCGTTCCAAAGGACACACTCACGGCAACCATCCGTCCATCCATCCATACATCCGCAGATGAACCGCCATGTTTTTAAACGTATAGGCTTCTATGGAAGCTTCGCTACCCGGAGTATTTACCTTGGACGCGAGCTGCAGCAACTCACTCTGCCTTTCGCGTTGTCGGGATCCCGCAGACGCCGTCGACGAATAAGATGCAACGCGCTTCAGGTGCCCCTCGGATGACGACGACTACGACATCCCTCCGTAGTATGAGGTGGAGTTCGCCTGCACACCCGATGAAGAAATTTTGTGCCGACACTATGGTGCCGAATCGGAAAAAAATACTGGCATCGCTCGGCCAAGTGTAGTCATCGAGAAATAACACTCAACGCAAATGAAACACTATAGTTTAAGTACAACTCAGCTGAGAGATCGCACTACGGCCTGTTTGTTGTCTTGCGTCGTTGCGACCTCACAGGCAGCAACATTACCCTCGGAAACATAACGCAGCAGCGCTAAACTCGGCAAAATTTTGCCGCTGCATTAAACTCGGCGGCATACATCAGCGTCACGTTATGCTCTGACATTCACACGAAACAATTGCTTAGTTGCCCCCATAGATTTTTTTTTTTTCATGACACCATACGGCTCTCTGGTGTCCCCTTAACATGTTGTATGACACGGAGGCACGGCATATAACGCTGGAATCATTGGTGTGATCTGCCGGTGTACACGGAGCACAAGTTCCAGAACACTTTGGAAATATATTCTTTTGTCGGCTCCCCCTATTTATTTATTTATTTATTTATTTATTTAGTATATGTTACATGCTCTATTGGGGGCAATGTGTAAGGAGGTTACAAAATCAAATGCATAAAAAGGAAGAGTAAGCAGCCTTCTGAAGTCTGGTACAAAAGATACATCCCAATGCAGGGCTTTTCAACATGGCTAGAAAGATCACACACATGAAAAAGGAAAAACTGAATTAATAAAATGCCACCAAGGCACACTTCAAGGAAAACACACTAGTAATATTAACGTAAGGCACTAATACTAGAAAGTACAATACTGGAAAATTGAGCAGATCAAGGAATACAATGCTTCAAGGGATATTTTGGGAAAAAGACGCAAAAAAGCAATATATACAGGACATACAAGTGAACATGTGACGCAGCATAAAATACCAATTGATAAGAGCGAGATAGCAACGCATCAATAGAAATAAAAACATCGCAAGAAGTTCGAAGCACATTGCCAAGTACTTGAAACAAGATAAATTGGTTTGTATGTACTATCGTGAAAAATGCTCTTGTAGGGGATGAAGAAATTTTTCTTGATCTGACTCGGAAGCAATGTTATCAGAAAGATTGTTCCACAAGCGAATGGCCGTAAGGAGTGCGGAAAAGTTAAAAGCATGTGTCGTACCGTATATGAGCGCAAAACTTAAGTGGTTATTTATTCGGCGAGACCTTTTTGAGGCGATCTGGATATGCAGCGTGGATTATGTGGCATTATAGACATATTTGTGAAACAAGGATACCAGAGCTATATTACGGCGAAGAACGAAACGCTGGACGGAATGATGGAGTTTCATTTGCGTTACGCTGCATTGGTGGCTATAACTACGCGAGATGAAACGGGCCCCACGGTTCCGGACTGATTCAAGCATGTCGATTAAGTAGGTAGGATGTGGGGACGAAATGGATTATGTATATTCGAGCTGTGGACGAACAAATGGTTGATAGGCCAATTTGTGGATGTTGGGATATGAATTACCCAGATTACGAAGTAGGTAACCTGATGTCCTTGAAGCTTTTGCACAGATGGCTGCAATGTGGTCCGTCCCGGAGAGGTTTTCGGTTAGTAAAGCATACAGCAAAGCATATAGAAAAGCATGCGGCCTGCTGCTTCCAGTAAGCATTGTTCGGCATTTCTTCACGAATGAACCTGTGCAGCAGGTAAACAGCATGGTGTCCCAACTATCATGCACCAAGGTTTAAAAATAGGCGAATGACACGTAGCTGGACCGAACCACGGTAATGCTGTTCGCCGTCGCATGGAGGTACTCAGATTATTCTTTCCATTCCGCCTCATCACATAATTACTCTTAATTACTTGATCTTCTCAAATGTTATATTTGGATGAAAAGCGTCAGTGAAAAACATGTAGAGGAACACGAAAAACTTCGTATAAAGATTTCCGTTGCTCAATACGTGTTATAAAAGAAGAGTTTTTCCGAGCCTGAAACTCAGGCCCGTGCTATGATATCTCAGGCCCGTGCGTTGTTAGCTAATCTGAGGTATGTATGAGAACACCGTGACGTTTCAAAACTGCACAGGCAGGCATTCAGCGCTGTTTCTTCCATTGCTGTGGCCAAGTAAAAAAGAAGGGAATTAAGTTACTGCTTTGTCGTCGCTTTCTTGCACCGTTCGACGTTTTATATATATATATATATATATATGTATATATAGGGTGTTTCAGCGAATGCTTTTAAAATATTTTAAAGGTTGCCTGCGGCAGATAGCTCAATTCTAGTTAATGAGCCGGTCTACTCGAAGCGGCGGACACTGCTTGCATGCAAAATTGAAATGCAAAATAGACTAATTATTGAGAAATCACAAATTAACTTGTTTAGCTAATTATCTTATGGCCCATATTGCAATTTAAAATTCTAGCAGTGGATTTCGCAAGGCGGATTCGCTTAAAACGAATTCTGAGGGTGACACCAGTTTGGAGATATAAAATCCCAAACTTTGTGTAGACACGCATTGGCGTTCCAGTTACTTGTGTGCTTCAGTGCATGAAACGACGTTTTTTTAACAAATTAACTGGAATGCCAATGCATTTCTTCGCGAAGTTCGGGAATTTATATCGCGAAACCGATGTCGTCTTGAAAATTCTGTCCAAGTGGATGCGCCTTGCGAACTCCACGGCTAGAATTTGCAAATTGTAATATGTGCCATAACGTAATTAGTTAAAATGTTACTTAGTGAATTTTTCGTTAATTAGTCGATTTCGCATCTCAATTTTTTGTGCGAGTATTGTCCGCCGCTTCGAGTAGACCATCTCATCAACTAGAATCAATCAAGCAGGGTGGTAAAACAGAACAATAATATGATGCATCAATCAATTAAAACGGGCAACAACGAGTTATTCCAGTCTGTTGTAGTTCGGGGAAAAACAGAATACTCTAATACATCCGTCCGTCCAATATGTGTCGAGTAAGCCTAGACGTTGAACTAGACAGATAGGATGCAGGAATAATTGGTAAATATACATTCAAAAGCAATTTGAAAGAAATCGAATTCTTAAGTTTTTCCTTCGCTGCTCAAGGATTTCGATGCCATTGTCTCGTATTATTTGTGAGGCAGGGTCATATCGTGAGAACTTTGAACATATGAATCGCACGGATGTCTTCTGTACCCTTTAGAAACATTTAATATTTTGTATAGTAAACGGGTCTCAAACAACACATGCATATTGAAGTTTCGGTCTAATTAATGAATAATTAGCAAGCATTTATACGTTAGGTGGGGAATTTTTAGGTTTATATAGCAAAAAATATAATTTACACATATTATCAATGTGTAAATTCTATGATAAATTGTGACACCGAAATTCTATGATAAATTCTGACACCGAAATACTTATATTTTGTTTCTTCCTGCAAAGGCAACGAACCTACCGTGTTACTAAAGGTTAGTGGAGCTTTCTGAGGAGTGAAGCGAAGAAAGACCGTCTTTTCAACGTTATAAGCCGCATTCGCCGCAATTTGCACCAATCAATGATGCCAGCAAGAGAAGTATTTAAATCAATTTGATCATCTGTTGAAGCGATTGCTCTAAAAAGCACACAGTCGTCCGCAAACAACCTAATTCGCACACTTGAATGAATTCAAGTAATTGAAGTAATATATATATAATATGACGATATAAAGATAAATGACAATAAAGCCAAGGAAAGCAACGGGTAAATTAACTGTGGCTGGAATTAGGCCCGCATTTTAGCCCTCTAAGTAATGTTACGACACTGTTATAATTAAAGTGAACTTCAGATGTATGTTCGAGCCTTAATTCCGTGTAATGCAGTATACTGAGCCATAGTAGGGGTGTGTGAACACAGGCGGAAAATAACGAATAAAACAGCATGCCTTCTTACAGTTGTCTGCTACTGTATGTAGTACGATCTGACTGCAAACTCGGAATAGATTCCTGCTCCCGGCCACTATTCTTCAAAAATTTTCACCGCTCCTTCGTGTTGTCTGAAATGTTAAGCCATGTGAATCGAAAAAGCCTTGTTTTTTTTTTAAGTAACCTTAACTTTGTGTAAATCTGCTAATCAAGTGTCCTCATAATTTCATGCACCCGTGGCTTCTGACTTCTCCTGTAGGAAAAACGATGGCAATGTCTTTTTTAATTACCTTTCTAGCATCGTTATTCATCCAAGGCTTGTCTTGACGCATTTTTCGTGTTATGACTTTAGAAGGGACCAAAGCGTTTATGAACGCAATGAATTTATTTGTCAAAGCAGTCACATGCCATCGCAATCTCTGGAATACTCTGTATTCAAGAACTTAGCCAAATACAATGTAAGTTCACATTTCAATGATGCATTGTCTCCATTATCATAAAGATAAACCTTCCTGGGCCCTCGTATAATGTGCTCTGGCGGCGAAATGCAATCCATGCGCAACAAGAAATTATGATGGCAATATACCGTGAATTATTTCGATATTCGAAACAAGCGGTCCAGGGTTTGCCAAGAAGATGTCGAGCATTGGAGATCATGTGTTGCTTTGCCACGTGGTTTCACTCACAAACTGATTTAGTATATTTGAAGTTGTGATTTCAGCAAATTCTATACAAATTGGAGTTTCAGTCTTACCATAAAACTTCTGGCTTATTGACATGTCCCCCAATTATAAGGCCGTGATTTGTTGTCCACAAGAACAGCGAAATTAGCTCCTTAAAAGCGGGCACGATTATTCCACGAATGACAGTGATACACAGCAGCAATGGCCAGACAACCACCAGTGTTTATATTGAATTTACGCCGCGCGGATTCGCAAGATTTGAAAGGCATCGAAAGCGGACAAGGCTGAAGGCACCCGTGCGTATTCTGATCAGCGCGGAATAGAGAGAGAGATAACTTTATTCGTCAGAGTGGGGAGCTCATTCATGGGCTCGTCAGGAAGGCCAGATGGCGGCCAGGCGATGCGTGACGGCGACCTCTTCAGCTCGCTCCACGGCTCGGAGTTTCGCGTCCGGGCAGCAGCTAAGCAGCGCGGAAGGCGCAGTAATCTGAGGGAGAAATTTCGGTCTTGCGAATGGATCCACGTAGCAGAGATTCAGTGCCGATTACAACGCGAGGTTTAATCGAAGAAACCGAGACAGCAAATGCGTCAATTTTATTATACTGCAGCAATTAAGTATTATCAAATTGAGGTCTTTTGAGATGGCAGTCTCAAACCACTGTGCTATCTTTTCAGCTCCAGAATCTTGTCCTGATTGCCATCATTAATGAACCACCCATTACCCATATAAAGTACAAGAAAGGAGGTTAACCTAGGGGCCCGATTTTTTAATAATGATATCATAAGAAGTCAACAACAAATGACACCAAGAAAAAGATAGGGGAAATTAATTGTACTCGGCGCTGCGGTAGCTCACCTGGTAGAGCATGGCGCGCATAATGCGAAGACGTGGGATGGTTCCCCACTTTCGGTACGTTGTTTTTCAGCCAGATTTATGTCCAATAATCTATTATTTACTTAATTGTTAGTGAGTACAACCAACTTCCCCTATGTTTTCCTTGATGTTAGTGTTTGTTCACTTCACATGATATGATTACCCATATGCAGCTTATCATAGTGAAGCTGAAATTACGCCCCCCCCCCCCCCCCCGTTCCTCCCGTGCTGCAGCAGCTTTCATTGTGCATGCCAAACACAACGGGCGAAATCTTCACCCCTCACTTATTTCGACACGTTCAATTTACGCCTTCAGACACAACAAGCATTGTTTATCTTTGTAATGATTAATGCAATAATAACTGGTCGGTGCTTTCCACTCAGATTATGCTTCCCACATATATCAGCGTTTCATCACATTCACATAATACGTGATGTACCCCACAACGCTCTTGCTTTTATGACACATCCGAGCTGAAGCGTAATACAGCATTCACACAATGGCATGTACAGAACGCAGAAGCGCAAATGAAACGCAGGCCTCGTTATAGGCCAGTCTATTCTGGGTACACATGTCAAAAGTGCGGAACCCTAATGGACTCACTTAAGAACTGCAGGGGCTTGAGGGCGTTATGGCAGGTTTATATTTTAGACTATACAGTATCCAAAATTTTAATGGTGCCTGCGGCATTGTAACGCAATTATAATCCTTCAACTGGAATAATGGAAGAGGCTGATATCTGCGCGAGAAATCAAAATCCGTAACTGACTTACTACCAAATAAATCTGTAACGAAGTTTAGCCGGACTGCTTTATGCGGCACATTTGAGAATGGTTGCCCGCGCTTTTGCAAGGCATATTCATTTTGATCGAATCCTAGGAGTGGCACCGTTTTCGAGATACCCACCGCGACAGTTGTGCTAGAACTGCTGCGTTGCTCTTGCTTCTACTTTAACACCGTTTGATGCATTTAAGCACAAGATTGCCAGAACATCGCGGTACACGTACACGACCGCGAAACACACCGTAATCATTTCAGTAGTTGTAATCCTTTTTTGCAATTGTTGATAGCAAGGGTATAGGAGAGGAGAGACTTCGGCACAGCTTGAAATCATCTCTTCTCGCATAACGACAGCGTTTTAGCATAGCCGTCACGCGAGTAGACAATCAAAACCAGATTTATTGATATATTAAAGAAGTACTAGAACAAAAAGTGACGAATCACGAAAACAAAAGCGTAAATATAAGCTTCCTGGCCACGCGCGCGTACTCTTTCTAGGGAAAGAGTAGCCCACGTGACCTCGTTCGGCAACACTGGATCGCTGGAGGCGCAGGAGCTGCAGCATGCCATGCACTTCACGAAGGCTGCGCTGCTCGCGGCGGTGCTGCTGCGTGCGATTCTCCGGCATCGAGCAGCCACCGCAGCGTCGCCGAAGGGCAGCACGCCGGCAGGTCGGGGCACTGCGAGGGTCAAATGTTAACCAACCATGCCCGTGGGTGTCACATTTAGTAAAAAACAGTATAGAAAGAACTGTTCCTTGGATTAAAATCTCGCTCCAGGACGCTGACGAGTGCCGAAGTGCGCAGGCCAATTGCAACGAAATTGGGCCGAGAAAATTCAGCGCTTTTTCTGCATGCAGGTAACCGGGCATGCGCGCATAGTCGTTAACGAGCAACATGTCGTTCTAGCAGTTGACGACGATTCTCCCTCACCCGCCGTCTAGTGTCTATGGTATTGGGCTGCTAAGCACGAGGTCGCGGGACCGAATCCCGGCCACGGCGGCCGCGCATTACGATGGGGACGGAATGCGAAAACAACGGTGTACTTATATTTGAGTGCACGTTAAAGAACCCCAGCTGGTCCAAATTTATGGAGTCCCCACCTACGCCGGGAACCATAATCAGTTCGTGGTTTTGGCCCGTAAAACCCTACATTAAATTTTTTCACAATTCTCCCTCTGTCTTACGACCCTTGTTGCCTCAGTTCTTCCTACACTGCAGAATGTGTGGCTCACAAGCAGTCGTTTCCGAACCCTTACCACGGCCTAAGGAAATAGCAAGTCTTGCTAAAACAATTCCATAAACGTGCAACATTGTCCATCTTGTTTTGCAAATGTTAATCGCAAAATGTCATTAAATACTCAAGCTGAAACACTCACGCGCCAAGTAAAGGATAACTGAGTTCTAACGGTCGATTCCAAATAGAACGTCGCCAATGGCCGATGTGCACATACCATACATTACCTCCTCAATGACGCCAGTTGTGCTGCTGCGTGCGATTCTCAGGCGTTGAGCAGCTTCTGCAGCTTCGCCGAATGGCTGTGTGGCCACAGGTCCTGGAACCGTGACAGCACAAAACAAGCGGTTTGTCACCCTTGCGGGGCACTTGTATTGTGTGAGAAATCCACTAACATGGCCCACGCGCACTCGAAGCGCTGTACAGAGGCGGGTATGCAATTATAAGTTCCGGGGCAGTCAGGTGACAGCAAGCCCATAGTTCCTAGCGAAATAATCAAATTTCAACAAGAACACCTGCACCATGAACACCACAACTCCTCCTGTATTCCAGTTGGGTCCAGCATCCCTCGAGGGACCGTGCTTTGTGCTTTGCTTTTTCTAGTCTATATTATTTATTTGCCTAACTGCATGTCGTCCCGAATAAGACGGTTCGCCGATGATTGCGCTATTTGCCGCAAAATTTCAAGAAACGCTAATCGTGAAGCGTCCCAACCACACCTAAACGCATTGAGTCCATGGTGTTCAGACTGGTAAATGACCTTAAATTATGCTAAAGCTAAATGCATGTCATTTTCACGCTCCTCGTCTCGTATTGCAACGTCATACTCTCTTGATAATAAGATTGTTGAGGAGACACTTTGCAATGGAATCCAACATATGTTCGTCATCACATCAACGTTACTCTTGCATCTATTAACTGCAAATTTGAAATAATCAAACACCGACTAAAGCAAGCACGTTTACACTTAAAAAAAGATATTGCATATACACCGCATTAGGGGTACCTCAAAACTGAATATGGTTTCGCCACCTGGGATCCGAACCAGGACACCATCGTACGTAACCTTGAATATTTGTAAGCCGTGCTCCTTGCTTTATCTTTTACAAATTATCCCCCGCACTCTAGTGCTGCATGTTTAAAGAATCGTGCCGAATTGCATCCGTTATCACTACGCCGCAAACACGCTCGCCTATCGCTCTTTCATAAACTTCACCATCACGAGCGTTTGCATTGATGGCTTCTTTCACTCACGCTCTGTCATTTTCTCTCGCCGAGATCACCCTCTCTTAGTCAAAGCCCGGTCTATCACTCAGATCTTCGCGTGCAGTCAATTCATTTTTACCCAGATTCATACTTAGCTAGAACAACCTACCATCAGACATTGCTTACTGAAGTTCACCCCGACAAATTTCAACAAATCCTGCGTACGTATGTCATAATGTGATGTCTCTGTGCAATCGATGAGTTATATTCTATGTTGTGTTCCTCCGGTGCCTTTGCCATCCGATAGATTTTGTTTTCGAATTATCCTCTTTGAGTGCCCTTTATGTATTCTGAATCCTAGGTGTTTCAATTGTCAAATTTATTCTAATATACTGTTAATTTGGTTTCATCCAAACTTTGATTTTACTACGCATAGTCGTGTCTGCGTATTTAGTCGCGTATATAGGCGCGTTTGTTGCATTTTTCTCAGAAATTGTTATGACAGTATGTTCGTGTTCCCCCCTCCCCCAATTGTAATACCCTCTTCCGCAGCACAATCAGGCGTGTTCTTGAATAAATAAATAAATAAATAAATATATAAGTATATAAATAAATAAATAAATAAATAAATAAATAAATAAATGTCCTTTACAGTATATTTCTCTTCGATCTTATACGTAAGAATTCCTTAGCAACTCTAAGTCACTGTTCAACTGTTTCGCTCAAACAGCGCAGCCTTCATCAGCTGCTATTCGAAATTCTATTCTTCGTGGGCAAAGTTGTGATTTCGTTTCCATACATTATTTCAATTGACGCAACAAAAACGTGAAAACTGCTTCAACTGGTATTGTTTTCTTTCTCGTGGCTAACATGTGAAAAATGGTTCCGGTGATTTCACAAATGATCGGTCAGACACAACAGCACGACCGAAGAAGCGGATGAGCGGCCATAGGTGCATACAATGAGGTCGCGACACTAGCAATTTCCCCGACGTTGTACAGTTTCCGCGATACGGAAAATATTGACTTGAGCACACATTTGCTGTGCTCGTACAACGTACTGTATCTTAAACTGTGCTATACGCTAGGCCAAAGGATGGGGGAATAATTTAGGTATAAAAATTGAAACGAACACACCGTGGAACGGTGCGCTGTGTTATACTCATTTCTGTGCATTTAGTGCTGGGGAAGTGAAGTCTTTCATTGTAACATATTGCGGTCTGTTTGAAAGGCAAAGCGTAATTCTATCGACAGATTCGTCAAAAAACCTGCACATTGTATATTTCTCTGTAACAATGTCATAACAAACGGTGTTACTTGATTTGTATCGATAAATATTACGACTGCGATTCGATAATAGTGGAGTTCTTGGTTCTCTGGGTGTGAACAAGATCAGCTTTAGCAGTTTGCCTGCTGGCGGGTAGTGCTGATGTTATGCCTAACTGCAAAGGCTTTTATAGATTTCTAGAATATTGCCTCGAAAATCTTATTGAATTCATCACCTTTGATGGAAGCCAGTGGGGCGGTGGCTTAGAGAGCAGAGGAACAATGGGCGCTGTCGTCAACGCCATCTCGGAGGATCGCGTGACACCAGCAGGCCGTGCGCAACAGCAGAGCCGCTGTCCCCACCGTTGACCACGCATAGGCGGAGCGGGCTGCAAAGTTAGGAAGGGACGCTTGGATCGGAACACCACTTGCGCCGTGCTTTCCTCTCGATAGCAGAACATGTTCAAGGCATGCCTAGCTTTTTCACCATCCTTATCTTACTGCCCTCAGAACATCATGTAAGTGCTTGAACCATGTCATTGCAGGCCACCTCTGAACCCTTGTGGTAGAAAACCATACGCAGCGCAAGGCCATTGCTCTCTGGGCTGGAACGGCTTCTTTTGACTAGTGGCCATTCTCAATCCGTAACGCGCTTCACCGGAGTAAACTTTTTCACTGCTTCGCAGCTGCCCAACGATAATCGCAAGGGTGAAGAATGCGGCAGCGGTTACGAAGGACGATTACCGATGCTTCAGTACACAGGTTGATAGTAGACCATGATAAGACAAAGTTTATTGATATTTTTGCGCTGGTAAACCTGACGCCCACGCTCTTCATTAACCAGCAATGTCCAGTGTTACTACAGTTCGCAACAATATTCAAGCGGCTTGTCTTTCTCTCGCGAGGAACGCAAAGCGCGAGTCTCGGCAGCGGCAATTAGGCAGCACCCTGCCTCAGAGATCAAACCCTCTTGCTCCGTTACGATCTGGGAGACTGCGGACAACCCTGACCGTGTGCTGCAGATACCAAGCCATGCACTATGAAGCGGATCAGCTCGCAATATTTTCCTTCGCGTTTTGCGCTACTTACTTGCTTAGAGTCTTCGAATACTGCTGAAATACTCTCGCATATTAAACCAAGGTTTAATGCGTTCTCGTTCGATTTACTGCAGGGAAATTAAGCATGTGAGAAAAATTCGCGTTGAAAACGACAAGAAAGCTGAAGGCTGCACTGGTGATCGAACGAAGAGGCCAGTGAGCTTCAGTGGCAAACATCCTCTGTTTTCTCTCTTTTTTTTTTTTTTTGGAGCTGCGTTTCCGCTTCTAGGCACACACTCAAGCTGAATTAAATTGACGGAACAAATTGTGCTGACGAGCATTAGATGACTCAGTGTTGGCCAATCACTGCGCACACAAGGACGAAGCAGATAAGCTGCTGGCGGAGCATTTCGTTGCGGCTCAGTCACGTGATGCTTGTCAGAGGAATTTGTTGCGTTGTGTGAAGCCAGCTTGACTCGCTGGCGAAGAGAGGAAGCCTAGTAAATAATGATGCCACCGTGTAGGTGGTCGCGGACAGACTCATCTTGTGGTCCGTACGTGCACCAGTGATGAATGCCGGGAGTGTAGCTACCCTGTTGGACAAGCTGGATAGCTTGAACACGGTTGTTTGCCGAGTCGGTTGACAGAGCGGCATACTATGGAATACAGTGCGAAAACATGACTGAAATAAGGTGGACAGACGACACAGGCCATGAAGAGTTTATTTCCGTGCATTGTGGCCAAATCCTTCAGCGCGTATTATTCCGAGAACCGGAAATGGAAACAAGTATTGGTCCGTTTTGTCAAAGCACGCTATAATACGAGGCACAAAAAGCACTACTTTCCGATAATATTCCGTATAGGTTGTGGAGGTTGATGATGTCTAGAAGAAGGGTCAAAGTGTTAGGAAGTGGGTGTTATGAGATCAAGTCGGAGTGGCAGTCAGCCTTACAGGAAGGCTACAGGAATGCGCGACTCGACGGAAAATAAGTGCGGGCGAATGGGAGGGGGCATCACGCCTATCACGTCGACTTCGCTCTCGCTTTCGGAAGACTGTGTTATCAGCGCGTTCCTTGGCCGCGCAAGCTGTCCCCTGCGTCCTAACTTCACCTCGGTAATCGCTATGAAGAAATTAAAAAAAGAAAACAGAATGAACTAGAAAGACATTGGTGGTTGTGAGTTTCGAGCGTACGAACCCACGTTCAGAAGCCGCGCGTGTTACCCACTGGGCGGTTCGTAGGCCTTTGCACTCTGCCTCATGAGATCCTGATTGCCAAGCCAGGCGTGAGGAATGCAATGACATCAACATCACCGTGACTTACTCGAGAGCGTCCCCATTAGATTCCATGGCAGGCGGGCAAGATAGCATTACGTCACGGATCAAAGTGCACCAGCCTTGTGCTAGGCCAGGCGTCTTAATGCGCACGCCTTAAAGCCCATGAAGTGCTCATAACTCGAAGGACCGCTCAGCGGCGTTCAGTTGTACTTTAAAGTTTCGCATTCACATCTCCTAAATGCTTAGGTGCCCTAAGATTTTTTACAGCGAAGTTGTTAAGGGCTAGTTCCTCGACGATCTTATCCGTGTGTTAAGAGAAAACTATCGTCATCAGGATTGGTTCCAGCGTCACCGTCGTCTTCCACAGCTGGCTAGTTTGCGCCCGTGGGCGCTACCGCATGCACGCGCTCGTGCAACTCCTTCTGCGTTCGTAGTCGCCAATAATTATTTCATAAATAATTAAAAACAAGACGACGTAACCAATTTTTCAGCGAATTATATTGAAGCTCCTTAAGGCTAGTTCCACCAGCATCGTGTCCATGTGTAGGTAGAAAACTCCCATTACGCGGTCCGATCCCGAAGATAGTGCAATGCCGGACCGACCCGTGGCGCAGGTGTAGTTCGTCATTAAGCGGCCCACATACACAACCTCGCTGGTCATCCCTCTTCATAGAGTGGAAGCACAGTGAGCCTTTGTTGTTGTTGTTGATGGTTTCAACACAAATGCAGTCGAACCTGTTCCTAATACTCAGCGACCATTGAGGTATGACGACAGTTGAGAATAGCGCGCTTTAATTATACTTGCTTTAGAAGGACATCACATATGGCAGAATATTTCATTTAGTGCTATATTTTTCTTATTCTTATGCGGCGAGGATGTCATATTATGTAGTTCACTTAACTTATGCGTTCAGCTAACTCGCACGTAGTTCAAATACGATTTTATCATGTTGAAATTCCAAGTTTTCTACGAAGTTGCCAATAGCGAAGTTATTGCTTATAATGGATTGCGTGCAGAATACCCACAGAGTACATATGCTAGTAATTACTGCTTACAAAACCGTCGGAGCGAAAATCCCGCAAGATATTGGCGGCACGTTGGCCGTCAGAGGTTACAACGCTTAGGGATGCGTGCAGGTCATCATTTAAGGCTTGGCTCCTTTACTGCACGCTTAAGTTATTTGAGTGCCCTGACGAGCACGTCACAGAATGAGAACGAAAAGTTCTGCTAGTAAATTTAGTCAGACTGTGCAACCACAGCAGAGTACATCCGTTTTCAGAGAATTCCCCTGGTATTCGACTAAATTATGTTGCTGTCCGTTACGGAGTCTTTTTTTTTTAATTCAATTCGGGATTTAACGAGCCAAATCTACGATATTATTATGAGTCACGCCGTAGCGAGCGTCCTTCGGAGCATATTTCAACTCGGTGGGGTTCTTCATCGCGCACCCAAGTGACGGCATGCGCGGCCGTTATTGCATTGCGCCCTACTTCGTAAAGCGTCCGCCTCGGCGAGGATCGAACCGGCGACCTCGGACTCAGCGGTGCAACCCCTTGGGCTCTGGACAACCACTGCGGGTAATTATTTTTTATTTCATACATAGTGCAAGCCTCCATACGGAGGCGGTTACTGGACATGCGGCAATACACTGCATCGAAATATGAAGGACAAGGTTATACGCTTGTTAATATTATACGCGTAGTTAAACTGTACACTAAGAGGTTGTGACCTTCCTGTACCAGCCCTTAAAATGAACAACAATAACGAAGCAGGAAATGAACAACAAAAGGTACATCGAAACCAATTCACACTCAGTACTCGCTGACAACTATTCTGTGGCACGAAGCGAAGGCTACGGGTCTTCAGTTTTCTACACGTGTAATTGTATGCAGCCGAGTCTCAGTGATTGAGTGTGGCACAGGCTTCGGCTTTGATTTTTTCCGACGTTGCATGACTCCTTCATTTCTGTGCCGGCAGATACCATTATCTCAGGGTAAATTTCCGAAGCTAATCGATATTTATACAGTCAATTTGTATCGACTTTTGAACAGGAAGCAACGCAGTCTGTACCTAGGCCCCGAATTGGCCGTATGATGTCGAACGCGCAACCGACGCCGGCATCGACGATTGTGATTCCCAGACGGGTTGACCTGGTTTCCGCGTGGACGGTGTCAAAACGTGTTTTGTTCGCCGCAACAGTATTTTGTTGTTCATGTTGGCCATCAGTCTCTCCAGCTGAGCAACGAGGGCGGAATGAATGAATTCTGCAAGATTTCCGTGGAAAAACCTCGATTTGATTATGAGGCACACCTTAGTGGAAGACACTCTACATTAATTTTGACTACCTGGGAATCAATTAGCAGGCGGGACAGAAGCGATGAACACACACCAGAAAATGCCGCCACCATTGTGCCTTTGCCATTTTGACTTTGAGCAACGCCCAAATGAGCTCTTTTCTCGAGTATGTGAGAACTCAACTGGGAAAACTAATTAATACAGTGAAGTATCAGTCGCTTAATGATTACTTTTACGCATTGTTCCAATTGATGTGCTTTGAAAAAACAAGACTGTGTTTTTTGAAAAAAAGAAAACGTCAACAGAACTGCGGGACTTCTTCCAGCAGCGGTGCACAAGTCGCGAGTTGGTTCCGTAGCCTTTGATTTCGCGCCAAAAATAGTTTTCCACGAAGATAAAGCTACTAGTATTATTCATTTTTTCTTCTTATCGTACAGACCAGCGTTCACTTAATGGAAGAAACATATGTAAAGAAGGCGTATAATATTGACTGAATGAACAGGCCCTTGTTCGATTTAAGGTTTCTTTGTCGAACAGTGAGAATGACTTATGCAGACTCGCTCTAACCTGCCGTGGTTGCTTAGTGGCTATGGTGTTGCGCTGCAAAGCACGAGGTCGTGGGAGCGAATCCCGGCAACGGCGGCCGCATTTCGGTAGGGCGAAATGCGAAAGCACCCGTGCAGTTAGGCTTACGTGCACGTTAAAAGACCACCAGGAGGTCAAAATTATTCCCGAGTCCCCAACCACAGCGTGCTTCCTAATCAAATCGTGATTTCGCCACGTAAAATTCCATAAAAGAAAACATATGCAGATAGTTTCTACCGAAAAGCACCAAATTCTAGAAATAAAAAAAATGAGCGCTCTGAATGCCATTCAATTTTTCCTGATGAGTAGAGGCCTTTTAATACGAATAGTTTAAGGAAAATAGGCGAACACGGTTCCTCTTGTGGTAATCTCTGGTGGTTCCTCGACGCTCCAAGTCGGTTTACAGCGATGCGGAGCCCTCTCGGGATTGGAGCCGTAAAAATACTGCCCCAGCCGAACGTGCTAGCTTCTGCCAGAGCCATCAGAGTAGTCGCGTGATCCAGCTTCCCTAGGATCTCGGTGGCGCTGTCGTGTGGAAGGCATACAGCACCGCCTTCTAACGCTCTCTGTTGGAGCGCGGCGCTCTGAATAGACCGCGCGAATGTGTTCAGAACACCTGGTTTCGACCAGCCGAACGCAAACTGCATCCTGAAAGCGCCCCAAAGAGGCCACTCTCCCGTAAATTCAATATAGAAATATCACGTGACACACTGTACTATGGCCGCCTATCAAATCACCTTGACGGCAGCACAGCTATTAACACTGATGGCGAATGAAGAAACACAACTTGCCATCACTCGGCAGGGGCAGGGACTTTCATGCCGGAGCCAGAAGCCCGGCAGGGTGCTGGAGTTGCCACCTGCTGCTCCTGCTGATTCCAGAGGGCAGCCCGACATGGCGTCATGGTGGCACTTACGCTGGCAGACGTGGCGAGGAGACCTGCTGCTGTCCTTGTGGCGCCCGGGCAGCCGGAGCGAAAACTGGTCGGTCGATGCACGCTGCGTAGCCCCGCCAGCATAAAGTCGGCCTCTATATTTGGTCAGTTTGCGCAACTACATAATGAAACAGCCATTTAAATAACATTATGTTGTCGCTCATCGAAATGATTCAGTTAGCTACCAGGGACGCTATAATGTAAAAGTATTCCAAACATTGCTATTCCAATACTGAAATCAGCCCTCCACGATTGGTCAAAAACTTTTTTGGACCGATAGCTCCCCATCTGAAATAGCGTGTACGCACTGATTATGCATCGTTTGACCGAACAAAAGAAAAATTGTAATTTCCCATTCGACGGCTTTTCGGCATTAGCACTCGGCAATTGGTCAAAAGTTTTCGGGCTGCACCCTCTTCCCCTGCTTGTAACGCGGCGTCACAAAACCGCAAGAACTCACCGCGTCAAAGTGACGTGTACGCTTTAAAGATGCTATAATATGTCGAACAAGTCTGAAATTTCTTCTGAATAGCCGCAGTCTGCCCCGTCCCCAAAGCAATAAAAGACGGCTGCGGCCGAGTCTTCAGGCACTGGCTATGCGCACCTGCCAGAGAGCATGGGTTAATTCGCGTATAATAAACTGCTTGCGCGGCCGTGTAACCTTTTTGACGACTTTCGGCACGTTTACGATCCCGCTTTTCTAACTCTTCTTTGCTGAGGATTCGTTTTAGCGGCATTCTTAACCTTCCGTTGCACGACATCGCGATTTTCGGCCAGCCACCTCAAGCTAAGTAGAGAAAGCGGACCAATCGCAGACGCCGACACCACCCTATTCATCTGGTTATTTCTTTCAGTGCGGTGGCTCGGCCCCATCGAAACACTCTCCACTTGAGCGTGCTCCTCGCCTCCTGCCAGCCAATTACAAGTGAAACACTTCAACGTAGGCAATGTTATTCATTTCGAAAGCAAAGAAAAGTAGGAGTGTTTGATTGGGCTGTTCAGGCAGCGCTGCGGGACACCGCGTGATGCTTGCGTCGGCTGTTGCGCAAACTTGACGTCAGAAGATTGGAATAAAAAGACATTGCATTAGTTTTACGTTATAGGGCGCCAGGTCATCTCTTTTTTTTTTTTGGCGTGGTTTGGGCGGGAGTTAGCTGTCAGAACTGTAATTCAATGATGAGTCGCACTACTTTGGCAATAATTTTACCGCCGCGGATTATTTACCGTGCTCCGAATCCATCTTGCACGAGCGCTTTTGATGTCGGCCCCGAAAGGAATTTGCCCCCTCCCCCCCGTATAGGATCTAACACATGACCTCGACCTCTAGAGAGCGGGGAGTATGGTAGCGCGATTCAAAGACGGGACAAGAGAAGACACAAAGGGACACACACAGCGCTGTGTGTGTCCCTTTGTGTCTTCTCTTGTCCCGTCTTTGAATCGCGCTACCATACTCCCCTTGAAGATGCATTACCAACAAGCCCACATTGCAACCCTCGTGAACTCTAGAGAGCGACAGGATGGCTACTGCAGGGCTCCCATGACTGCTTATTACCTCATCAAATTTTAAATTCTAGTGATATTCAGTCTTTATTAAAAACGTAGAGCGAAAATATCCGCAAAGATATGGATACAAGGGTGCACACAGAGGCACTTCTTCGATTATACGTTTCTTGTTGTTTACTATTTGTAAAACTTATATCTGTAAAACGTATTTACAATTACGTATGCTAAGACTCCAACGTTAGGATTAAAATGAATAAAAAAAGATACAGGGGAGACCGTTCCATTTTTACTGATGAATATAGTGAGGAGGTTTTCAATCCAGACTGATAAAGGACAGAAAGGCAGCATGGCCCATCTTATACTCAGTATGAAGATATCCCGAGACGTAGCGTGCTATCTGCGTGTATGAAATACTATTGATGGCAGGGCAGCTACATGAACTCACGGCGAATGAATAAACATCACTTGCCAGGGCTCTGCAGGAGCGCAGCCTTTGGTGCCGGAACCAGAAGCACGGTAGGATGCTGCAGTTGCCAGGTGCTGCTGCTGTCCCCACAGCGCAGCCCGACATTGCGTCATGGCGGCACTTGCGCTGGAAGACGTGGCGAGGAGACCTCCTGCAGTCCTTGTGGCGCCCAGGCAGCCGGAGGGATAATTGGTCGGTCGAAGCCCGCTGCCTAGCCCCGCCAGCACGACGTCGGATGGAGAGTGAAACCGGACGGCGGACCCCATCAATGCGCCGTTGACGTCTTGCGTGAGGGTTCCTTGGCATCCGGGAACGCGTGAAGAACTTCAGAGTGGCTGAAGGGTCCGTCGTCTCCGAGGTGCTCGCTCGGTTGGCTGGCTGCTCTCGTGCAGCGTCTCGTGCGCCGTCGAACGCAGAAGGGCGCTTCGTCTTCGTCTTTTACTCGCACGTGATACTCGCAGACAGGCGACGGGCATCGCTATGAATATGCTTATGAATACGAAAATGGAATGTGTTTATTGTCACGAACATCCGCAGAGAGGTACGATACTTCTATACACATTTAACTTGTAGAAAAGTGGCACTTTCGCGGACTCAGTCGATATATGGCGGCCGGCTTTTCGGAACGATGTTCATATTTTTACGTTTGCGCGCCGCAGCAGAAAGAACAGTATTTTAGAAGTGCGGTGCGTTAATCGACAGTCATGGTGGCGTTTTTTGTTCTTGAATTGACAAGCTTTTCTGCTTAGGTTTAATTCGTAAGCAAGCAAAAAAAAAAGGACGCTGTACAAAAAAGCTAATCAAGAAGACAGCCAGAAATTAAGGAGACTAGATACAGGGAAGGTAATACGTGGCAGAATTCAATCATTGCCTCCGCCTCTGATGCCGATGTAATACGACCGTGCGCAAGAGATCTTGGTAATCAGACAATGATGTCCCTGCCATTCCAGCAAGGCAATGCTACTTACAGTGTAGGTTGACATCATTTTAACATATGTACTAGTGCATCTCAAGTGCACCGCTTTCATGCTTTATTTGCTTCGAATTATAATAAACATGTGAGGCAGAAAAACAATGAATGAAAAATACGGCACAACCTATTTATTTATTTATTTATTTATTTATTTATTTATTTATTTATTTATTTATTTATTTATTTATTTATTTTGATATTACCCGTTTAAGGCTAGAGACAACGGCAGAGCGGGGCCAGCGCGAGCACCAACAGCAGCAACCGTCTTCTTCCTCGTCGTCTTCTGCTGGCGCCCGTATTTCTCACTACAGTCACTCCCCGCCGAAAAAGGAGCGGTCCAGGCGACCAATGGAACAGCAAGCACTGGTGGGTCGTAGTGCGGCGTCAGTCGGTCGTAGTGCGGCGTCAGTTTCGCGTCCGCGATGCTGCTCGTCCGCACGTGGCTCAATAGACTCATTGACGTAGTTGACCGCGGACGTCTGTTGTGGAACCCGGTAAGGGCCGTCATATTTTGAGCTGAACTGTGTAGAAAGGCCAGGAGTAGAGGAAGGAACGCGGAGCCATACCAGCGTTCCAGGTGAATACGAAGGAAAAGTCAAGCTTGTGTCACGGCCATGTTTCTGGCTGGCGTGATTTTGCGCGGTAAGTGGGCGTGCGATGTGACGACATTCTGCGGCATAGTAGTAGAGTAGTAGAGTCGTAGATTAGGAAGCGTTGGGGCGATACAAAATAATTTTGTCCGTAAGCGAGGACCGTCTTGTCTTGTATTGTCTGTATCCTAAACAGTGGCGCATACCCGCTATAGGGGATTGGCCAAGAAGCACGCGATTTTCCTTATGCTTAGAAGTTAGGCAAAACTAGATTTGAATAGTAGGGCGCGGGACTATAGAACTGTAATTTGGAAGTGTAATGAGAATATGGTTAATGATTTTAATAAAGTAAGTTAACGTAAAGAAATTAAGTAATAGCCGTAAACAACAACCTTCTTCTTCCTCTTCGTCTTCTGCTGGCGCCCGTATTTCTCAGTACAAATTATTTATTTATTTATTTATTTATTTATTTATTTATTATTTATTTATTTATTTATTTATTTATTTATTTATTTATTAATATGCTTCAAAAGTCCATAAACGGTACATTACGTGAGGGTTGGGCGCATATTTAACAAAGATAAATATCTACGTTAATGTGATTAGCGTTGAAACTATCGCTTTGAGCTGTTAAGCTAGTATATTGAGCCCCGGAGAGACATTCAATGGCGCCTTTCATGCTGGAACTTTGGTGTCAGACTTCCGTGACAGTGTTTAAAGGGACAAATAGAGAAGCAAAATAAGGTTGAATATGTTTATTTCACCATAAATGTCTGGCGGAACATCCCGATGCTACACCTTTTAACGAGAGAGAGCAAGAGGCAATTTTCAAAGACAGAAAGATGGAGAGGTCGGCCTGAGTGAAGTGCCTCTAACCTGCGCCTCCACACTGGTGAAGGATTTTGTCTTAATTACAGAGGTGGGATGTGAAGCGGAAGGAAGGTGGTTGTGTGCTGGAGATGATGATGATGAGAGCTGCACAGCATACTGTAACTGTTCTCCGGGTACAAGCATACTTCACAGCGCAACCCACACGTCTTCGCGGACAGAGGTAGAGGTTACTGCAGTGCGGTTACGGGAACGTCTATAGCTTGCATGGTTTTTGCAGCTCTTGTAGCCGCTGGCTTGTCAAAACGAGACAGTAGCAGCTGCAGGGCGCCGATTTCTTGTCGCAGCATGACATTGATGAGAGAGCCCGATGGTGATTTTTGGTTGCATTGCCGTTCCTGGCGCTCACAGTCCAAGCCCCTCTGCGCGGCTGCAGGCGTGGCCATACATTCGATTCCAGGCTTGTGCTGCTCGCTTGAAGCAATGTGGCTTGGAGAGACCCACCGATAACGATCGAAATACCTTCCACTGGAACTGCGGGATGAGAGTCAGGGAGATCTCGTCTGGACCGGCAGCTTGTTCATGTCGACGACTCGATAGTCTCTTCCGGTGCTCCGCTTACGCTGCATGCCGCACCTTAGTGTGACATACTTCTCTTGCTCGTTTGGTTCAATATTTTTATCTTCTTTTTCTATTGGGGACAATCGCTGAAGTTTACCTCGTGTGGTCCGCTGTAGGTCAAGCACTTCATTTTTTTCCTACCGTGCATAAACACATGTCGTGGCTGCCTGCGAAGCGAAGTCATGTCGTCTGGCCTGTAAACACAGCGCTGGCATGACCTACCTTTCGGGACTTGCGACATCACAGAGGTAAAGGCACGTAAGGACGCACCGAGTGTCTCACATAGCCCATCGTGACGTGATCAGGTATCGTGGGGCCCTCGAAAAGGAGCTTGAATCTCGTCGATGACCTTCACTGTTGAAGACAGAAGCCCTTGGAATTCTTCATCGGTGATGTCAATGACCACATCGTAAATAACGCTTGCGTTTTTTTAGCATTGAAACCTACCTCATTCATTGCTTTCAGGGCCACATTAACCAAGCTAGGTCTTGAGAATCTGTCTTGAGGCACAAATGCAATATTGTAACTTGCGAGTAGGCGGTCCTTTGTGGCCATGCTCACTCACGTCCTTAGTTATCTTGCGGCATTTGCTCTTCAATCATTTGACCTCCACGATGGTGTAGTTGTTGTACGAGTCCAAGGATTCACTGTTGGAGAAACAGGAACCGGGCGTCTCCACATTGACGAGGTGAGTCTTGCACAAATACCGCTGGGCGCCAAAGTGCAAAGAGGCGTGCCCGGCACAAGTGATGGTGAGCCGTCTGTCATCGCCTCTGAGGGCTTTTCGTTCAGGAAGCACAATTAAGCCTCAACTGTTACAAAACTGTCGCAGCAAACTTAAAAAGCTACGCTAGCTCAGCTCCTGCAGTTAACCATGCCTACCCGTGACAATAAAAAAACGGGCTCCGTTTTGTACCCTTGAACATCTGGCGTTCCTTCCCGTAGCTGAAGAAAGGTGCATGATAAACGTGAATGCACGGACCCTATAGATATGCGTCCACAGCAGGCCGGCTAAACCTGAAAAACCCGAGACATTGAGTGGTGGAAACAGGTTATTCGAACCAAGATTTCGACAAAATTATGGAGATAATTCGAATTCGATGAAATTTTCAGCACGCTTAAGCTTTGTGTACAAGAGTGGAATGCGATAGCGTGTTCGCACCCCGCTCGCGCCGCCCACTCATACGCTAGGCAAGCTCTTGACTAGACGAAGCGGAGAAGCGCTAAGGTCCCTCTATAATTTCCAAGGTAGCGCCATCTGCCGCGCGCGCCACCTAGGAAGTTCCTGTAGCAGACGGCGCCCACGCTAAACCGCGGCATTCGTGAGGTGAAAAAATATCTGCATACGCGCGGAAGTAAAACCTTGTGGTGCCTGACTGTGGCGAAAAACGAAAGAAGGACCCGAACTGTTAAATTTAGTCCTTTAATTTCAAATAAGTGCTCCAAGAAAATAGCTCAAGAGAGCGTAATGAGGGCTTGATCGCCTCGATTCCGCGTGTTTACATTCGTTCGTTTGCGCTCAATCGCCGCGCGAGCCTTGGTGATTGCTTACGCTTAATCCCGTATGCTCTGTGAAATCTTTTGCATGTAACTGTGCTGCGTACACATAGCGCTTGCATTGAACGAAGAAGTCGTGTAAAAATGAAGGCTGACAGTCGCTTGGACCGGAAAACTTTCGACATAACGTCGCTCAAACTTGCGATTCTCAAAGCGCGCGACCCTCACGGCAACTAAATAACATCTTGTGTGTTTGTGGAAATGAGTGCGCCAACAGTCTGTTGTGTCTTGTGGTTCAATGCTACGAGCTAGTGCAACTGTCGTGACATGATGAAGAGGTGGTGTGGATCGTGTCAGCGTGTCTCCTCGATCGTGTTCGGGCTGCCAGCGCGATCTGATCTCGCGGCACACCAACATCGAGCGTAGTGTGTGCGCGTGTGTGAATGTGGTTGACTGTTCTCGTGAACCGTGCGACGTCGCCGCGTAAACTCGAATCATGACGCGCATTGTTGTGTTTATCCCTTTTCGCCTCCGTGCACCGCTAAATCCCCGTAAGAATTAGAGGCCCCTTATACAAAACGCACGCGGATTGACCCAGCTATTGCTGCACTGTGTTTTGCTGGCAATCCGCGCATCGCTTGTGTCGTTTTTCTTATGTTCATTTGCAGTTATGTGTTTTTCATCAGTAAAATGGCATTGCCGATTACTGAAACATCTTCGAGTGTAAGGGAAACTTGGAAGGAACGAGCTCGCAGCTGTATGTAATGTACTTTGATATACTGTATTACGCTTTATTATTTGACGGCCAGTAGCTGTGGCTATGCAGTATTCGTTTTTAAAAACAGAGTAATGCAGGCACTTAGCAATATATTTATTCACATATGCAATGCACAAAATACGATTAGGATATTCGAAATGACATTTTGGACATGTTGTAAAGCGCAGTTAACAACGCGCGCACAAACACAGGAAAGTGTAAAAGTAGAATTCGCTGCTGAATTTTATTTTTTATCGCACGTAACGCAATGCGGATATTTGTTAGCGAGTTAATGCGATTCTGCCCCACTATTTACTTGCATGCTAGGTCATACTGCATTTGCTAAGTCAACGGGCTCGTAATGTAATAAAATCAGTAATCTCCACAAACTTCGGCCGTCAACATTCATGCGCGCGAATGAAATAATACTGCAGCTCTGCACAGACAGGTGTATACTTTCTCTCGCACCTTCGTATCCCTCTACGTTACTTTCCTCGCATAGTCGTGCAGTTACCGACGGTTCAGTCTTTCCGTCCAATTCTATGCAACCAGAATTACCTTCTGGTTAGGTTTTGTTTGCAGCGCGGGATGCAAAATAACTTCTTGTCGTCCTCCGTCTGATCTCGGCACCCATCCGCACAGCATCAAGGCATTTCGGTCCTTCGCATCCTAGGTCATGCCGATCTATTCAGCGGGCTCACAGCGAACTAAAATAAATAATCTCCACAAACTTCGGCCCTCAACATTCATGCACGCGAGTGAAATACTATCACCGCTCGACAAACGCACGTGTATACTTTCTATGGCACCTTTGTATCTTTGTATGTTACTTGCCTCGCATAGTCGTGCTGTTACCGATGGTTCAAAGTCGGTCCGTGCAATTCTGTGTAACCATACTTTTCGTCCGGTTAGGTTCTGGTTGCCGCGCGCGATGCAAAATAACTTCTTGCCATCCTTCGTCCGGTTTCGGCACCCAACCGCACAGCAACAAGGCATTTCGGACCTCCCGGAACGAAATTATCGCAGCGATGTGCAAAGCACAACAGGCGAAACGCGCGCTCTTCGCCCGGCGCGCAGGAACTTTCATGGCGGCAAAGGGGCGGAGCAGGGTCACATGTCACCGATCAGCCTATCGCAGGCGTTGTCGGCTGGATCAAAGCCTGGTGGTACTTTTACATGATTGAGGGACTTTAAGAAGCGCACGACTGGCGCGCCACCTGTCGGGGCAGCGCCGTACATTGCGAGGAGAGGGTCTACTGTGTTTGCCGCAATATGGCTTTACGTGTGCTCTAAGCGCAGAAGAAATGTAGGGGAAACGTACTTCGCTACTCGTTTAACTGCGACTACTGTAATTTAAATGCTCATAATTACCGATAGACAGCACAGTATAACTTTCTACGGCCCGTTTCTAAGGCAACCGCTCCCACCGTGCCAGTGTTGACTCAACTTGCCATGTGAAACACTTATAGTTCTTGCTCCAACCTGGGCAGTGCCAGAAGCTTGTACGCTATTGTCAAGAGAGGCATCTGTGTTTTGTAGTTTGCTCTTTATGAATTGGCACACGGTTATTTTTGTACAATGTCAAAACAAAGAAAAATGAAAACATTTGTTTCCCTCAACCTAAGGAATTTAAAATCCAAATTTATGCAGGTAAGGTGACGGCGTCCATGTTTTGGGACCAAAAAGGGATCACCTTGGATTATATTTAAGTGGATAGTACAGTAACAGCAGTGAATCATTTATCACTGATGGCAAAATGAGGCAGATTAGATCGACAGGCTATTAAAAGCAGGTTTATCCTATAGGTCATGCGTGCCATGGCCGATTGCATTCCATGAAAGCTGAAGAGCAGCTCGACAAGGACTTGCTAATCAGACGTAAGCTGAACAGACGCCACTAGACATGAGGTGCAAATATTGTACGCCTCATCTACAAATATGTGCAATGTACAAATATGTGCATAAATTTACCCACAGCTATCAAGAACATGCCTGCTAGATACAATGTCCCAATTGTTCCTTTACACGCCTGTCAAATTAGTCCAATTGTGTTCTCGTACCACGAGACTAGGGTGCATGAAAAATCACGCCAGCCGTTTTTTTTTTGCATTGTGCTGTGGGTTGGTCTATAAGATACCTCTCATGAGGCTGTGGCAAGTTCCATGTGGACCAAACGGGCCAATGCCTGAATGACTATTTGAGGGAGCATTCAAACAACTTAAATAAACCGGATGGTGCAGCGCACATTGCAAGACCTGCTCATGTGAGCCGTGCATTCGCACATTGTGATCCTGGGCCGGAGTAGCAACAAAACAGCACGTGAGCTCACGAAGGTATATTTTATCAGAAAGATTGTGCACATGTTAGTAGCACTTCAATTGCCTTAATGCCCCGGAGGTGCACTTGTTTAATGCCGACTTGTAGCATTACTAGACAAACTATCACTGTCACAACATTCGCCTCTTGCGTGTGCGCAAAATTTGTACCATATGTTCCATCCTTTCAATCAATAAATCAGATGGTAGTTGCACTTTCATGTGTCCTTCCTCTAAAAACATTTTTTGCGCCCAAAAACAATCTGCAGCAGACTTCCCCACCTTGTCCAAGGTGAAGTCCTAGTCAGACTCAAAAATCTCCTTGAGAGATTTTCTTATTTTAATGAGAATTTGTCACTGCACGGCACTCTGTTCGAACAAAGTCTTCACTGATAAGATGGGAGAAAAGAAAGGTTATCGAGGCAAAAATTGTCACATTATCACCCAGATATATTCCCTAATGCCATGCCTAAAAGATTTTTTTTTGTTGGACAAGAAGATCAGGGTAAGGCTCAAGACCTATGAGCATTCTTTTGCACAGATGAAGGGATTAGCCAAACAAGCCTTGCGAAGTCAAGGAAGATTCTTACAAAGGAAACTTGGCATTTGCTTGAGAGTGGCATGCATGGACCTGCAAACCCACACCGGTCATATCAGCGTGCATCTCACATCTATAACCAAATGCAGGTTCCTGCAATGAACCTACATCGTGTTTGAGAACAAGTTTCGAGGAACATTTGCGCAAACCTGGTACCTCGCATAGCGCCATCAAAAGAAGCAATACTAAATAGCAGTTTAGCAAACTAGCTGGAAGAAATTTAAGAAAATGTCTTGGTCTTCAAGACAGCCAATCTTTACAACGAAAATGAGCCAGACTAGAACAGATTAGAACTATGAGTGGCTTGACCACGTTGTGCAATATTTGTCTTCATAGTTTACATTCTGGTTGCTGAACATGTGCCTTTTGAACTGTGGCGAGCAGGTGCTCAAGCAAGTCGCGATTCGCTAGCCGCCCAAATCCGAGATGAACAAGGAAACAGTATATCTATATATATATAAATATATATATATATATATATATTTATATATATATATATATATATATATATATATATATATATATATATATATATATATATATATATATATGTATATATATATATATATATATATATATATATATATGTATATATATATGAACATGCAAGACAAGAAACAGTAGAGGTAAATGCAACAGCTCACTTACTCAGGCAATATATGCAACAGCCATCCTACAAAGGATGAAAAAAAATTTTTTCGTGATCGGTGCACAACACCGAGCTGCAACTGCAGCAACAAGTACTTAGAACGAGTTTAAAAGTTTTTACCATAAGAGAAAAAAGTGCTGCCAAACTGAGAGCCCACATATGCCCCATTAACAAGAGCAAATTCAAGAAACAAGAGCAACAGCACTAAAAACGTAACAGGAGGTGCACAAGACCACACTGCCAACCATAAACGTGCTGCAAGGCATAGGGAAACGAGCTGCTCAAGCGTGGCGCCCACGTGTCGCTCGAGATCGCAAGCTCGAACACCATTCGGTTCTTCCAGCGCAACTAAGTAGAACAACATTCTAGCAAACAATACAGTAAGAAACCGTAAAATTGTGTTTTAGCTAAGTTGAAAGCTGATGGAACTCCAGCAGCGCGCGCAAAACTATAAACCGGAACATGCCATACTTGTTTAAAAACGCCATCATAACTGTGACGTCACTTCCCTGCGTGGCAGCAGCGTTTTAGTATGGCATCTCACTTTTACCACGCGCGTGTCACCAGTTACCGCCTATTATTCGCTTCTTTAAATAATTATTACGGACATTTGCTAATTGTGCAGCATCACAGTGACATGAAATCAAGGGCATAAAACAGCTCATCTTTCTGGGAATGAACTTGGCATAAGAAAGACACTGACCACAGTCAAAGTGAAAATTTTACAGGGCCCTTGCATGCCTTGTGCTAGTGTAGTGGCATGCAAGATAAGTGTTCAACCCTCCAGGATCGTAAACAAGGTCAGTAGAGCCAATAGCACCTGCAAAGCTAAAACAAGCCAGAACATTCTATGCCCACATCACAGCTACAGCACTGTTTCCCCAGTTGGCTAATAGCCGTAAGTGCAGGGAGCTAATGTGCAAGATAGTACATTGCAGCTGCTACAGCTGGTAAGGTACCAGCTGGCTTCTAGAAGTCTAGGGCTAGGTTACATTTTACGAAAGACGGCTACTAGCCCTACTCTTAGCTGGATCAAGCTTAAAGGTAGACGTCCACTAGCTAGATGCGTGCTACCTGAGGCGGGTTTGTACTTCCCTGAGAAAGAGTAAGACAATGGGCCTTCCTTGACTGAGATCAATACATATGCGCACACGACATGAGGGAACCTATTCTGAACGCGTTAGATTCCGCACACCGCAGATAACGCCAATGCTAATCGTGGAGAACCACCACTATTGCTCGCTCCAGCCTAGCCTCAAACAAAGATGGTATTTCAATCAAGCTTCTCGACAATCCATGCAATTGACAATTACTTGAGAAACACTCCTCCGGTCCTGCACCTTCCGCTTGACGATGAAGGTGCCTAAAGGCGAAGTTAATTCCTAGCACCTAGAAAGCAGCAACGCTGGCGTGCAGTGAACTTATTTTAATTGAGTATGTGCGGGAAAGGAATAATCTATGCGCGGGTAGCCGTACAATTATCACGTGTCCTTAGGACAAACCAGTATTCACTGTGTCGTGTGAAGCAAATAGGTATACTTTCCGCAAAGTTGCGGTGGTTTGCAAGTTATTAGATCACGTTTATTAAGTTCATGATGTAATGGTTGAAAAAGGTGTGAAGTCGTTAAGAATTGTTGCTTTTAGAACGCTACAACTGAGGCGTAAACTATACAGGTGTGGACATCGCACCCTACACCAGCGACTTCTCGTTGCGCCTTTTCTTGCAATTGAACTATATTGTTATGCATATTTTGCATACTGTTACCACGTAGAAATGAAAATAACGTAGGTGAGAGTCGAAAAGAGACCGCATAAATAGAGCGGACTAGACATACTATGGGGAGGAGCAGCTGTACGGCAAAACAGAACCCCGTAGGTCTTCTACAGTTTTCATGTGCAAGTAATTATAAGTATACCAATTTATTTCGTACATTGCGCCGTAAGATACGGTAAATACACGGTGAACAAGTATGCGCGCCTGGAGCATGAGAAGGGTTTATTTCGTCTGAAAGCGTATAAAGAGGCATCATCTGCGTCGAGACAGCTTGAAAAGACCGTTTTCGCTGTAATAGGCAATCCTGTGAACACGTGCTATGCTTTATATATATATATATATATATATATATATATATATATATATACCCTACCCTACAGATATATTGTCACGTGGTGGTGACGTTCAAGAACACAGTAGCAATACTGTGAAGAACAAAACTAGATTTTATCGGGCGAACCTGTGCCCACAAAAACAGGCTACAACGATAGCGGCGAACACTGTCGGCGATCGTCGAAAATCTGATCAGCGGGTCAAGTGCGTCGGCTTTTATACAGCAGTCATCGAATGTTCCAGACTAATCGTTAGGACCCGCATGCCTTCCACAAAGTTCTACAACATTCGAGTCACGCGATGAAATCAGATAAGACAAGGCTCGGCGACAACAGACAGCGGATAGAAGCATCGATAACTTTCTAGAAACTTCGGATACATGCAGACGCGTCCCGCGCTGTGCGATAAGATTTGTTAGGCGGCGAAACCTGGTCGCCCGATCAATATAAGTACACGTGTCAATACCCCCCTCTTAAAAAGCATCGTCCCGATGCTACAAATATAAGAGAGCGAAACACAAAAGGACGCTTATTAAACATAAGTAACAAAACAACGAAAAGCAATCAAGTCCGAAGGTCAGTTATGCGAAGTCCCAAAGTTCGTCAACGCTGGTGGTACGGCTTGAGTCGCACAACGTGGACAATTTCAGGCCGTGAGCGACGCCGCTGTGACAGCGAAATGCCGTCTGGCACGACCTCATAGTCCAGTGCGCCAATACGTCGGATGATCTTGTACGGTCCGAAATAGCGACGCAAGAGCTTCTCGCTCAGTCCTCGTCGGCGTATAGGGGTCCAAACCCAAACACGGTCACCGGGCTGGTACTCGAAAAAGCGTCGTCGGAGGTTGTAATGTCGGCTGTCGGTCCTCTGCTGGTTCTTGATCCGCAGGCGGGCGAGCTGTCGGGCTTCTTCGGCGCGCTGGAGATAGCTAGCGACGTCAAGATTTTCCTCGTCAGTGACGTGCGGCAGCATGGCGTCGAGCGTCGTCGTCGGATTCCTGCCGTAAACCAGCTTAAACGGCGTGATCTGTGTTGTTTCTTGCACCGCCGTGTTGTAAGCGAATGTTACGTACGGCAAGACGGCATCCCAGGTCTTGTGTTCGACGTCGACGTACATTGCTAGCATGTCGGCGAGGGTCTTGTTCAGGCGCTCCGTGAGACCATTCGTCTGCGGATGGTAGGCAGTCGTCCTCCTGTGACTTGTCTGGCTGTACAGCAGAATGGCTTGGGTGAGCTCTGCTGTAAAAGCCGTTCCTCTGTCGGTGATGAGGATTTCTGGGGCACCATGTCGCAGCAGGATGTTCTCGACGAAAAATTTCGCCACTTCGGCTGCGCTGCCTTTTGGTAGAGCTTTAGTTTCAGCAAAGCGGGTGAGATAGTCCGTTGCCACGACGATCCACTTATTCCCAGATGTTGACGTCGGAAACGGCCCCAACAAATCCATCCCAATCTGCTGGAATGGTCGACGAGGAGGTTCGATCGGCTGTAGTAATCCTGCTGGCCTTGTCGGTGGTGTCTTGCGCCGCTGACAGTCTCGGCATGTCTTGACGTAACGGGCGACGTCGGCGGTGAGGCGCGGCCAGTAATACCTTTCCTGTATCCTCGACAGCGTCCGGGAGAATCCGAGGTGCCCAGTGGTTGGGTCGTCGTGTAAGGCGTGCAGTACTTCTGGACGCAGCGCTGACGGTACAACAAGAAGGTAGCTGGCGCGGACTGGTGAGAAGTTCTTCTTCACGAGCAGGTTGTTTTGTAGCGTGAACGCAGACAACCAGCGCTTGAATGCCCTAGGGACAACATCGGTGTTCCCTTCCAAGTACTCGACGAGGCCTTTTAACTCCGGGTCTGCTCGCTGCTGTTTAGTGAAGTCTTCCGCGCTTATTATTCCAAGGAAGGCGTCGTCGTCCTCGTCGTCTTGTGGCGGGGGATCGATGGGGGCACGTGATAAGCAGTCGGCGTCGGAGTGTTTTCTTCCGGACTTGTATATTACCGTGACGTCATATTCTTGTAGTCTGAGGCTCCACCGGGCCAGCCGTCCTGAAGGGTCCTTTAAGTTAGCTAGCCAACACAACGCGTGATGGTCGCTGACGACTTTGAATGGCCTGCCATAGAGGTAAGGGCGGAATTTTGCTGTAGCCCAAATGATGGCGAAGCATTCCTTTTCAGTCGTAGAATAATTGCCTTCCGCTTTTGACAGCGACCGACTAGCATAAGATATCACCCGTTCAAGTCCGTCTTTCCTCTGGACTAGGACGGCACCGAGGCCTAGGCTACTGGCGTCAGTGTGGATTTCAGTATCGGCGTCCTCGTCGAAGTGTGCAAGTACGGGCGGCGACTGCATGCGTCGTTTGAGTTCTTGAAATGCGTCGGCCTGCGGCGTTTCCCACTTGAACTCGACATCACATTTGGTTAGATGTGTTAGCGGCTCCGCGATGCGTGAAAAGTCCTTGACAAAGCGCCTGTAGTAGGCACACATGCCAAGGAATCTACGCACTGCCTTCTTGTCGATGGGCTGCGGGAACTTTGCGATGGCAGCTGTCTTCTGCGGGTCGGGGCGGACTCCAGATTTGCTGATGACGTGGCCTAAAAATAGAAGCTCCTGGTAAGCGAAGTGGCACTTTTCCGGCTTCAGAGTAAGTCCTGATGACATGATGGCCTCTAATACTGTCGCAAGCCGCTTGAGGTGATCGTCGAAATTTCCGGCGAAGACGACGACGTCATCCAAGTAAACAAGACAGGTCTGCCACTTCAATCCTGCTAGAACTGTGTCCATCACGCGCTGGAACGTTGCAGGCGCCGAGCACAGTCCAAATGGCATAACCTTGAATTCATAGAGGCCGTCTGGCGTGATGAAGGCGGTCTTTTCGCGATCCCTTTCGTCGACTTCTATTTGCCAGTAGCCAGACTTGAGGTCCATCGATGAGAAGTATTTAGCATTGCAGAGCCGATCCAATGCGTCGTCTATCCGTGGGAGGGGGTATACGTCTTTCTTCGTGATTTTGTTCAGTCGACGATAATCGACGCAGAAACGTAGGGTTCCGTCCTTTTTCTTCACTAAAACAACTGGAGACGCCCACGGGCTTTTCGACGGCTGGATGATGTCGTCGCGCAGCATTTCGTCGACTTGTTGTCTTATAGCTCCGCGTTCTCGCGTCGAAACTCGGTAAGGGCTCTGGCGTAGTGGTCGAGCGCACTCTTCGGTTATTATGCGATGCTTTGCGACTGGTGTTTGTCGAATCCTCGATGACGTCGAAAAGCAGGCTTTGTATCGTCGGAGCAGACTTCTGAGCTGTTGCTGCTTGCCCATGGGGAGACTTGGATTAATGTCGTAGTTTGGTTCGCGAACCATGGTCGTCGGGGCAGATGCGGCGGAATCCGAGAGGACAAACGCATTACTGGTTTCCAGAATTTCCTCAACGTACCCGATCGTCGTGCCCTTGTTGATGTGCTTGAACTCCTGGCTGAAGTTTGTCCGCAACACTTTCGTGTTTCCTCCGTGCAGTCGAGCGATCCCTCTTGCGACGCAAATTTCACGGTCGAGCAGTAAACGTTGGTCACCTTCGATGACGCCTTCTACGTCAGCGGGTGTTTCGGTGCCGACCGAAATAACAATGCTGGAGCGAGGCGGGATGCTCACTTGATCTTCGAGCACACTCAAGGCGTGGTGACTACGAGGGCTCTCCGGCGGTATCGCTTGATCTTCCGACAGCGTTATTGACTTCGACTTCAGGTCGATGATTGCGCCGTGTTGGTTCAGGAAGTCCATGCCGAGAATGACGTCTCGTGAACACTGTTGCAGGATAACGAAGGTGGCAGGGTAAGTCCGGTCATGAATGGTAATTCTTGCTGTGCAGATTCCACTCGGCGTGATGAGGTGTCCTCCAGCGGTCCGAATTAACGGGCCTTCCCATGCAGTCTTAACTTTCTTCAATTGGGCTGCGATGGGTCCACTCATGACGGAGTAATCGGCTCCTGTGTCTACTAAGGCGGTAACTGCGTGGCCGTCGAGAAGCACGTCGAGGTCGGTGGTTCTTTGTCTTGCGTTACAGTTAGGCCTCGGCGTCGGATCACGGCTGCGTCGAGTTGACCTGTCGTTGGTACGTGGCGTCGTCAGGTGGTCTTTCGTCGGCGTGTTCTTTCCTGCCAGACTTCGTCGGAACGGCGGTGTGACGTTGTTGTTATGTCGTCGAGGTAGTCTTTTCGGCGTCTTCGTCGGCGGCTGAGGATCTTCGTCAGTTCGACGAACAGCAACCGCACCTCCATCGGTTGCTGCTTTTAGTTTTCCGGATATGGGCTGACGGACCGACCCCGGGCTGGGCCAGTGTATGGTCGGCGCTGTGGCGACAGGTAGCGGCCTGGTGACGGCGAACGGGACGGTCGTCGAGGGCTCCACTGAGTAGCGGCGAGGTAGTCGGCGATGTCACGAGGGCGTTCACCTTCCCGAGGGCGCGGTGCGTCGACGGCGAACCCTCGCAATCCCATGTCGCGGTATGGGCATCGGCGGTACACATGGCCGGCTTCTCCGCAGTGATAGCAGAGCGGGCGGTGGTCGGGGGCTCGCCAAATGTCCGTCTTCCTCGCGTAGGTACGCTGGGCGACGGGTGGGCGTGCTGGCGGTGGCGGCGGCGGACGACGGAATTGCGTCGTTGCAGGGCCCTGGCGTGATCGCGGAGGGGGACCTTGACGGCGTGCGACGGCGGCGTATGTCATCGCTTCGGGCTGGGGCTGCGGTAATTGTGGTTGCAGCTCGGGAACTCCAAGCGATCGGTGCACCTCTTCTTTGACGATGTCGGCGATCGAAGCCACTTGGGGCTGCGACGAAGGCAGGACCTTGCGCAGTTCTTCGCGCACAATGGCCCTGATGGTCTCCTGAAGGTCGCCGGAATCCAGTCCTTGGATGGCGTACTGCGGCGTGAGCCCCTGGCGGTTATATTGCCGGGTGCGCATCTCCAGAGTTTTCTCGATCGTCGATGCCTCTGCCGAAAACTCAGCTACGGTCTTCGGCGGGTTACGAATAAGTCCTGCGAAAAGTTCTTGCTTGACGCCCCGCATCAGGAAGCGGACTTTTTTCTCTTCTGACATTTCCGGGTCGGCGTGCCGGAAAAGACGGGCCATCTCTTCCGTGAAGATCGCGATCGTCTCGTTTGGCAGCTGCACTCTGGTTTCTAGTAGTGCTTGGGCTCGCTCTTTTCGCACGACGCTTGTAAACGTTTGCAAGAAGCCGCTTCGGAACAGGTCCCACGTCGTTAAGGTGGCTTCTCGATTCTCGAACCAGGTCCTGGCGGCGTCTTCCAGTGCGAAATAGACATGCCGCAGCTTGTCGTCGCTGTCCCAACTGTTAAACCTAGCGACCCTCTCATACGTCTCGAGCCAGGTTTCCGGGTCCTCAAATGTTGATCCGCGGAACGTCGGAGGTTCCCTGGGCTGCTGCAGCACGATGGGGGACGCTGGGGCTGCCATTGGGGTTGCCTTGTCCGCAATCTTCTTGGTCTTCTCAGGTAGAAGTCCGTGCTCTGGGGGCAGCTGTTGAAGACGGCGGCTTGCTCGATGCTCCGGGACTACGTTGGTGTTCTCTTTGCGGTCCGGGCTTGGATCACGGCTTGTCGGGGGCGTCCGGTACATGAACGAAAAGCACCTCCACCAGATGTCACGTGGTGGTGACGTTCAAGAACACAGTAGCAATACTGTGAAGAGCAAAACTAGATTTTATTGGACGAACCTGTGCCCACAAAAACAGGCTACAACGATAGCGGCGAACACTGTCGGCGATCGTCGAAAATCTGATCAGCGGGTCAAGTGCGTCGGCTTTTATACAGCAGTCATCGAATGTTCCAGACTAATCGTTAGGACCCGCATGCCTTCCACAAAGTTCTACAACATTCGAGTCACGCGATGAAATCAGATAAGACAAGGCTCGGCGACAACAGACAGCGGATAGAAGCATCGATAACTTTCTAGAAACTTCGGATACATGCAGACGCGTCCCGCGCTGTGCGATAAGATTTGTTAGGCGGCGAAACGTGGTCGCCCGATCAATATAAGTACACGTGTCAATATGCATGGTGGCATTGTATCGTCATCTCGACTCACAAAGTGCACATCGTCATGTGTTACAACAAGCTATTCTTTTTTTCCTAAAGATACACTGATAGGACGCTTACCGGCAGTTCCATTGGCACAGGCGGCTCGCTACTGCCAAGGAGAGAAATTGTTTGGTCACTCCACAGCGGTCCGGTGACCGCTGTGGAGTTCCTCCCATTGCTCCGCATTTGGGTGTGACATGACTGGGAGTACGTCAGTTTGTTGACATGCCCACGCTATGTGGTATAATGTGGCCTTCTCGTTGCACCATGGACAAGTGTTCTTATATAATGTGGGGTGCATTTTATTTAGCACGGGAAGGTTAGGGTACGACCCTGTTTGTAGTTGTCTCCATGGGACAGCTCCTTCCCTGCTAAGGGGCTTGGTCAGCGGAGGGTATCGCTTCCTACTGCCTCTGCAACCAGCCAAATCTAGTGCGGCGTGCACAACGGATGGCAGAGGCCAGCGGAGCCCTGGACTGAGGGCAGCAGACCATTGTGATAGAGGACGGACGAAGCAGTGGGTGAAGACCTCCAAAGAAGGCATACGGAGGAAGAATCCCCTGAAAAAATCCTCCCCAGCCGCAGAACAAAATTACTAGAGCTCGATAGTCGACAGCGGTAGCCGTATTCCGAAAGGAGCGCAATTCAAGAGCGATCGTGTGCCGAGCAATGGGCGCACGTGAAAGTACCACAGGCGATCAAAAAACTTTCGGACCCCCTCAATACATGTGGCATGTCTCTCTTAGCTATTGAGTTCTGGCTTTCGAATGCAAACACCAGAAGAGTAATTTTAGATTATGGGGTTTTACGTGCCAAAACCACGATCTGATTATGAGGCACACCGAATAGCGGGGGACTTCGAAAATTTGCACCATCAGCGGTTCTTTAGCGTGCACCTAAATCTAACTGCACGGGTGCGGCAGTCGTGACCAGGATTCTATACCGCGACCTCGTGCTTAGCAGCTCAACACCATAGCCACTAAGCAACCACGGCGAGTCGTGTAAGTGTAATTTTCAAACGCGCTTCCTATAATTTGAACCGGTTACCCTAATCTGCCCATCGAGGAGTTGGGGGCAAGTATGGATGCAACGAAGAGGTTTGCAAAAACAACAACAAAAAAAAAACGCACAGAATGTCAGCACGATTACATCGGCAAGGAAGTGATGGCAGTGCGATAATCCAACCATGCTATCGAACGAGGTACAGTGCAGGTGTAATGAAAGCGATGTTGGTATATACAAAGAAATATTTTGTAGACCTGTTCTACGATGTCACTGCTGAATATAGAAGTTCTATTCTAGACCATGGATGCGCATTCAAGTTAAGGAACACGGTAGTTGTGTACAACTTGCGGAATGGTGTAGGACAATATAATTCCCTTTATAGTCTACAAACAGAGCTGAGAGAGCGCGCATCCCGCACTGAAACGCGATTAGTGTGCACACAAAGGTGTAAGGTTGCATCAAACAGTGTACATGGATCATTGATCTCAGTGCCATTACACAATGGTTCAGGATCTACAGATTAAGAAAAAAGAAAAATTTGCTGCTCTAAACTCGAGGCTCCGCGAAATTACGGCGAAACGTACCGTAATCATTTGAGTAGTTGTACTCCCTTATTGCGGTTGTTGATAGTAAGGGTGTGGGACAGGAGAGACTTCGGCACAGCTTGACATCATCTTTTCTCGCATAACGACAGCGTTTTAGCGTAGACGTCACGTGAGTAGACAATCAAAACCATGTTTATTGAAATATTAAAGAAGCACAAGAACAAAAAGCGACGGATCATGAAATCAAGTACGTTAGCATGAATGAGCTGGCCACGCACGGAGACTTTCTAGAGACAGAGTAGGCCACGTGACCCAATTCGGCAACACTGGGTGGCTGGAGGTGGAGCAGCTGCAGCATGCGATGCACGTGGCGAAGTGCGCGCTGCTCGTGGCGCTGCTGCTGCGTGCGATTCTCCGGCATCGAACAGCCACCGCAGCGTCGCCGAAGGGCTGCACGCCGGCAGGTCGGGACACTGCGAGGGTCAAATGTTAATCAACCATCCCCGTGGGTCTCACATTTAGTGAAAACAAGTATAGAAAGAACTGTTCGTTGGATCAAAATCTCACACGAAGATGGTGACAAATGTTGAAGAGCACATGCCATTTGCAACCAAATTGAGGCGAGCGAATTCACCGATTTGCTGCATACAGGTAACCAGGCATGCGCGAATGCTCGGTAAGGAGCAACATGTCGTTCTAGCAGTTGGCAACGATTCTCCATTGTGACCCTTGCTGCTTCGTGTCCTCCATTCCTGCAGAATCTGTGGTTCGTAAGCAGTGTTTCCAAACCCTTACCGTGGTCTACGCAGATAGCAAGCCTTGCAAAAGGAATCGGACCAACTTACAACATTTTCCGTCTTGTTTTAGAAAGTTTAATCGCAAAATATCATTAAGTATTGCGGAAGCAGTCACGCGCCAAATGATTGATAAGAGAGTTCTAACGTTCGATTCGCAGTAGACCGCCGCTAATGGCCGATGTGCACACACCATGCATTACCTGCTCAAAGACGCCAGTTGTGCTGCCGCGTGCGATTCTTAGGTTTGGAGCAGCCTCCGCAGTCTCGCCGAAGGGCAGCGTGGCCACAGGTCCTGGCACCGCGACAGCACAAAACAACCCTTTTGTCACCCTTGCGTGGCACTTCTGTGGGAAACCCAGTAAGGAATACCGCACTCAGTTTAAGTGATATACAGAAGCGGTTATGAATTTAGAAGCGCCCGTGCAGTCACGCGACGGAAAGCCAATAGTTACTAGCGAAATGATAAATTTTGGGCGGGAAAACCATGCACAAATATCGTCTCGCCGCACTTATACGTAAGAATTCATTATGAACTCTCAGTTACTGTTAAATCTCTTCTTTGCGTATGAGGTTGTCATTTCGTTTCCATGGAATATATTGAGCGCGCAAGAAATAAGAAACGTAAACCAGAGCAACGTGAAAACTACCTCAACAGTTTTTTTTCGCATGTCTTACATGGAAAATGATTCAGCTGATTTCACATGTGGTCGGCCAGGCACAATAGCACGACCGAAGAAGTGCATGCTGTTGAAAGAACTGCCGTACCTGAACACAATGAGGTGGCTACACCAGCAACTTCCCCTACGTTGTACAGTTTTTACGATACGAAAAATAGTGACTTGAGCATACATTTGCAGTGCTCGTATAATAAATTGATAATTACTTAGGATATATATATTATATAATGTATATATAATATTTATTATAGAATGCATTACATATATATATGATAATGAGCCCGGCATGCAATGACATCAACATCAAAGCGACTTACTCGGAAGCGTCCCTATTAGATTGCATGGCAGGCGCGCAAGGTAGCATTACGTCACTGATCTAAGTACACCGGCCTTGTGCTATCTAGGAGGCGTTGGCCAGGCGTCTTGACGCGCTTGTCTTAGCACCCGCGAAGAGTTCATAAGTCGAAAGACTGTTCAGCGGCGTTCAATTCTACGCTTATGTTTCCGGATTCATAACTCATAAGATGTGCTTAAGTGTCCTCGGATTTTTTTTCGTTGACAATTTGAACATAAAGGCAGTCGAAGATCCTCCTAATCCTTATCGAGCAATCAGGTGTGAAGACTATTGAGAATAGTTCACTTTAATTATACTTGCCTTAGGAGGACATCACATATGGTACATTATTTATTTATTTATTTATTTTTTTATTTATTTATTTATTTATTTATTTATTTATTCATGGGGGGAAGGTCTTGTTTTGTACAGCTCACTAAACTAATGCGCTCAGCTATCTCGCGCGTAGTTCAAATACGTCTTGATCATGTCGAAATTGCGAGTTTTCGAGGAAGTTGGTATTCCCTGCACTTAGCAGAATAAATGTGAAATTATTGCTTATAGTGGGTTGCGTACAGAATACTCACAGTGTACTTCTATTGTAATTCACGCTTACAAGACCGTCAGAACAAAACTCCCGCAACGTATTCGCGGCACGTTGGTCGTCAGAGATTGCAAGGCGTAGGGATGCGTGCACGTAAATTTTATTTTTGGCTATAGTTACTGCACGCTTAAATGATTTGAGTGCCCCGAAGAGCACGTCATTAAATGGGAAGGAAAAGTTTGGCTAGCACATTTCGTCAGACTGTGCAACCACAACAGGCAACCGCAGTTTTCAGATAATTCTTTTGGCAATCAACTAAATGATCCATGTCGTTACCGATTCTTTCTTAAAATTTTAATTTTGGCATTTTACGAGCCGAATCTTCGATAATATCATAAGGCAGGCCGTAGTGAGCGTGCTTCCACGTGGACGGTGTAAAAACTTGCTTTGTTTGCCTCAACAGTATTTTGTTGGTCATCAGTCCAACAGGGGAGCTCAGAGACGGAATGAGTGAATTCTGCGGTTTTACGTGCCAGTGGGAATTCTGGGGTTTTACGCCGTAGTGGACAACACTCCAGATTAATTTTGACCACCTGGTGATCAACTGACAGGCGGGACAGCAAGCGACGAACACACACCAGAAGACGCGGCCGCCATTTTGCCTTTGCCATGTTTACTTTGACGGACGCCAAAAACGGGCTATTTTCTCGCGTATGTGAAAACTCTACTTGTAAAATTAATGAATACAGCAAAAATCCGTTGTTGCAATTTATCTGCTTTAAAAAACAATACAATATGTTTCTTCGAGCGTAAGAAAACGTCAAATAAACTGCGGGTCTTCTTCCTCCAACGGTACCAAAGTCGCGCTTTAGTTCCATAGCCTTCGCTATCGCCCAAATAAAAGTCCACGAAGACATAGCTGCTAGTATAATTCATTTTTTTTTCTTATCTTGCAGAACGGCGATCGCTTCTTGGACGAAATATATGTGAACTAGACGTATATGATTGACTGGACACACAGGCACTTATTCGGTTGAACCTTCCTTTGCAAATGACTTACACATACACGCTGCAACCCGCGTAGTTGCATGACGTCGCGGGATCCAATCCTAGCCATGGCGGGAGAAATCTGAAAACACCCGTCTACTTAGATGTATGTGCACGTTAAAAAAAGAAAGCAAAATGTCCAAATTACCCCGGAGTCCCCACTACGGCGTGCCTCAAACGCAGATCGTGGTTTTGCCACGTCAAACCTCATAACTAAAAAAATAAAAAAAAAACATGCTGAATATTCTCCAACCAAAGGCATCAAATTCAAAAATAAAAAATAAACTCTTGAAATGCCATTCAATTTTTCATGATGAGTAGAGGCCTATTAATCCAAATAGTTTAGGGAAAATAGGCCAACACGGTGCCTATTATGGGACACGCTGCTCGTTCCTACGACGCTCCAGTTCGGCTTACAGCGATGCGGAGCCCCTCGAGATTGGAGCCGTAGAAATACTGCCTCAGCCGAACGTGCTAGTTGCTGCAAGAGCTATCGGAGTAGCCACGGGATGGAACTTCTGTCGGACCTCGGTCGCGCTCTCAGGTTGCAGGCATGCAGCACCGCCTCCTCACAATCTCAATGGGAGCGCGGCGCTCTGAACAGACCTGCCGAATGCAAACTACGCCGCGAGAGCGCTGGAAAGAGACCACACCATTGTAGCGTCAAATTTAATATAAAGAGATCACGTGACGCACTCTAGGACCTGCGCCTATCAAATAATCTTGACGGCAGGACAGCTATTAACACTCATGTCGAATGAAGAAACTGTCATCACTCGGCAGAGGCAGAGACTTTTGTGCCGGAGCCAGAAAGACGGTAGCATGCGCGGGTTGCCGCCTGCTGCTCCTGCTGATCCCAGAGAGCAGGCCAACATGGCGTCCCGGTGGTAGTTGCGCTGGAAGACGTGGTGAGACCTGCTGGGGTCCTTGTGGCGCTCAGGCAGCCGGAGAGAAAATTGGGCGTTCCAAGCCCGCTGCGTAGCCCCGTCAGCACGAAGTCAGCATGTATATTTGGTCAGTTTGCGCAACTACGCAATGAAGCAGCCATTCAGATCAAATATTTTGTCGTTGTTCTAAATGATTCAGTTTGCTGCCGGAAGTTGCATGCCGGAACTACACTCGAATGATGAATCGCACCACTACGGCATTTTTTTTACCACCGGGGGTTCTTTACCGTGCACCGAATTTATCTTGCACAAGTGCTTTTGCATTCGGTACTTATAGGAATTTGGCTCCCGCTCTCTAGGATCGAACCCATGACCTCGACCTCTGGAGCGCGACAGGATAACCACTGGGCTATCATGACAGCCTATTACCTTGTCATCTATTAGTTGCTACTCTTATTCACTCTTTATAAAAGATTTAGAACCGCGGTCACTGCGTGAACAAAATATCTGTACAAAAGATGGATAGATAGGCTGCACACAGAGACCCTTCTTTGATTACACGTTTTTCGTGGCCTAATCTCTGTAAAACCGTGTAAATGACTGTTACAGATACGTAAGGACCATTATGTACACGAAGACACCAGGTTTAAAATTAAAATGAATAAACAAGCACATGAGCGACGGTTCCATTTTTACTGACGATTATTGTGAAGCGGTTTTCTATCCAAATAGTTAAAGGTCACAAAGTCAGCATGGCGCACCTTATACTTAATATGAAGATATCCCGTGACGCACCGTTCCATCTGCGCGTATGAAATCATGTTGACGGCAGGGAAGCTACATACACCTATGGCCAATGAATAAACATGACTTACCAGGGCTCTGCAGGAGCGCAGCCTTTGCCGGAGCCAGAAGCGCGGCAGGATGCTGCAGTTGCCAGGTGCTGCTGCTGTCCCCAGAGTGCAACTTGGCATGGCGTCATGGCGGCACATGGGCTGGAAGACGTGGCGAGGAGACCTGCTGCAGTCCTTGTGGCGCCCAGGCAGTCGGAGGGATAACTGGTCGGTCGAAGCCCGCTGCGCAGGCCCGCCATCACCACGTCGGATGCAGAGGGACGATGGACGGTGGGCGACATCCATGCGCCGTTGATGTCTTGCGTGAGGTGCCTTGGCATCCGGGAACGCGTGAAGGACTTCAGAGCGGCTGAAGGGGTCATCGTCTCCGAAGTACTCGCTCGATTGGCTGGTTGCCCTCGTGCAGCGTCTCGTGCAGCATCGAACGCAGAAGGGCGCTTCGTCTTTTACGCGCACGTCATCCTCGCACGCACGCGACGGGTATCGCTTACGAATACGAGAACGGAATGTGTTTATTGTCGTCAACATCCGCACAGAGGTACGATGGTTGTATACCCACTTGTGAAAACCTGGCACTTTCATGGACTCAATGGATGTATGGAGGCCGGCTTTTCGGAATGAGGTTCATATTTTTACGTTTGCGTGCCACTGCAGAGGAAACTATATTTTACAAATTCGCTGCTTTCATCGACAACCATGGTGACATTTTTTTGTTATAAAATTGGCAAGCTTTTCTGCTTAGGTTTCATTATTGAGGAAGCAAAAAATGAAGCTGTACAAGAAAGGTACTCAAAAGAAAGCCAGAAATAAAGGAGAGGAGATACAGGAAACGTAATACGTGGCAGAGATCAATCGTAGTCTGCACCTCTGATGCCGATGTAGTACGACCATTTGCAAGAGATCTTTGTAATCAGAGAAGGATGTCTCCTGCCATTCCACAAAGGCAATGCTACATACAGTGCAGATTGGCATCGTTTTAATTTATTTACTAGTGTATCTCAAGTGCACCGCTTTCATGCTTGCTTCGAATTATCCTCAAAATGTGAGGCACAAACACAATGAAAGAAAAAATACGGCAGAACTCATCTTACAATGAACATCTGCGTTATTGCGATTGGCATTGAAGCTATATAGTGACATGTGGTACTTCCGATGCCGAAACGTGTATACAGCCGGGACCCTTTCTTACGGTTCTCATAGCAGACGCTGCGCCATCTAGCTTTGGTGATGTGAAGTTGGTGTCGGTGTGATTGCGCCGAGCGCCGGAGAAACATTCAATGGCACCTTGCATGCTGGAATGTTTGTGCAAATCTGTCGTGATAATTGTTAAGGTGAGAGATAGAGATGCAAATAAAAGTGTTGAATATGTTTATTTCAGCATAAATAATAAATAGATGTGTGTTTGAACATCCCGTTGCTACACATTTGACTAGAAAGAGAGAGGCTGTATTCAGTTGCAGAAAGAGGTAGAGGTCGGCATGAGTGAAGGGCCTCTAACCTGCTACTACTCGCTGTTGAAGGGAATTGTGCGAATAACAGAGGTAGCGTATGAAGCGGAAGGGAGGTGGTGGTGTGCTCAAGATGATGATAATGATGAGAGAGGCGTAGCATACTGTCCCTCTGTACCGCGTACACGCACACTTCATGGCGCAGCACAGTCATCTTCGCGGACGGAGGTAGAGGTTACTGCTGTGTAGTTACGACAATGTCTATAGCTTGCAAGATTTTTTCAGCTCTTGGAGCCGCTGGAATGTTAAAACCAGATAGTAGCAGCTGCAGGACGTCGATTATATGTCGCAGCATGACATTGATGAGAGAGCCCGTTGGTGATTTTTCGTTGCACTGCCGTTCCTGGCGCTCACAGTCCAAGGCCCCTGTGCGCGGCGGAAGGCGTGGCCATACATTCTATTCCAGGCCTGTGCTGCTCGCTTGAAGCAATAGGGCTCGGAGAGGCCCACCGATGCCGATTCAAATACCTTCCGCTGGAACTGCGGAATGGTATCCGGGGGAATCTCATTTGGACCTACAGCTTGTTCACGTCTACGACGCGATAGTCTCTTCCGGTGCTGCGCTGACGCTGCCACCCCTTTGTATGATATACCTCTCTTGCTCGTTTGGTTAAATATTTTTTATCTTCTTTTTCCATTGGGGACAATCATTGACATTTGCCTCGTGTGTTTCTCGGTAGGTCAAGCACTTAATTTTTTTTTCGACCGTGCATAAACACATGTAGTGGCTGCCTGCATTGCCAATCCTCTTGCATTGTCTGGCCTCTGGAGACAGCACTGGCAGGGCCTAGTTTTTGGGACTAGCGACATCGCAGTAGTTGGCGCACGTAAGGACACACCGAGTGTCTCATGTGGCCTACCATGACGTCATCAGGTATTGTGTCTCCCTCGAAAAGAAGCTTGAAGCTCGTCGATGACCTTCACTGTTGAAGACAGAAGTCCTTGGAATTCATCTGTTATGTCAATCACGACGTCGTAAATAACGCTTGCATTTTTCTTAGTGTTTAAATGCACCTCATTAATTCCTTTCAGAGCCAGAGTAGCCAATGTATGTGTTGAGAATTTGCGGAATTATATGAGACGTCGAGAGGCACAAACGCAATATTGCAACTTGCTAGTACGTAGGCGGTCCGTTGAGGCTGTGCTCACTCACGCGCTTAGTTGTCCCGCGGCATTTGCTCTTCAATCGCTTGACTTCCACGACGGTGTAGCTGTTGCAGGAGTGCGAGGATTAGCTTTTGCAGAAACAGGAACCGGACGTCTCCACGTCGACGTGGTGAGTCTTGCACAAATATCACTGGTTGCCAAAGTGCGAAGAAGCGTGCCCAGCACAAGTGATGGCGAGCCGTCTGTCATCGCCTCGGACGGCTTCTCGTTCAAAAAGCTCGATTAAGCTTCAACTGTAACGAAATTATCGCAGCAATCTAAAGAAGCTACGCAAGCTCAGCTCCTACAGTTAACCATGCATGCCTGAATGGGACAATGCAGAAAACGGGCGGCGGATTACCATTGAATGCCTGGTGTTTCTGCGCATACCTGAAGAATGGTGCGTGATAAAGGTAAATGCGCGGACCCCACAAATATGCGTTCGCTGCAGCCCCGCTAAGCCTGAAGAAGCCAGAACCACTGAGCGGCCTGTACAGTTTATTCCAATGAACATTTGCGCAAAAAACGGAGATAAATTGCATTCGATGATACGATAGAGTATTTAGAGTTGTTCGAGTGTCCTGTATACCCCGCTTGACGTCTTAATGGGAGGTTGCGCTTCTTAGCCCAAGGACGCGCGTTAGAATTCCTTCCGCTTCCCGAAGAGGGTTATATGAATAAGACACCAGCCCGTTCAAAGCATCAGTGGCGTGTTCGAAAAGAAAAACGAAGTGTTGAAATTACTGAGCAACTGTTCCTCATGTCACCTCTCGTACCCCCTTCGTTCTTCGACACTTATACCCCTGTCAAGCGGGCAAGTTAAGTGCACTTACGGCGAGTGCACTCGGTTTTTAAGTGCACTTTCCCAAATCTTAACGTGGCAGCGGAGTGTACTCTCAGATGAGTGCACTCAAGTCGGAGTACGTTCACGGAACGCACTTTGCTGGCCGAGTGCGTAGCCTCGCCGCCAACGGTTTGAAGGAGTGCCTAGCCTCGCCACCAACGCTTTCAACGACGCAAAATGTAATGCATAGAAAAAGGACACAAAAGTTCATTTCAGTTATTGAGCAGCTTTTAACAATATAATTTGTGTTTAGCGAGAAGCGAAACAGCACATTAGAGAAACGAATTTATTATGTACGCAACTAACGGCGCCAGAATGGTGCGGCACTGCGGCGCCGCCATGTTCATTCAGTTCGTGTTTATTTTGGTCGGAAATCGTGCTGACCACGCCGGTCGTGCTTTGAGCCGTGTGCGTGGCATTTTGCACAGTAGCTAAATATCGAACTCGCCGTCTTTGCTCATATATACTCGCTCATATTCTGTTCTAGCAGGATCATGAGCAGGATCAACTGCCGCCTCGCATAGCCTCGCGCTAGCCGCCATGTTGTTTTGGATTGGCTAGGCATTTGTCTTGGCCAGCATTGACTTGCAACACACTTATAATAAAGACATCTTCGCTTTTTGTTGAGACAAATAGATGAAGTTTGTCTTCATATATAATTCTACTTAAAACAACCGCTTTTTAGCAGCTTTCTTTTGTTAATTTACCTCTTTAAAAACGCGCTCTTAGTCTGTCGCCATTTTTTTTTACTGCGAGTGCACTCGGTTTTCCCGTTAAGAAGCGCGTTGCCTAAAGTGTGACTCAAGGTCCCGAAGTGCACTTCCCGTAAGTGCACTTAACTTGCCCGCTTGACAGGGGTAATAAACCCGGCAGGTTGAACGAAACTGTGCACATCTGCTTTCTTACGCCGTTTCTTCCTCTGACCTCTTCGTAACGCGTCCCGTTCCCAATATCCCCGTTTTAATTGCTTTCATCATAATGCTTACGCAGAAAAAAACCTTGGAGGGATTTCTGTAGAATCGACAATTGCGGATACCTAAGGCCGCGAAGTCTTCTTGCTGCTCTTAAGGACGTTCTGGCTACACTAAAAAAAAGTGTGCACGGTATGATTCTATTAAATTATGCGGGCATATGCCGTAAGCGGTCGTCCTGTGCTGTAGAGCCGGTCTGGTACTTTCTGTTGCTACGATAACACTGAGAAAACTGTACTTGCACGTCAGCGTCTCTGTGGGTTGGTACTGACGATGACATTCATCCGCGATCAACAGGGGCGCGTCGTAGCAGTGAAGCTTAGGGACCACTCGGTCATGTACCGATTGGAGAAGGTACAAAGAATTAAATAAAGTGTAGCAATAACTCGAGCAACGCCATTAGTGTATCCTTTACTCAACATATATTGTGTATGGTATTTCCCATGTTGTTGCGAAGGTGTCGACTTTGTGTTACCTGGTAGAAAATAGAAACCGCAGTATTTTCAGGGCACCATAGTATTCAGCTCTAAAAATTCTAATGTTCTACGTGCATGTATTACTGACGCAATATCGCTAACTAAAATGTCAATTTTTGGTCTGCAGGAGCTTCTGAACTGAATTTCATTATTTTTATTATTTTTGCAAGGGCACGTAACTTTTGATAAGTATAGGGCGGAGACAGTGACATAGCAAAGTTGAACTGTACTCAATAGACGGACGTAGACGCACAGATGGAGCTGATGTTCTTTCTTTAATTTTCACTGCTTTGTGACAGCGTTGCAGTTCCTTTTTTTGTTTAGGTAAATGTAACAAAATGGGGAAACAGATTGTTTCTTGCAATTAATATTCGGAACTCGTTTCGAGCCATAAGCTCAGGAAGCCCATAAGCCCATAAGCTGCGCGGCTGTGTTCGAGCTGGTGCGTTCAGATCTGGCCGCAGTGGCCGTATTTCTACGGGGGCGAAACACAAATATGCTAGTGTACTTACATTTAGGGGCCCTTTAGAGAACCCCAACTGATGAGAAATTAATCCCCAGTCCCTCATTACGGCGTGTCTCATGATCATACCGTCGTTTTGCTTATAAAACACCACAGACAAGGGCGTAGCCAGGGGGCGGAGGGGCTTATGGGGCTTCAGCCCCCCTTCCCCCCCCCCCCCGAAATTTTTTCGTGCTGTCCATGCACCACCCACCCAAGCAATCTCCGGTGCCGGAAATCATTCTGAATTTTCTCTAGAATGTCTTTTTCACGCTCGAAAAGACATTTCAGCGTGAACCTTGCGAACTCGGACTGGATTTCGCGGCAGCGCCCATGCACCGAGAGTCACATAACGCCAAGCAGCCCCATCCGAGCACAAAGTTTCAAGGGCGTTTTGATGGCGAACGGGCTCGCCACGGCATCTTGCGGAGGCCGCGGAATATACGCAGCACATTGATGTCCATTCCGAAATGTATGGCCATGACGTTCTCATAAAATTTTGATGTAAAAGGTCCATTGACATTTCCAAAGTTGTGCTTTAGATTTTCAATTGCGGAACTTTCTGGGTTTTATGTTACTATAAATATTGGACGCCAAAGGTGCATGACTTTTCTAAAGTCTTACATCAGACCACACAACGAGACAAGCCAAATCAACACACTATCAGACAAGTTGACAAAGCCAGCAGCGAGGTCGGATGAGATGAAGTGTTGTGGTGGTTCATTTTTGCCGTCATGACACATAAAAAATATGATTTTTTTTTCACCTACGCCGAAGCATCCATGTCAAGACACTAAAGTCAGCCAGGGTAACTACGTTTTTATTTATTTTTTCTACTTCGACTTTTATTCGCGAGGACACATTGAGCCCCTTCAATTTTTTTTGTCCTCGCTATTCTACACCCGAGGGCTGCAGAGGCAGCCAGAGTGCATGCGTTTTTCTCGTGTTACCACAGAACACTTATACAGACTGGTGTTACCCCGACCACCGCGCGGCGCACATCAATGCGCATTCGTTTTTTTCTGGCCGAGTGGATTTTCGCCTGGCAGAGTTTTGGGCACTTTCTGGCTAGCAGACGAGAAAAAGAAACTATCGTCGCTCGCCGCCATCACTGTGGGGGCTCGACGTATTGCACCGCGTTCGCTTGAGCGCAACCTCTACGGAAAGTCTTGTCGCACCAGTGTAGGATACCGAGCAGTATGCGTATGGTTGTCAGTGGACCATGCGTCTGGCGTTTTCTTCGATATTCTTTCGGTAGCTACATTAGGTGCCCAAAGTAGGCATTTGATTATGGCCAACACACTTTGCGCTTTTTCATTTCGGTGCCCCAGCCCCAAAAAAGAAAAAGAAAGACGTTGTGGCGCAGCCAATTGTCGTTTGGTGAAAGTTCGATTTTGTTGCTTCGTCTTTTGCGGACAGTAATGGGCCACGGGACGCTTCAGTTTCCGGATAGTCTTATTATATAGTATTGCGATAGCAATTATATGGACACTCCATGCACATTCCTGCCGTCGCCATCACCCTCATGTTTCGTATAAAGTCCAATGGCGACAACATCGTGACCGCGCACCGCATGCTGTATCTGCGAGTGAAAGCGTAGGGAGGGGGATGGGGGGCTGGAATGGGTGAGACGACGATGGTGGCTCAGTCTTGTGTGCGCAAAAGGGAAAAGCGGGGAGCAAGCGCGCCGCCTTCCGTCGCGCGCGATACATCGTGGGAGTGGATGGAATGGGGGTGGGATCTAGGATTCAGTGAATCACTGATTGCGCACCATGTTTATTTGCCTTGTTTGACGCATTGTATACAGTGTACAGTTTCCAGTGTACAGTTTTTAGATACTTACATTTATTGGAGACTTATACGTATATTTAAATATCTTGTTGCGAGGCTTTGTGTGTACGTGCAGTGAACTTTGTTTCCAGTAACACTTTTTGCCTTCTCTCAAGCTGTATCTTCGCATTTGTATATTCCATTGTATCTTCGCATTTCTAATGGACGAAGGCGAGTAAAATGAAAGTGAGCCAACCCACCCCGCGCAATAATCGTTCGGTCCATTGTCTGCGAGGCATGCACGTGACACAGAGACATCTCTCTATTACAAAAGCGACACGCAGCTGTGAGTATCAAGGTTGTTTAATGGTCTCATGCACTGGGTTGAACATGGTTGCGCGACATAATGGACGCTCTAGAAGTTGAGCAGCGTGGTGCCCTGAGGTTTTCGACAGCTGAAGTTATTTACCAAAAAGAAATCAGTCGCCGTATGGCTGCCGTGTACGTTGAATATTGCATTAACTGGCCACTGGGAAACGTTCGAGCAAGCGATTCAAAGAAGGACGTGAAAGTTGCCAATACGATCTAAGACCGGACCAAAGCCATCGTGCATCACCCCTAACAAAATTGCAAAGGTTGATGAGCTGATGAGACAAGAACGGAAGATAAGCATCGATAAACTGGCAGAGCGTGTGAACGTCAGTCGCGGTTCGGTTCACGCCATAATTCATAAACATCTAGGTTATCCGCTGTTGTGTGCGCAATGGTTGCCAAATGTTTTGAACTACGGCCAGAAGACGGAAAAGTTCAGCGCTACCTTGACTCATCTGACCTGGTATCACAATAAGGGTGACGACTTTTTGTCTCCAATTGTGATCGAGGACGAACCATGGTGCCACTTCTACGAACCTGAAACACGACAGCAAAGCTTACAGTGGAAATATTCGAATTCACCACCCCCAAGAGAGGAAAGGCCGTCATTTCCGCTGGAAAGGTGTTCTTGGCTTTTTTTTTTTTTCGATCGTTAGGCGCCATTACTGATAGAATTTCCTAAATCCTGAGAGACTATCAATTCCTTTCGGTATTGTAAAACGCCAGATCGGCTGCGTGTCACTATCAAGAACAAACTACGTGGAAAATTGACGAATGGGTTCATCTTGTTCCACGACAATGCCGTCCCCACGTCACTGATGTGGTTAATACAATACTGGCAATGTTCAAGGGGAAACGCTGCAACGTCCGCCATACAGCTCAAACCTGTCGCCTTGCGACTTCCACTTTTTGGAACATTTGGAAAAACAGCTCAAGGGAACCAGATCCGTGTCGGACGGTGGCGTGAAAGAGTCAGTTGCAGACATTTTGAAGCAGCAGCCCAAGAAGTTTAATGAGACGGGAATCACGCGACTCGTTGGACAACGGGACAAATGTCTAAAGGATCATGGAGACTACTTTTAAATGACCCCGTTTGTCATATATTCGCACTGGCTGACTTTCGTTTGACTCGCCCTCGTTTACGTTGCAGAACTCCTGCTTTTTATACGTGCTCTCTGTTGCGGCTATAATTTCGGTGCAATTACTCACGATACATGACCGCTGATAGCTGCTCCTTCGTAATACATTGGAACAAATGACAGCGTCATTGACAGTTTTCATTGGCCGTTGCATATGTACAAGAATCTAAACAAGGTTCATGAATGACAAAGTTTCATTACAATATTTGTCCTCAGCTTGTTAATTTCATGGCCTTTGCATTTTTCATATCAGCGGCATGCACTGCCTTGCTGGTTTCGAACTGATATAGTTCTAAAGCTCGTGTGATATTTTCTTTACTTATTAAATAGAGAAAAAATATGGAAGCATTGATATCGATTATTTTAGGCACAATTTTTGGCACATACAAGTATATTCGTGTATGAAAAAAATGCCTATTTTACTTGTTTTGACAGTGCGTAGCTTTCAAGAATTCGTTTGCAGCATCTTTAGCAATGACAATGCAATTATTATTCATGTATTTGATCCCCAGACAAATTCTTTAAGAGGAAGCCCAACTCCGACGCGGCTTATTCAAATACTTGTAAAACGCAGAAACGCTTTTTTGTGATAACCCCCGGATTGCTTTTAATGAAATTTGTTACATTTGAGAGAGAAAGTTGAATTCTAGTGTCTGTTTGAAGCGGAATTTCGATTTAGGGCCTGAACATTGTTTAAATATTTTGAAAAACGCGAAAGTTTCCACCAAAAATAGAAGCATGACGTTTACAAACTAATAGCTCTGCATCAAGCACGCATGTCGCTGTTCATTAAACGGCATCTATTATAACTGTCAAAGCGGACAAATTTGGTGTGTCAATTCGTATCTTACGTGAATTGGCTACGTTGTGTATAGGGCTGTATTTCCATAATGTTAATTTCTTGAGATTCACGTGTAACATAGAAATTTCTTCCGCTGTAGATGTACTATTAGGTGCAATTCACAGCATTGTGATATCATTTTTCATTGCCGAGTTATGTAGTTTTAAACTTTATAGTTTAGAATTATGAAAATTTGCGATTTTGGTGAATTTTTAATGAAGATATGACAACCTAAATGAAAAATTCGAAACCAACAGTCACTAGAATTCAAGTTTTTCTTTTAACTGCAACAAATCTCATCATATTTGGTGCATTGGTTGCAGAGAAAAACGAATTCTCCTTCTACATGTATTTAGAAACGAGCACCCGAGCTAAAGCTTCCTCTTAAGGAGGAGACCGAGCTGCAATGTGAGCCCTCACCGCCGAAAGAAATTTCTGGCTACGCCACTGACCACAGACCTATTACATTTAACATATGGAGGACGAGAGTCGGGCTGCCCGCAAGTGTAAACTTTAGTACTTGTGTTGCGAAACCTTCGTCTACGACCTACTCTGAGGTAGATAAAGCTTTAATGTACGGGCACAGTCCACTTTAATAGGAGGTAGTACTTGGGGTCCAATACACCGCGGGTACCTTCATGAACACCTGCACGGGCCTGTGATGAGTATTCGTGCGAGTACCTTGGTAATGTGAAAAAAAAAGCTATTTTTCTCTCCGTTACGCAGCTTGTCCGTTTCCTTCTGGGCTAGCAACTCTTTACACTTCCCACTGCCAGATTCGTATGCGGCTCTGTTTCCGCCTTGGGCATCGCAGCTGTTCATAAGAGCTTTGCTGTCGTTTCCCAGCCGGGCGCTTCATTTCCAAGCAATACCATCAATATTACCATTAGCATCAAGGTTAACATCCTTGACGAAAGCATTCCTGACGCAACGACATCGTCTTGCGACCTGAAGTGGCGTACGAAAGTGCGTCGCGCCTTACTTTCGTCCAGAGTCCCCCATCACGATGTTCGTCACAACCGTATTGCATTTTTGGCACGTAAAACCGCAATATTTTAGGTGTCCGGCTCACTAAAGTGTAACTCAAAACTGAATTGGAATAAGACATTTTATGTAGTGATATATAGACAATCCAAAGGATGCAGCAAGCCTTATGATGGACCATGTGCCAAAATGTTTAAGCACAAGGAAATGGACGCACCTAGCGACGCACCTGTTATTGTGATTTAAAGGAACTCGATGCAAGTATGAAACTTACCAATGATGACTGCAAAAGACATTTTTAAATGAGACTGACAATCCACCAGATTTCTTATAAATGCTGCGACAGCCTTAAAGTAGGACGAAAGCTTCATGCACATGACTGCGACGCGCAGTGGAATCGCTGCAATCGTGATTCTGGGAGTGAGACAACAGGCCATTTGGCGCAACTTCAAATGGCATCTCTTCGCATGACGATAGGATTACGACATACGCGAAGATTAAGATTGGGCAATAAATAGCTCCTTTATTGCAAATATTATAAAATCAATTTTCTTCGTACAAGAGTATCTTAAAGAATCATATCAACGCCACTCTCGGAAAGCATCCGCACTGGAGAGCGAAAGCATCGACAAAATAACAATGATGCCACCACAGCCATCTGGAGGAATGCGGGGCAGAAGAAGGAGGAGGTGCCCAACGGCTGAGCCTACGTCGCCCACGTAGGCCACCAGTATGTGGAACAGGCTGCGGAGTGGGGAAGGAAGGCTTGGGTAGGAGAACCACTTCCGCCGTATCTTCCTCCTGGTAGTAGAACATGCTCAGGGTATGCCGATCCTTGCCACCGTCCTGATCTTGCTGCACGCAATACATCGCGTAAGTGCTTGGACCACGCCACTGCAGGCCGCCTCCGAATACTTGTGGTTGAAAACTATCTAGACGGATCACGGTCATCATTCTCTGGACTGGAACGGCTTCTCTTGACCAGTCGCCATTGTTCCATGAGCAACGCGCTTCACTGGAGTCGACTCTTTCACTACGTGAGACGAAGCTGCCACACGTAGATGACGAGGATGAAGTCTGTGGCAATGAAGCCGGTGCTCCGTTGTTGGCCGACGCACATGGCAAGGAAGAAGCCTGCACCAAAGGTTACGAAGGACGGTTACGAATGTGGATGTAGATAGGCTGGTGACATCCTAATATTTCCAAGCTGATTAATTTAACTTTTTTTGTTCGTAGGCGAACGTTGTCTTCCTATCGCGAGCAACACAAGGCACGGGGGTCGCGAACGGCATTTCGGCAACCCTTACTGCAAGCTCCAGCTAGCCTTGCAATGTGAAGTGGAGCAACTGGCAACATTGTATGTCACGTTGTACTCCGGTTCCTTGCTAATTAAGTGTCATGATGTAGTGCTAAAAAAACTGACATTGTCAAAGACGGTTGGCTGTGGGCTTTCTGCTCAATGTGTAGGGGCAAAATATTCGCATGCAGAACGACCAGATAGCCGAAGGCCGCTATAGCGATCGACTGAAGGGGTCACTGAGCGTCAATAACACACATCCCGATATTTAAGGAACACTGCTCTCTCTCTCTCTCTCGGTCTCTCCCTCTCTCTCTCGCACATAGACGCACGCGCGTACACCGTAAGCAACTGTCTTCAACTAATCTGAACACCTTCCATACATGCACGGAAGATTTACAACATCACTGTGCTACAGAATAGCGGGACCGCGCAACTTCGGTGGTCATTTCAAATCCTATTATCTAGCTCCATATGAAAGCTGTATACTCTATTGCTGCTGTTGAAAGGCGATAACCCTATTATTATGATTACCGTTTAAACACTACGGTAGTGGAAGCTGGTCCTTATGCTCATCGACCCATGAGGTGTGACGAATCGCTTCACTTACGCAACCCATGATCTCTGCTTTGTGTTTGTGTGTTGCATTGTTTATTAAGATTCATAAAAGTTAAGCGCTGAGTTATTTCAAATTACGCGTATAGTTAAAAGATGTTTTCATCATATTGAAATTGCGACTTCTAAAAGCATAATGCAATACCGGCTACTTCACAGTATGAATTGTGAATGTGCGATCATTGTCAAAGGGATTGTGTGCAAAATAGTCGCTGTGGACATCCATGTGAATTAAAGGTTGTACAAGCGTCGAGACAAAACTTCAGCAACGCGCCTGCAGCACTTTGGCATTGACGTATCACATGGCGTAGTGAGGTGTGGGCGCTAGTTTTTGACTATTGGCTAAGTATTCTGCCTGTCTAATTGCGTTTAGTGGCCTGAGGAGCACGTGATAAAATAGGAAGGAAAATTCTGCTTGTACATTATGTGGTCACTTTGCGCACCCACACAAAGACATATGCGTTTACATAAAATAATTTTGTCTTTCATTTAAATGATGCAGCCTAATACACAGTAATTCTTGTGGGGTTTTACGTTCCAGAACGACAATCCAATGATTAGTCGCACCACTCCGGCATTTATTTTACTACTCGGGGTTCTTTGCCGTGTAACTAATGCATCTTGCACGAGCGTTTTTGCATTCCGTCCCTGCAGGAATTTGGCGCCCCGCCTCTAGGATCGAGCACATGACCTTGACCTCTGGAAGCGACAACATGGCCGGTGCGCTACCCTGACTGCTTATTACCTCGTCATCTATTAGTTGCTATTGTTATTCACTCACAGCGGTCACTGCATGGACAAAATATGTCTAAAGAAGATGGATTAATGGGCCGCACACAGAGGCACTTCTATGATTATACGTTTCTTGTGGTTTAGTCTCTGTAAAACTATACAATGACTTATAGACAAGTACTTACAATTACCTACGCTAAGACACCAACTTGAGAGTTAAAATGAATAAACAAAAACACATGAGAGACGGTTCCATTTTTACTGATGAATATTGTGAAGAGGTTCTCTATCCAAACAGTTAAAGATCAGAAAGTCAGCATGGCGCATCTTAGATTCAATGGAAAGATACCCTGTGACGCGCAATGCTATCTCTGCCTTTGAACTCAACTTAACTGCAGGGCAACTACATACACTCACGGCGAATGACTAATCGTGACTTGCCAGGACTCTGCAGGAGCGCATCCTTTCGTGTCGGAACCAGAAGCACGGTAGGATGCTGGAGTTGCCAGGCAGTGCTGCTGATCCCAGAGAGCAGCTTGACATGGCGTCATGGCGGCACTTGCGCTGGAAGACGTGGCGAGACCTGCTGCAGTCCTTGTGGCGCCCCGGCAGCCGGAGCGAAAACTGGTCGGTCGAAGCCCGCTGCCTAGCCTCGCCACCACGACGTCGGATGCAGAGTGAGACTGGACGGCGGACGACATCAGTTCGCCGTTGACATCTTGCATGAGGGTGCGTTCGCATCCGGGAACGCCTGAAGGACTTCGGAGCGGCTGAAGGGGCCATCTTCTCCGAGTTGCTTTTCTTCGTTGGCTGGTTGCTCTCATGCAGCGTCTCGTGCAGCGTCGAACGCAGAAGGGCGCTTCGTCTTTTACTCGCCCGCCCGCGACGGGAATCGCTCTTGATATGTTTATGAATGCGAGTATGGAATGTGTTTACTGCAGTGTAGATTGACATCGTTAAAGGATTTTCCCAAATCAGTCTCAAGCGCGGAAGCTTCATGTTTTACTTCCTTTTATTTTCTCTCACTTATGCGAGCTCACAAAAGAAAATGATTCGGTGCTTTTCTAGCGAGTTTCGTAATCCCTTCTTCCATTCTATGTGTCACCATTTTATGTCACTGTCCTCATCACTGTATTTTTCGTGTGTTGGTCGGCAAACACTTCATTGATGCAGCCGTCCTTGTTCCGTGTTTGCTCGGGACTGTTGCACAGAGAACAGGGACAGCCTTTAATGAAAGGTCTTTTACCACCGATCGCAACGTCACATTGTATGAGCCAATCTCTGCAGAAAGGGAAGAGATGGGGAGGGGTCAGAAACTGGATGCAATGTTTAGTCAATATATGAAAGTTCGATGAATGTGCTTTAAATGAGACTTTTTTCAGCTGTATACACACATCTGCGGGCATCAAGCTCACATGAAAGCTTTATGGAAGGCTAAATGTTAATCGACAGTCTGTATGTTTTTTTCCGGTGAAGAGCGCAAACTACACTGTAAAAAATTTCCGTAATTATACGGAGGATTTCCGTCATTATACGGAGAACTGCAGCGTAAAAATACGGAAACAATGTCATATTTCAAAAATACGGCAAAATCTGCCGTTAATATACGGAAAGTGCTCTCCGTTTTCAGCTTTACGGACATTTTCACTGTAATCATATGTACGGCTATACACTGTTTTGGACGAAACAGACAGAATTCCGTATTTTTGTTATGCGAACATCCATATTATTGTGAGAAAACTTAAGCTGTCTGAATGAGCGCTCGTACTCGTAAAGTTTCAGCCAACAATATTTTATTGAACACGCAAACTGTACGCATTATAAGGATGCGTACAAAATGTGAGAGCTAGCCTTCTTCCAAAAGCTGCAATAACAGATCGTATAAATATATATACGCATCTTCTATTGCGGTCGCAGTTTGCCGCGCATATGGGCCTCGCTGATCATATGCGCAAATATAAGCGTGTTCTCGCAATGTTCTCAAATTAAGCGCTTTGTAGTTAATAGTTGTAGTTTAAGTGAACGAAGAGCCATGGACATACGTGCATACGTAAACAAGCTTGCAGCATTCAGGTGCTGGTGCACTGGGAATGACATTGGTGCTCTGTATACGCCAAAAATTGTGTGCACTCTAAATCAGTACCGAAACGCAGGGAGTGGTATAATGACCGTAACGGCATTTACATTTTGCAACAAATGGTCTCGAAGGGGGCTGGCGGCCTATAGATCCAAGTACAACGGTCGGATGAAATTTTCGAATGCGGCAAGCAATTAACCCAAGTGTCAAAGGGCATTGCTGAACTGCAATGTAGTTGGTTTAACTCATTCCCATAATATTTACAAAATATCTCGTCTCTGACAATAACTGCCCATTCATTGAGACAAATCGATTACGCATAATCTTCACTGTTCATGTGTTAATTCTTGCGATAAGATGTAATCGCAAACATTTGGCGCTTCATCTTGAACCAAGACCGGTAAGCGCACTCGTTCTTGTACGGTAGAATAAAGAACGCGAACATGCACCGACATGTGTGTAAACTACTGGAAGGTGACTGAAGATGAAGGACCTATTACCGTGCTAGTACTGTGTGTACTGTCAAAAAGAAGAAAAAAATAATACGGAAAGAAGGAATGCCCAGTGCCGAGATGTAACGATTCAAGCTTTATTTCTTTTTGACCTAGAATGCAACACCATTAGTTCCATGTGCTTTATATATGGGTAATGTTATGACACAACTCATTTATTACCCGTTCATTACATGCACCAATTATCACTATACTAGAGATTATGGACGCATCGCAGTGCATTGCTTTGCACTTCATTGCAGCACAGGGGTTAGCTATCCCCAGTAGCGAACGCTTTGGTTGACCTCCCTGCCTTTCTGCTTCTTGCATTCTCTCTCCCTTTGTATAAAACGCACTAACTTGTGGGAGAGAAAGTGTTCTCCTCTTTTAGAATTCAATTAATTGTCAAGCAATTATATTGCAGTTCCAGTAACTGTATCGACCGCGTCCCGGTCGAAGAAACCAACAGCAGGCGTTTCAAGACCACAGTGAACTGTTATATTTATTGCGCTGGGCATTTTATACCAGAGCGAGGGAAAGGGGGTAGTGGAAATAGAGGGCAAGGAAAGGCACGTGCCGTTCCAGCGTGCCAAGATAGCTTGTACTCGTTGAACTGATACGATACAGTAACTAGAGCACAAATGCGAAAACGAAACCGATTCTGTTTTCAGCGCTCACAGAGTGCGGCACCAGGGGGCAGCACGCGCTGCGCGTCCCTTAGGAGTGGCAGACGGACCTGCACATGTGTAGTCAGCCGAAATTTTTCGTGTCGTGTTGTAAAAGTTGTTAATTTGCCGTAAATATCTCTTGATTTGTACTCAAGAGTGGGCAGAGTTCTGACTGGTGTGGTTTAAACCTGTTGCCAGCTTTGCGGGTCAATGTTGCCAGACTGCCTGCCAAATTTGACGGGAAAAAACACCGTCAAATGTAGCGAATGCAACACGCCGTTTTCGAAGCGCACAGAGTTACCAGATCACACGCGCGCAGGCTCCCAGCTACCGACAGTACCGGAAAGCTGCTGCATAACCCGCGCGCTTTCGAATCGCTTGCTTGTTGTGGGCCCTGTTCTCCGACGGTACGAAGCGCTTTCTTTCGCTGCACACGCTTTGGCTGGTCCGCGCGGGACGAGGCTTTCGCTGGATCTGAAACTGACACGCGTCGCATAACGATATATCGCTGCGCGCTCTCGCTACAACGTTAGAAAAGGGTTGCATCGCCTTGATTTGCACAGGCAGTCTCCTGACGGTTACGCTGCTCGCAATAAAGACTTTTCTGGAACTGACACGCGTCGCATAACTCTTGGTGCACGATATATCGCTGCGCGCTCTCGCTACAGCGTTAGAAAAGGGTTGGATCGCCAGTTGGATCGCCAATCGTCAGGAGACTGCCTGTTGCAAATCAAGGCGATCCAGCCCTTTTCTAACGTTGTAGCGAGAGCGCGCAGCGATATATCGCGCCCCAAGTGTTATGCGACGCGTGTCAGTTCCAGAAAAGTCTGTATTGCGAGCAGCGTAATCGTCAGGAGATTGCCTGTTGCGAATCAAGGCGATCCTACCCTTTTCTAACGTTGTAGCGAGAGCGCGCAGCGATATATCGTGCACCAAGTGTTATGCGACGCGTGTAAGTTTCAGAAAAGTCTTTCGTAATCGTCAGGACACTGCCTATGCAAATCAAGGCGATCCAACCCTTTTCTAACGTTGTAGCGAGAGCGCGCAGCGATATATCGCGCCCCAAGTGTTATGCGACGCGTGTCAGTTTCAGAAAAGTCTTTATTGCGAGCAGCGTAATCGTCAGGACACTGCCTATGCAAATCAAGGCGATCCAACCTTTTCTAACGTTGTAGCGAGAGCGCCGAGCGATATATCGTGCACCAAGAGTTATGCGACGCGTCTCCGCTTCCGAACAGTGTATTGCGAGCAGCGTAACCGTCAGGAGACTGCCTGTGCAAATCAAGGCGATGCAACCCTTTTCTAACGTTGTAGCGAGAGCGCGCAGCGATATATCGTTATGCGACGCGTGTCAGTTTCAGATCCAGCGAAAGCCTCGTCCCGCGCGGACCAGCCAAAGCGTGTGCAGCGAAAGAAAGCGCTTCGTACCGTCGGAGAAAAGGGCCCACAACAAGCAAGCGATTCGAAAGCGCGCGGGTTATGCAGCAGCTTTCCGGTACTGTCGGTAGCTGGGAGCCTGCGCGCGTGTGATCTGGTAACTCTGTGCGCTTCGAAAACGGCGTGTTGCATTCGCTACATTTGACGGTGTTTTTTCCCGTCAAATTTGGCAGGCAGTCTGGCAACATTGACCCGCAAAGCTGGCAACAGGTTTAAACCACACCAGTCAGAACTCTGCCCAAGAGTGAAGCAAGACTCCAAGGAAGAGAGATTGACGCATCGGGAGCGAAGAACAGAAACGATGGATGGTTACGCTGCTTGGGTCTCGGCACGTTCGAATTGGCAAAGTTCCGAATTTGTCGCTGTGTTTTGTACGCTTGTGCGTTCGTCATTTGCCGTCATCGCGCGGAGATATTTGCGCTGGATGTCTTTCACTTCGTGTACAAAACTCTGCACGCTGCGGCATCGAAGAAGTTGTCCTGTGTTTGGGTGCACGTATGCGCTTGGACACGGATATATCCTGCTTGCTCTCAACGGGTGTTCAACAGTCTACGCGCACTCGTAACTTGCTCATGAGGTAAGCCCATTTTAATCTTATTTGGTTTGCATAACGTAGGTGTTAAAGTGATGTGTGGTAAGCAGGTGTAGCGAACAGAAATATTGTTTCAAAAGACCACTATGCAACGTCTTAGGGCAAAACTGACGCATGAATGGGGAAAGGGATCACCCTATCTTTTCAGATCGATTTCAGTCGTAGCGCGATCGGCTCGATCGCAATTTCCGTGAGGTACTTCTAACCTTTTGCTCACTCGCGTTAAAAGCGTAGAATAAAACTGCGTTCAGTTGCGCACTTGTATTGACGCTCGTATTGGCTTGAGAGCATACTGTATCCGATGCAAGAACTTCTGTTAAAATACGGAAATAAACGTTCGAGGCAATAGCAGTCGCTCACCACCTGTGATCGTTACTTTCTTGCTTGGGTGCACGTTTTAATTGTGACCAGAAAAACAAAAGTTCTTTGCTTTGGCTGCTCTGCTGTGTTTCCTCGGTGCAACTTTTTTCAGTGCAGCAAGACGTGTTGCTTCGAATGATGTCGGGGCAGTCAAGGCATTCGTGTCAGTAAGCAAGCAGTAAACGGGGTATCAGTGTGAAAAAAATTGGACATACAAGAGAAGCGAATGGTATCATCATTGACTCTTTTATTTTACGAATAATTCAGTTGTATTATAAAGCGGAGAGTGGATATGCATGAAAGTCAGATTGTATTGATACTCAGCAAAAACAAGGTAACTTATCATTACTAATCAATCCTTTTCTTTTACTGAAAGGCAAGTTGCTGTTGTGCTGGAGCTGAGAAGAGGTCTGCTGCCTGCAATGGGTCCATCTCTCTCAAGTTATCGCAGTATTGTAGCTCTCAAAGTGAGTGGATTTTTCTTTCTCTTAGCTATTTGCCACCTGAATCATGACTGCCACCTGCCACCTGAATCAAGCTGTGTAGGTGATCACTGTTAGTGACATTGGAGTGCTGGTGGACAAGCACTCCTTTATGATTGCAACGCATATGACAGAGTGTAGCTGTGGCAGTATGCGAAGGTGTTAATCTATAAGCCAAATTAGGTTCTTTGAGGTAATATGTTAATATATTGATGACATTGAATTGTGGTCTAGCAGGCAAAAATGCTTAACAAGGAGAAGTAATATTAATTTGCACTTGGTAAGATGTGCAAGCAATTCAGGCTGTTACACATGAAATGGGACATTTGTAGATGTCTTCTACAATGCTGCAGTCCTGAATAGCTTCAGTTTAGTGATACCACTATAATTTCTCTGTAAAGCATGCAGCACAGTTTAGCATTGGGGGAGGCTGGCATCAACAGGCGTCTACTTACTTAGTTAGTTAAATGGGGTTTAATGGCGCAAAAGCGGCTAAGGCTATGCTGCGCCAAACATGAGGTGTTTTAAAATCCAGTTAGTGAAGGAAAAGGCTTTGTCAATAATCTATATCTTATGTAAAAAATCCAGTGTCGTCTAGAAATTTACGAACGGCACATAATGGGACTAGCGGATCATCACCTAAAATTAGAGCAGGGTGTAAAGGTATGTGTAGTTGATATAATTTGTGCAAAAGTGTTCGTCTGTGTGTTTCAGTCTGCGTACATGTGAGTAATATGTGCATAACTGTTTGTGGCTGTTGACATTTCTCGCATGTTGGTGTGTCTTCTTTCGTAAGTAAGTAATTGTGTGTGAGGTGTGTGTGCCCAATGCGTAGTCGGCATAAAACTACATTGATGAAGCGCTCCTGATGGTAGCATGACTTCCACTCGCCAACTATGGGTTTCGTGAGATGTAGTTTGTTGTCAGCACAATGGTCCCATTCGCGTTGCCATTTCGCCGTTAAGGCTTTTCTAATCGCGCGGATGCTATCTTTGTATGGAAGTGTTGTGTTTGTTATCTCTTTGTTCGCTGCCATCGATGCATATCTATCGGCTGCTTCGTTACCCGGTATCCCAACATGACTTGGTACCCAGCAGAAGTGGATTGATCTCCCATATTTGTTAAGTGCGACCATGTTTAGTATGTCCCCTAACAGGGGTTCACACTCAGATTTTAGGTTTAGAGCCTTCAGTGTACTTAAGGAATCAGTGTAAATGACTGTGTTTTTGTGCTTGCCAGTGATAATCTTTTTCACTACAACCCATACAGCGTAAACTTCAGCAGTGAAAACAGAGGCATGTTTTGGTAGACGAATACTTCTTTCCGAATTTTCTGTTACGGCCCCTACACCCACGTGTTGTTTTGTTTTGGACCCATCAGTGTAGAGTTGCATGTGATTTTGATATTGGTCCTGAAGAGCACGGAATTCTTGTATAATGTGGTCGTGAGGAGTGTCTCTTTTCCTTAAATGTGTTAATGTCCAGTCGCACAACTGCGTGAAATCGTACCACGGGGCCAACCGTTCTGGTTTCTTGGCAACCTGGAGGACTTCGTGGGGAATTTCATAATCCCGACACTATTGCTCATACTGCAGTACAAGTGGCCTTAACATGTTTGGTTTATTTCTGTAGTGTAACTGTGAGTTGCACTGTGTGACGATGTTGTAGCATATGTGTTGCGGTGATGACTGAATTCTGAGTACGTAAGGAAATGTGAGGAATGCTCTGTGCTGCTGTAATGAGGGTTCGTTACATTCAACATATAAACTTTGAATAGGTGACGTCTACTTACTGTGAAGTTCAAATGAGGTGTTACTGTTAGGGTGACTATATATAATTTATGGTTTAATTCTAATCTTGTATGAGGCAGACATAGTTTACCCACTTCGTTAAACAATAGAGATGTAATATCTATGTATACAAGTATTACCCATTCATTTATGCCATTTGGACAATGGCAGAAATGCATGGGCAATACTTGTGTACATAGACATTACATGACTATTGTTTAACCAAGTGGTGCCCCTGCATGCTAAATTTTACAGGGCTATTATTAAGTAATGTCAACTTTTGTTGTAACATTAAGGCACCTTTTATATTATTACAGATTACCACCATTGTGTACCATCATAGTGTGATATTTACACTAAATGTATTTGACTTTGCTATAAAACCCTGCACAGTGGTGCATCATGAAATTTTTTTCTATAGTTTCTGGCCTCAGAATGCACTTCACGTTATATTCTTGTTTGCAACAAAACTATAATGCAGGTTTCTCTCCTTATATTTTGTGGCACTTCAAGCTGCGGCGAGCTAAACCACTGGGCAGCAATACTGGAATCGCTACTGCGTGTGGAGCTGTCTTCAAACACACACAAGGAATACATAATTGCTTTTTTAGCGCAAAACAATCGACACAAGAAAGACGACAGAACAAGGCGCTACTCTCAACTGGCATCACTTTATTGCGTCCCTCCTTTGTAGACGGCAGAATCTAGAAGAACATGCGCTGTGAACGCCATGTGCAGGAACCACCAACATCTGATCACAAGAGCACACTCATACGACAGAATCCAAAAAAACCATATCGAGCACTGTACAAGGTTAAAGAAAGCACACTAATGCACTGTGACCCCAATGACTGTATGAAGAAAGCTTCCGATAACTCTCTGGCGGTGGTATCACGGCTCTTTTTCAAAATCGTAGTATCACGAAACATTGCGAACATAAGCGATCCATACCAACAGGCACAGGTTCCCATTTGGCTGAACATTGTAAAATATGGAAGTGCAAAGCCATGTTTCGTGATACTATGATTTTGAAAAAGTGCTGTGATACCACCGCCCGAGAGTTATCGGAAGCTTTCTTCATACAGTCATTGGGGTCACAGTGCATTAGTGTGCCTTCTTTAACCTTGTGCAGTGCTCAATATGGTATTTTGGATCCCGTCGCATGAGTGCGCTCTTGTGATCGGTTGTTGGTGGTCCCTGCACATGGTGCTCACTGCACATGTTCTTCTAGATTCTACTATATATAAAGGAGTGACGCTATAAAGTGATGTCAGTTGAGAGTAGCGCCTTGTGCTGGTCGTCTTTCTTGTGTCCATTGTTTTGCGCTAAACAAAGTATTTATGGATTCGCACCAACTAGCCCGCCAATGCATTGTGTTGAATGCAAAGAAATGCTGCTTTGCCTTCTTTGACTGTGTTGCGGGCACTTCTGAAGTACTGTCTGTCCAATAACCTTGGTGGCATGGAAGTGCCGTCCACTTCTATGCGTTGCTTTCTGTTTCATTGTGGCATCACATCATATTATATTCATAATGTGTATGTACTTTTTCTAAGAGACCCATATTCCTATCCTTGTGTTATATTTGCTGTCGCATTATTTATGTGCAAATGACCAGTGCTCCAAGTTCCATTTTATCGCAAAGTAAACTACTGGTACCTAAACAGTTCTGTATATCAGAAAACCAAAGCCGAACTGCCGAACACTATCAAGCAGCAGCCTTAGTGCAGTGTCAAGTAGTCAGATTTTATTGGTTAGGCAGAGGCGCACAGCGTACCTCTTCATTACTTGCTGAACAATTAAGCTGTGTGAAAACTGAGTATTTATGTAGCTTCAACCACATGCTATTGGCCATTGTTCCTGCCCTCAGCAAATGTGGAAGATTATCATGGCATTTCTTTTCCTAACTCTTTTTCCTTATTACAGTGGGATTACTGCATGTGTAAGTAGGAAACGGATCACATAGTCAATCAAAAGCCAACAATGTGTAAACTTGGAACATTGATTGTACAGTTTGATGACCCAGAATAAGTAGAAATACACCATAAATGATTGACGATTAACTTTTACTTGACACAGGGCTAGAGCATACAGTAAGCATACTGTACGCTCATACGGTGTCACATCAATTTAAATTTTAGTGTAGCTTTACAGTGTACGCTTCTATTGTTGCATTCTGTCAGAGGGATGGTAACGTTTCGCGTGTCTAGCAACTAGACTGTCTATATACAGTAGTAAAAATGTGCGAACTGTATTTTTTAATGATTTGACAGAATGTGTAGAACAATAAAGCCATACAATCAACGCACAGTGATGTGACTTTCTCTGCACATGTTGCAGGTTCAAAAAAGTATGGTGGAAGCTGTTGCCAAGGTTCCGACCAGAAAGACAGCCAGTATAAAAGGGTCCACACCACTGATCTCTACTACAGGGCATGGACAGCACATCGAGCACCCTCGACTGAAGCCAACCTTGTCCCGGAAGTTGGTGCTTCACAACTTTGCGGCAGCACTTCGTTTGCACGGGTGTGTGGCGTTTCTTCCCCTAACATGCCTGCCTGATGTGCCATAAATTACCCAAGCAGTGTTTCGAGGTGTCCAGAATTTTTCCATTGCAGTGTCTACAGTGTAGCAACATAAGTGGCGTGCAATGGAAACACTGGTAAATGAGAAAAAACTTGATGTAAGAGAACTCTATCGTATACGGGTTCAGATTGTCATAAAAGCGCTTACGAGACATGTAGAGACCTCCTAAAATGTGAAAAACCACAAAGAAAAGTTTTTCGGCAGCAATATTATCTGATCGCACGCACTAGTTAGTCCACCATATGCCCTGCTTCCAGGACAAGCGCCTGCTTGACACCGCATTTCCACTGGCTTCACCTGCATCCAGTGCGGTGTGCTGCATCCAGCAAAACATTAGAAATCACTGGTGCACAGAGTTTTCTGTCCCCTTTCTCGACATCTACTGAACACATGGTAAACTGTTTCCAAAGCAAAAAAACAGAGGGAAAGGGCTCTGAACACATTGCATTTTAAAGTGGCTGGTACTGGGTAATGCAAGTACTGTGGCATAGTAGATTTGCACCAGGCAACCTGGGCACCCAAAAAGGCTGCTGTTTACTTGCAAATGGCCAACGTATTGTGAGCATGTTGAAGTTCTTTTTTTATTCTCATCGCTTATTTAGCTAGTGGAGACAGCGTTCACAACTGGAGAAGAAGCCTTGGAAGCATGAAACACTTCACAAAACCAGCTTCAATATATCGTGTCTGCATCACAATTTCATGGCTGCATGAGTGAACCCTCTGGTTAACATGTAAGAGTGTTCATGATGTTTGCCATGCATTATCCACTTTATTTACAGGTCAACCCTATCTTGAGATTTAAGCTGATGTTGCGTTTAGAGAAATTATGGCCGAGAGCCAGCTTTTGAGAATACAGATTGAGCTCGAGAGATTAAACGCCAGAACAAGTCGTTGAGGATTTCAGATCAAGAATCTTCAAAGGCCACTTCATTTAGTGGTGTTAATATTCTGCTCAAAGTTGTTGATTGTTACGTTCATATGGTGCCCAAGCATTGCGGTAACAACTTCACTTGGAGTACATAGCAAGGGTGTATTCGACGTAAGCTGCTGGCTTTTTTCTGTGTTTTCAAAAACTGGTTTCTTGTTCAGTTTAAATTTTCAAATTTTGCATTGTTTATTAGGTGTTGTGTCCTGTTTCCTTTTCCTGCAGCTTCTTAGTTAAACATCTGAATAGTGAACACAACTTGACCTTTTGCTTGATTTTCTAGATTACCGCCCTCGATGCAAAACAATTTCACTTCAAAACTGCTTGTACCGTACTGAAAGAATAACTTGAAGCAGCCATAGCCACCAATAACACGCAAGAGATGATTATGAAAATTGTAATATTGTTTTTTGATCTACAGGGTGTCTTAACTATCGTGCACCAAGATTTAGAAATATGTAAATGCGATGTAACTAGACAAAATGAAGGTAACGTTTGCCGTCGCTTGGAGATACTCTGACTATATTTTGCATTCTGCCTAATTACATAATTCTTAATTAGTTAATAAATATCTCAAATAATTAAATGAAATGTGTCAATGAAAAGTTGTAGAGCAATATGAAAGCCTCCTTATACACTTTTTTGTTACTGTTACTCATTGTGTGCTACATAAAAGTGTTTTTCCAAGGAATAAGCCTGCGAATACACATAAAGTGTCTTGAGTGGCCAGTCATGTGTCAGTTTTGTGGTGCAAAGCCACGAATACACCTTAAATGGGTTCTTTTAAGAAAAAGACTTGGCTCAGAAAATTATCCTTCTTTATGCAGCCTGTGGAGACAAGGTTTCTTAGACATGGTCATGGCCCTCAAGGAAGATGCCGAGGCCACAGGCAGTTCCTCCAGTGACCGTGAAAAGGTCCCCTGGGGCACAAGTCTAATTTGGCACCCCTACCTTTCTCCTGCAGCTTTTGTGTCTACTTAGCTAACCAGGTGGGTCAATGATGGCAAAGGGAAAAATGAATCAACAGCTTCAAACGTAGAACTTGCTCAAGCTCAACGCATTTTTGGTGTGAAGTTTTTCCCTTATCATTTATCAAAAAACTGGTAATAAGTATATGATATGGTCTTCATACGGACACCGCTTTCCCACAGAGAATTAGCAGTAAAAAAAGCAGCTTATGAAGGCTTGAATATTAGCTAGGATGATGTGGCATAGATAGGATAACGATTATGAATGTTTCTGGTAAAGGTAGTGGTAGTAGAGTGAATAATCAGTTTATATATAGATTAAAAGACATTTCGTTCCAATGCCAGAATTTTAAATCATCCCAAATAATTCTTGCGTTTGATAGTCTATGCGCATTGAGTGACAGTGCTTCTTGATGCTTGCTTCTTGCTGACATCATTCTTATGCTGCATAATTCACCTGTTTAAATTCCCTATTTCTCCCGTTCAAGCAACTTTACATTCATCATAACATACCTTGTAGATGAGTTCCAGAAACTTGCTGATGAGATTAGGGGGCGGCGTGCACCCCAGGCTTAGATATGCATTCAAGAGCCTAATATCTTGCAAATGTTAGAAATACTCCTGCTAAGCAAGTTCTTGGTGTCATACAAGGTTATTTGCGAGTACGAATTTGCCTAAATTTAGAAAACAATCTAAAACATGTCAAGCAATATCGCTGACAATACACACACATTCCAGCGGAACTAAATACAAATAAATATAGCACCAAATGCAGAATCATTGGCATGATGCCATTCTTTCAGTGGAATAAAATCTGTCCTGCGTTGTAAATCTGGAATCCTTTATAATCCAGACTACTAAATGCCTCATGAGGGTTGTGACGTAAAAGATGCGTGTATTTATTCCTCGTTTTTTTACTTTAAGACTCGATAATGCTTAAACAGCAGTGAAAGAACTGAGATCACGGTACTTAATACTTTATATTGCTCCAGAAATCCGTTTTTCTGCCGATCGCAGCATTTGACACTAACAATTTTTGACAGAAAATGTGAGACAGAAGGCACATAACACTTAAGGTGGTGCTATTCACTTAGATTGATTAGGAACAAAACTCATAATGTACATGTTATGGCCCTACGTGTCATTGCCTTTGAACAACAAAAAGGTAGGGGGTTCGCGTTTTGCAAAACTGCATGGAGGTTCTTACTGTGTGCAATTAAAATTAGAAACCTTCACAGCTGATACTAAATGCATTCTCCACAGCTTTAGGTTATACAGGTGCACTACTTTACACAGAACACACTCTTTTACCTCATCACTGCCCACACTCTTAGGCAAAGTTACACCCTTTGGAGTGCCCCTTCTGCCACACAACGATAATCGTCATCTGCCATGTTGCGTTTCCTTTTTTAACACTGCGAGCCCTGTACTTTCCAGTAACGAACGGCATGCGCGTTATCAGCATGATAGCATTCCCGAAAAGAAAGTAGCGGGCGTGGCGTTTTAAAGAAAGGAAACACATCAAGGCAGATAATGATTATTGTTGTGTGGCAGAAGGGGCACTCCAAAGGGTGTAACTGCCTAAGAGTGCAGGTGGTGATTCAGATTCTTCAAAGGTGTTTCATTGTATGGGATGGCACATCGCTCTTCACTTATTTGCAGAATATTGCATTCCAATTGTGTCATATGAGATGAATCCATTAGAGAGCTTTAACTTGCCCTAAATTTATTGCAGCTCTGTACTGGTAAACTGGCAGCAGCTTGCAGTGCTTGTGGAAAACACAATTGTAACTGCCATATTATATGTAACTGCTAGTGCACAGGCATCGGCAGCAGCAATGGTTGGGGTACACTTGTTTCTTCTGTTCTGGGGTATGCATCCTCCACGAGAAAGTTTTTTTCGTCTTCCTCTTCTACCACATTGGAATGTGAAATGGGGTGTAATTTGTAGGGTATACTCTTGCATAAACTTCATGAGCATTTATTCTTGTCTGTGCCACAGATTATTGTTGCTACCACTATAAAAGCAGTTTACAGCACCCGTAGGGAACAATCTGTGAATGTTTAACGAACAGTAAGGATAATGAATAATCGAATAATTTTTTGTAATTTTCAACAAATTTAGCACTCTTTGCTTTCCACTGTGGTGTTTTTCAAACTGTAATGTTGGCACAAGGTTTGTCTGCAGGATGTCATTTTGTGTGAATGAGTGCACTTGTGCACATAACACCTCATCGTCAACATTCTGCTGCACAGAATGTCATTAGCTTTCGTATGCATTGGTCACTGTCGGCTGCTCCTTTGTTAGTTGGAATGTAGCATTTATGTAAAGCACATTTCATGTTCTAACAAAAAGCATTGTGCCCTCTTCTAATTCTCCTACTTGATGGCTAGTGCTATAATAGCATGGTTGACACCATGAGAGTCAGTGTGGTGTATAATTGTGTCTGGTGGGGTGGGGGGTGTACATTAACTTAAGCAACTTTTCCAGACGACTTGAATCAATATTGTGGAATGCTGGTTTTTTTTTCAATCACTGTTACCAAGTTTCACTTTGGTTGTGGCAACAAGTTTAATGTAGTTCGCTAGCACTCCTGCCAACACATATAATGTGCAGGCATCTGTGTTGAAAAAAAGACCAGCTAATGGTTTGCGAGGAGCTAAGGTCCATTTAGACCATTAAATTTTGAGCTTACACCGGTGGAAATAACTGGTGAATGAAAGCACACCCAGGAGAACTGACCATAATATTTTCTTTCAATATAATAATGCTGAAGCATTGAACTGCATATGAACTGACTTGTTTAAAAAATGACCCATTTCCTTGTTCAAGTAAGACAAAGGTTCCACAGGAAGACAGAAACTTGAAGCTGCAACAGCAGCATGAATATAAACAGCGCTCGACGTTTTGCAATCTTGCACCTGGTTATCATATTGTCCATCCCATTTTTTTCCACAGGCTGTTCTTTACTGTTTTATGGTCATACCCAGTTTAATTTTAATGTCCCTATTTTTTAATATTTCGTTAATATATCTTTTCTTCATCGGCTTTTAACAAAATATATATTCGTAATGTGCCTTCATTTACCATTTACAGTGATCTTAACCAGATCAATCTTGATACAAAATTTATTTTCCTTAATTCTTCGTTTTCCTTTTCCAAAAGTGCAAACTGTTTATCTTGATACCTATTTTGTCTTCTCGGAAGATTAGGTCTACTGGATTAATGACTGCTTACATGTGTACATCATTTTCTGTTTTGGTCACCCCTACTCTTTGCAAGAACTGACAGTAGCGCTCATACCCGCTCCATCACGATCACCACTGCTAAGCACACCCTTCCTTCCTTTATTTTAACACTTTGGCTTCTCTTGACCTATTATATGCACCAGTTTCTTCTCCCCCAATGACGCTAGGGGCCACTGAGCTATGCACAATCCAAAACAACACAGCCAAGGAAAACATTTGCTACCCTAATGACAAACACCTATGTCGAAATGTTGGCTATAGCAACATCCCTTGTTCCAACAATGTTGGTCTACTTACATGTTTTTCTAACACAGAAGTTACTGCTTTGTCGTGTTCTGTGATTATACTTTTTTGCCGCTTTCTTTAGGATGGATATTCACGAATACTATTTGTTTCTCCTAACAGCAGCAAGTTTATCCTTGCAAGCATTTTGGGTCAAGAACAACTTTCACCAGGAAGAAGTGCAAGACGAGTGATTGAAGAAAATAAAGTTGCTTCTGTGATCTAAGAACTTGAGGACTGAAATGTTGCACCTTTGTGTATATATGCTATGCAGTGCATTCATATCACAAAGTGCAAAGTGTTTTATCTCTGCAGCCATGTCAGTGTGTTGGCAAGACAATTTTCTCAATGGTGACCTGCTGCTTTGTCTATGAGCTGCCTTCATGACATTTGCATTAAAGGCGATGTACTATCGTGGACAAAAGTACCCTGGAAGTGCGAGCGTTGACCAAATTGCATTTCTGTTCAAGACCGCTGAAAACAGTGGGTCACATATGCACATTCCGAACGCAGATGGTAGCACGGCTGATCCCAGCAAATAGTGCACCATAAAATTCGGTCGACTCTTGCACGTCCTGGGCAATTTTGTCCCCGATGGCACATTCTTCGAACAGTGGATATGCTCTGCAAGATGAAATACGGGAAGCACCTGTACTTTAACGGATATAGTACAGATTTAGCATACAGAGTCTTTCGTTTTCTGAATACGGCAAGCACCTGTATTTTAACGGTTATAGTACAAATTCAGCATACAGTGTGTTCCGTTTTCTGAATACGAGAAGCACCGTACTTTAACGGTTATAGTACAGATTCAGAATACAGAGTCTTCCGTTTTCTAGATACAGAAGCACTCGTATCTTGTATTACGGTCTCTCTTTTACAGTTGTCCGTTCTACGGAAATGACCGTTCTTAGTTTACGGAAGAGTGTTCGGTCACAAATTACCAGCAAATTTTCTGTAAAGTAAGGAAAATTTTTTTTACAGTGTAAGTAAATATCAGTATTTCTGCTAGAAGGACGAAGCGCTATGTAACAGGAACCGATTGAACTTCGACGTATTTAGCGTATGAATAAGCGTATGAGTGGCGAAAATGTTAGTGAAATGAAGGACAGACAGATGCAGCGCAAATGTCACATATTTTTATTTGAACGATCCTTCCGCGCTAAATAACAAAAAAGACAAGAACGAAGGATAATTGTGCGGTTTATTCACTTTATTGAAGTATGCTATAGACATACGTGTGACACTTTAGTGGGTGGACTCCGGGTGACGGTTGACCGCCTGGGGTTCCAATCGCACCCACGAAAGGCTGCGCGAGCGTTTTCGTATTAAGGCACTATCGAAATTATGTGGCCGTGACCGACAACTGAATCTATGACCTCGTGATGTGCTACAGAATGCCATGAACCATTACGAAAAACATTTGGGCAAGATCACGGAAGTCGTTTACTGTAAGTATAAGGACAGGGTTCGTGCACCTATTACACTGTCTGTTAACCCGCTTGATGTCTCAGAGTATAGCGGTCCGCTTCTTAGCTCCAGTTCGAGGGTTCGATTCCCAGAAGTCATGGCCGGATTCCATTGCGCTTGGAATCAATAACCCTTCTGCACGCGCACGTGGTCGAAGTCCTGTTCTGAAACACCCGACGGCAAAAATTATTCCAGAGACATTGTCCCCATTGGCCACTCATAGCCATTATGCTTCTTCGTCAGATGAAATCGCGGAATCAACCTTCATAAAATGGCGAATTGTTATTTACTTATTCTTCAGTTTACTTTATTCGCTGTGATGTAGCCTCTCGATACGCGCCACTTTGTGTGTATGTGCCCGTTCTTGACCAATTCTCCTGAATTCTCCCACTGTGACACAAGAGGTAGAGAATCCCGAAATGATCTTTAATACGTGTCGTACTTTCTGTTCACGCACTTGTCATCCCCAGGCTTCCCTCCACGAGCAAGAGATAGCAACAAGAGATCAAGAGATAGCAACAAGAGAGCAACAAGAGATATGACCTAAAAGGTTGAAGACTTCAACGCGGGTAAGAATTGATGTGCCACAGTGGTAGTGCGAAAACACAAGTGGGGTTAGATGTCGGCCTAAATATAACTGTTAAGGCGTGCCACTTCCTCTTTACTTTCATCCCTGATTGACTCTTGGAGCTGCGTCTACCGAGCTTGAGCAGCTAATTTTGACGGAAGGTACCGCCGTTCCTCAGTATGCGCAGATAAATTTTGTGCGTGCCTTTTTTTCCGCCACTGTGCAACCTTTCAGTTGACGGTGGGTGTTTCTGTTTTGAGTTTCCCTCTGTTTTCTGTCCGTGTTTGCATGGTTACCATTTTTCTAACATGACTTTTTTCTAAATGAAACTGTTTCGAGAACATTTCCAGTCTTATGCCTTTCTTTATATTTTTTAGTGATTTGGCCAAAACGGTGCTCTCCGCTGTTAACGGTGGTTGCTTGCAGCTCGCGAGAAGCAAGGGTGCAGCGACTGAAGTCCCCGTTTCCACGACACTTCGTGAGGAAGGCATGTCGGTGTGGTCCGCTTGGAAGCATATCTAGTCGCTGTGTTGGAGGCTTGGGTGCCGCAAGCATGAAGTAAATAAATGAGGGAGAAAATAAATGAGGTCAGGCTACGCTGTCTCCAATGGAACTTCCGAATTTTGAGCGCCTCTTTAGGTTCCTTTTTATAACAGAAACTTCACTGATTAAAAAAACATTGGTACATTTTGACTTCCGAAGGAGATGTGATTATCAATTGAGCTCAAATAAAGATGGACTGACATGAACTATCAGCCGCGGAATTTTCCCGGAAAAAAACAACAACAACGTATGTTTCCATATCACTTGCGCAAGCTATAGTTCAATTATAAGACTCGTAGCAGACGCTTTTTTTCCGAACGCTTATTTTCAACATGTTTATGGTTAAGCTTGTTAAGGCGGTTGGTTGTACGTAATAGTTGACTGGTATCTGAACTGTTAACTGAGAACACGCAAAGATTTACGATCGTAAAACTTTGCGATCGTCAACCTCTAGGTCGAGCAAGCAAGCGCGTACACGCAGCGTTGCCCGTTTCGTGCCGCCTTGCCCTTGTTCTTGCTTGCGCAGGTCCTTGAGTCAACACAGCGGCAGGTATTCACGTGCCACTCCTGTGCGTGACATGTGTTGTGGTCTCACTAACAAGGGACTTGCATATTCTTTCTTTCACCTTGATGCAGCGTATCGGAGGACAAAATCAGTACCGAGGGTTCTTCACCTACTGCCACAAGCTGGGCTGAAACCTGTCATTTCCTAAAAAAAAAAAGATTCTGTGCCCAGACTGTAGGCGCGGACATGTTTCTTCTGAAAACCGCAGGCGAACTCAAAGGCCCCTCTTCCGCTCCAAGTTAGTATAGTCGCGTTAGTATGCACTGCTTCGTAGGAATGCTGAGATAATAGAAAAACGCTAATAAACCCAATAGGGGTGAAAATAGATGCGGAAACAGACAGCTCTACGGTCACTTTATTAAGTAGTTATTCAAAAACATACACGTAATCATGAAGACGGCATTCGGCAGTCTTGCTTTGAAATCAACCTTCAAGCACTGTCTTGGGCTTCTGTAACTACATCCGGTGTCACTGAATATGGGTGTGCCCGACCCTGATATGTTCAACCCTAAAAATTTTGTTAGTGACGCTTAATGTAATATGTTCTATTACACTTTGAAAAACGGAAAATTACGTTCCGTAATACAGTAAATGATTCCAACAACCATGTGTTTGCCGTATCTTATTTTCTGCTCGTTATATGCAGGAAGAAAAAACCGAGAAGGGAAGCTGCATTTTTAATTGAAATTGTGGTTTTACGTGACAAAACCACAGTATGATATGAAACACGAAGTAGTGGGGGACTCCGGATTGAATCTGACAACCTAGGGTTGCGTATTGTGCACTTATTGCCCGCTAGGCGGCCGTTTTTTCACTTCACCCCCATCGAAATACGACCGCCGCGGCAGGGATTTATTCCCGCGCCCTCGGGCTTAGTAGCTTAACGACAAAGTCATCACGTAACCAGGGATGGTCGCAAGTTACTGGCTGTTGAACAGTAAAGACTCAAGCATATGGCGATGTAATATATTTTACGCAACTTTTTTCTGTTTTTGTATGCTTCGCAAGGAAGTTTTCTTTCGACAGCCCGTGTTGGGAACATCGACCTGCAAAAGGTGTTATTGTGTATCGAATCCGCTGTATCTTATAACCAGATGCAGTCGTCGCCCAAACACCCGGTACTCCTCGAGCGAAGATCGACAGTCCACTCGGTTTGGGATCGAACCTCAGTCGGATAGATTTGGTTGGGCACCTGTTTGCACGCACGTCCCCGCCGCACATTCGTGGAGTTGTCCTCCCTTTTCGGAGATCTGTAGCATTGGGGATAAGATATATTCAGGCCTCTCTGTATAGCTTGAAACAAGAAGGATCTGTGATGGGGGAAAAAGTTGTATAACACGAAAACAGATCTTCATTATTTCAATATTTACTGATTAAATGTTTACTATCTTAAAGAGTCGAACCGACGCGAACCGCGAAGAGCGATGTTACAGAAGAAAAAAAAAGAATGCGTTCGTAAAAAAGCGTGCGTGTCACTGTGTCGCCGCTCCTCCCCGCAGCAGCGCAGTACAGGCGGGGACGACGTTCCGAAAAAAAAAAAAGAAAAAGGATTCACTTCGGCTGCTTCGGGTATCGTGGCCCCGGACTCGGGCGACGCACACGGGCGCCCATGGCTGTGGTGCTGCGTGCAATGCTCGCACTTCCAGCAGCCTCTGCCGCACGGAATCCGCCAGCGTATTCCAGTTTCTATGAAACCGTGTTTTACAGAAACCGGGCAACGCTCACATGCCAACGCTTCGCGAAAAATTATTGGGAAAGTTTGTTTAGGCCTTAAATATATTATTCAGTTTGGCACTACGTGTTACCAGTGTGAATCACGTCTCTACACTTTCTTTGCAACACGTCACCTTTGCTGCGTTCAAGGGAATAATGTACAATCGGCCGTGGGCTTGCTAGCTATAAGCTAACTCAAAAAAGCACGGGAGTTCCCCTTGCAGTTCAATACACGTCGAAAAACACGTGAGTATCGTATCCTGATGACACTCGCTACCGTTCTACCATTCGAATCGATCGTTCTACTCTCCTTTTAAACAAACTTTGGTCTCGCAAGCCAGCAGTTTGAGGACTATGAGGACCTACTAAACTTTCCTGTCAGAAGTGGTGATAACTCCAAACGCAATAATACTGACCAAGCTCCTTGCTCCACTGCATGAATATATTCCCAAAAAACTGACATTTTCTATTTTTTGAGCATTCAATCAACATTCTACGCGGAACAGGAAAGAAAAGCAAAGAGGAGTGCTTATACAGGAGTTAAGTGAACACCGGGCTTGACTGAGGCTACTCGTGTTTCCTGCGCCATATTTTCCCATTTAGGAACAAACTGTAACTAGTTTAACGCACTGACACTTGACGGCTGAGAACACGTGACAAGTTCTACTTAAGGTGATTACTACGGCTGTGGCGGCGGCCAAATTTATTTGTTCGAGCGTAGCAGTAGCAGTACTGCCGATGCAGTAGCGACACGAACCGTCCTGGAGATGAGATGCATGTCTAACTGGCATGTTAAAAGGGGCCTTAGTTTATTTGTGTGAACAGGGTAGGTATATTGTAGAGATTGCACTCCAATGATATTCCTTCTGGCTGTTCGTCCGTGGTCCGAGCTACACTCCGCCGGGCCGTGAAGGGTGAATATTAAAAAAATTATGCGTGACACTGCTATCGCGAACACTAGCGACTAGTGGAACTGGGGCAAGGCCAGTAAAGTAGTGCCAAACCGAACACCAGACACCCAAGCGCCAACAACGCATATCTACGGCGTCCGCCAAAGGAGTTTACTACGGCGTCCGCAGTTCTCGTGGCCAACGCCGTATTTGACGCCGTGGTTGTCTCCACTCTGTACGGAGCAGCGGGCGAGGAGGACATCGGGCACCCTAGCACCAGCCGGAGAATAACGCTCCTCCTCCCTCGCCAGATACCCCTGTCACGCCACCATATGGAGAGAGCACGCTCCGGGCCGCGTCCCTCCCTCTCGTGCGCGCCGCTCATTCTCCCCTGCCAGGCTCCACCCACTCTCGCTGCGTTGCTATGCTGTGCTAGCTTTATACTCTGCTTACTGTCTCTCTCCTCTCTCTTCCCTCAGCTCGGCGAAGCGGCGCACGTCAAGAGAAAGCCAGCGAGGTTGTAACAGCTCCACTGTAAAAAGCAATATAATCGATCAAAAGGAATCCTCGCGTTATATCGACTCAGGGTACCTTAACCAGTCACAGGAACCCCTATGGCTGCTTTCTTTTTTTTTTTTTTATTGCGGCGCTCGTAAATTTTAGGCTATTAGCTCCGGGATATCTCAATGGCACCTTCTTGAGTGTGATGTCAAAGGGGGGACACCTGCTCTCCTCGGGTTTTTGAATTGCGAGTCAGCATGTTTGTAGAACAGTACATACGGAATGTTGCAGGACGTTATTTCCTGCGAAATCGAGCGGAGTCGCCTTCGTCCCCACGCTTAGCATGCATTGCTTCTGGCGTCGTCTGCTATAGTCATAAGTGTGTACACATGCGTGTGCGGCAGTTTGTTACTTATCGTCACTGCTCGGTTGTCTCGGCGCACTCGTAATCATTTGTCTGTCCAGCGCGTGCTGCGTGTTCGGTCGCCAGCCCCGTTGGTCACAGACATTCCAATTCTGTTGCTGCCCAGCTGCATATCACGAAAGACGTTTGATGCTATTCTCAGGAAACTAAGTAATCACTGCGGTGCGTTTCTGTATGCGCTGTTTTAGCATCATTTACCCAAAATCCGGTTTGGAACGTCTAGCGGTAGCGCGGACAAAATTAGTGGGCAAAACAAAGTTACGTAGTGTTGTGCGGCTATACTGACCTTCGCAAGATAAATTAAGCTTAATTACTTCCCTCCTGACACAGCTCACCATTGGATGTTAGTCGGCTCAGCGTAAATATTTCTTCCGTTGCTTCTACAACGGGTAGCGAGCACATTTACCGGGAGACGCTCGTCGAGCGATGAGAATTAGCGCTATAAAAACAGGTGATAGTGCCTTCACTTACATCATTGTTTCTTATATACCTTGTTCTGTAAGCGCGCCGTGCTTATCTAAAGCAAATAAAGTTGAGAAGTTCACGCCGGCTGGTACTTGACCGAATAACTACGCAGCTGAAGCACTAAACATAATAGAAAAAAAAGAGGGGGGGGGGGGAGATTCAAAGGCGCAATGAAATGTTACTTTAGACAAACAATATTTTCGCAGTAGAAAGTGGTAATGAGAGTTACTTGCAAGAAAATTATGTAAAGCAGGTTTTACGCTTGCGAAGCAGGATAGAGCTTGGTACTAATGTTCGAGATAAACTGCTTCCCACTGAAAAAAAGACTAGATTTTTCTGGTCAGAAAAAGCTTTGTATATGTAACAGCAAGTGACCGGAATTGGGAGAGAAATTAAAAATTTGTATTCGGCTTCAATGGGACTTAGCCGACGCGAAATTTTGTGAATGAGTCCTGCGACCATGCATACTTCCTTTAAAAAAACTGTGTGAGCTCTCATTTAGTCGCTCAGCGTGATGTCTGATGACAGAGTCACGAGATCTTGTCCCTGCCGCAAGGTCTGTGGTTATATCATCATCATCATCATCATCATCAGCTTAGTTACGCCCACTGCAGGGCAAAGGCCTCTCCCATACTTCTCCAACCACCCCGGTCATGTACTAATTGTGGCCATGTTGTCCCTGCAAACGTCTTAATGTCATCCGCCCACCTAACTTTCTGCCGCCCCCTGCTACGCTTCCCTTCCCTTGGAATCCAGTCCGTAACTCTTAGTGACCATCGGTTATCTTCCCTCCTCATTACATGTCCGGCCCATGCCCATTTCTTTTTCTTGATTTCAACTAAGATGTCGTTTACCAGCGTTTGTTGCCTCACCCAATCTGCTCTTTTCTTATCCCTTAACGTTACACCCATCATTCTTCTTTCCATAGCTCGTTGCGTCGTCCTCAATTTCAGCAGAACCCTTTTCGTAAGCCTCCAGGTTTCTGCCCCATATGTGAGTACTGGTAACACACAGCTGTTGTACACTTTCCTTTTGAGGGATAGTGGCAACCTGCTGTTCATGATTTGAGAATGCCTGCCAAACGCACCCCAACCCATTCTTATTCTTCTGGTTATTTCAGTCTCATGATCCGGATCCGTGGTCACTACCTGCCCTAAGTAGATGTATTCCCTTACCACTTCCAGTGCTTCGCTACCTATCGTAAGCTGCTATTCTCTTCCGAGACTGTTAAACAATACTTTAGTTTTCTGCAGATTAATTTTCAGACCCACCCTTCTGCTTTGCCTCTCCAGGTCAGTGAGCATGCATTGCAATTGGTCTCCTGAGTTACTAAGCAAGGCAATATCATCAGCGAATCGCAAGTTGCTAAGGTATTCTCCATCAACTTTTATCCCCAATTCTTCCCACTCCAGGCCTCTGAATACCTGCTGTAAACATGCTGTGAATAGCATTGGAGATATCGTATCTCCCTGTCTGACGCCTTTCTTTATAGCGATTTTGTTGCTTTCTTTGTGGAGGACTACGCTGGCTGTGGAGCCGCTATAGATATCTTCCAGTATTTTTACATATGGCTCATCTACACCCTGATTCCGTAATGCCTCCATGACTGCTGAGGTTTCGACTGAATCAAACGCTTTCTCGTAATCAATGAAAGCTATATATAAGGGTTGGTTATATTCTGCACATTTCTCTATCACTTGATTGATAGTTTGAATATGGTCTATTGTTGAGTAGCCTTTACGGAATCCTGCCTGGTCCTTTGGTTGACAGAAGTCTAAGGTGTTCCTGATTCTATTTGCGATTACCTTAGTAAATACTTTGTAGGCAACGGACAGTAAGCTGATCGGTCTATAATTTTTCAAGTCTTTGGCATCCCCTTTCTTATGGATTAGGATTATGTTAGCGTTCTTCCAAGATTCCGGTACGCTCGAGGTTATGAGGCATTGCGTATACAGAGTGGCCAGTTTCTCTAGAATAATCTGACCACCATCCTTCAACAAATCTGCTGTTACCTGATCCTCCCCAGCTGCCTTCCCCCTTTGCATAGCTCCTAAGGCTTTCTTTACTTCTTCTGGCGTTACCTGTGGGATTTCGAATTCCTCTAGGCTATTCTCTCTTCCACTATCGTCGTGGGTGCCACTGGTACTGTATAAATCTCTATAGAACTCCTCAGCCACTTGAACTATCTCATCCATATTAGTAACGATATTGCCGGCTTTGTCTCTTAACGCACACATCTGATTCTTGACTATTCCTAGTTTCTTCTTCACTTCTTTTAGGCTTCCTCCGTTCCTGAGAGCCTGTTCAATTCTATCCATATTATAGCTCCTGATGTCCGCTGTCTTACGCTTGTTGATTAACTTAGAAAGTTCTGCCAGTTCTATTCTAGCTGTAGGATTAGAGGCTTTCATACATTGGCGTTTCTTGATCAGATCTCTCGTCTCCTGCGATAGCTTACTGGTTTCCTGTCTAGCGGCGTTACCACCGACTTCTATTGCGCACTCCTTAATGATGCCCATGAGATTGTCGTTCATTGCTTCAACACTAAGGAACTCTTCCTGAGTTAAAGCCGAATACCTGTTCTGTAGTTTGATCCGGAATTCCTCTAGTTTCCCTCTTACCGCTAACTCATTGAATGGCTTCTTGTGTACCAGTTTCTTTCGTTCCCTCCTCAAGTCTAGGCTAATTCGGGTTCTTACCATCCTGTGGTCACTGCAGCGTACCTTGCCGAGCACGTCTACATCTTGAATGATGCCAGGGTTCGCGCAGAGTATGAAGTCGATTTCATTTCTAGTCTCACCATTCGGGCTCCTCCATGTCCACTTTCCGCTAACCCGCCTGCGGAAAAAGGTATTCATTATCCGCATATTATTCTGTTCTGCAAACTCTACTAATAATTCTCCTCTGCTATTCCTAGAGCCTATGCCATATTCCCCCACTGACTTGTCTCCAGCCTGCTTCTTGCCTACCCTGGCATTGAAGTCGCCCATCAGTATAGTGTATTTTGTTTTGACTTTACCCATCGCCGATTCTACGTCTTCATAAAAGCTTTCGACTTCCTGGTCATCATGACTAGATGTAGGAGCGTAGACCTGTACAACCTTCATTTTGTACCTCTTATTAAGTTTCACAACAAGACATGCCACCCTCTCGTTAATGCTATAGAATTCCTGTATGTTACCAGCTATTTCCTCATTAATCAGGAATCCGACCCCTAGTTCTCGTCTCTCCGCTAAGCCCCGGTAACACAGTACATGCCCGCTTTTTAGCACTGTATATGCTTCTTTTGTCCTCCTAACCTCACTGAGCCCTATTATATCCCATTACTACCCTCTAATTCCTCCAATAACACTGCTAGACTCGCCTGACTAGATAGCGTTCTAACGTTAAACGTTGCCAGGTTCAGATTCCAATGGCGGCCTGTCCGGAGCCAGGTATTCTTAGCACCCTCTGCAGCGTCACAGATCTGACCGCCGCCGTGGTCAGTTGCTTCGCGGCTGCTGGGGACTGAGGGCCGGGGTTCGATTGTTGTTTTCATATAGGAGGTTGTGGCCAAGTACTGCACCAGGGTGGCCAATCCTGCTCTGGTGAGAGAGTGGGTTACCGGTTCTGGTCACCGGGATCAGGCCGCACTCCAGGCCTGTTTGTGCAATTTTCTCAACACACGGTTTTTTTTTGTATTTTCCGGTGGAGAATAGCGCGGCACCGGGATTTGAATGACGGTCCTCTTGCACTGGAGACGGAAACTCTAGCGTCCCCGTAGGAGGTAAATTAAAAATTAATTTATGGGGTTTTACGTGACAAAACCACTTTCTGATTATGCACGCCGTAGTGGAGGACTCCGAAAATTTCGACCACCTGGGGTTCTTTAACGTGCGCCTAATTCTAAGTACACGGGTGTTTTCGCATTTCGCCCCCATCGAAATGCGGCCGCCGTGGTCGGGGTCCGATCCCGCGACCTCGTGCTCAGCAGTCTAACACCATAACCACTGAGCAACCACGGCGGGTCCCGCAGGAGTTGTACGCCTCATTTAACCTACAGTGGTGCCCTATTTGATCAGTCAAGGTGGACCAATCTGAGCTCGGTTATACCGCATGGATGGCACTCGGCTAGAGAACCTGGTATTTATGACCTGCACATGTGAGGCCATACATATTTGAAGATATACATCTTTCTTTTTTTTTTAGGAGGGTTCCCGTACAGTGACAAAGTAAAGGAAAAGACATTAAAAGAAAGAAAAAAAAGAAAGAAAAAGGGGCGAAAAAAAAAAAGGAACATAACAGGTGATTTGAACTCGTGACCCTTCGATGTTGCCCGGAAAGATAGCTCAGTCGGTTGGTTCGTCAAGCCCCAGGCTACTTTCAAGCGCCACAGCTCCTGCTCCGAGCCTCACACTTACGTGGAAAGAGACTCATGTTGTCCGCAATGGTCGACTTTCTAGGAAAAATGGCCGCTCGAGGAGAAGAGCGAACTCGAGCGGCTTTAGAGGCTAGGAAAACTGCCTTAAAATATTTAGACTTCAGGGAAAGCTTCGTTAACAAACTATAACACGGCAGTCAGCACTCGAATACGACGAGAGAAATTACTGAGACGTGGAAAATTCCCTTGAAAAAAATCTGGTTTGCGAGACAAATGCTTGTATGTATTGAACCTCTTAAAAGATGAGGGGGGAAATATGCGCTCACCGAGAGGGCATCGTCAGCACGAGACTACCACAAGGCACCTTACAGAGATGTGGAGAGCTTCGCGGCCAAAACGAAGCCTCCCCTCTCCGCCGGCCAAGAGGGGAAAACGCGCTTTCCGATCGCTCAAGGTTGCGCGGACAAAGCATAACTCTAGCGTCTAGGAAAAGCTTAACCAGGTGCGATGGCGGCACGCATAGCGTGGGAAGCTAGCCGCCAGAATAACTATACCAAGGACTGCTGCTGACGAGGGCGAAATACCTTCGTGTAATTATAATAACCCTAAGAGGACTACTTTCGAAAGAAAAAAAAGGAAACGGCCCAGAGGGCTATACTACGAGAGCTATCTATATATACTACGAGAGTTTTCTATATATATATATATATATATATATATATATATATATATTCATCTCATCTATGGGATCGCATGCGCGCGCTGTTGCTTTGTCTCTGCGTGTAGTATAGTTAAGAGAGCCAGTTTAAGGGCGGAGAAGAAGAAAGGAAAGAAAAGCAAAAACTGCAGCGCCATGGTTTTTAAAGCGCACCCGTGGTAGAGAAACGGAATGCGATATAAGCGTGCATAGCCATGATACCCACACGACAAACTGCCTTAAAATATTTAGACTTGAGGGAAGGCTTCGGTAACAAACGATAGCACAGCAATCAGCACTCGAATATAATTATAACCCTAATACTAATTGTAAATATTCATCTCATCTATGGGATCTAATGCGCGCGCTGTTGCTTTGTTCTGTGTGTAGTAGTTAAGACAGCCAGTTTAAGGGCGGAGAAGAAGGAAGGGAAGGAAAGTCTCTGAAGCAAAATTACAGCGCCGTGGTTTTAAAGCGCATCCCGTGGTAGAAAAACGGAAGGCGATATAAGCGTGCGTGGCCATGATACGCACACGACAAACTGCCTTAAAATATTTAGACTTGAGGGAAAGCTTCGTTAGCTAGGGATGTTCTTATTATGAAAACTGATATTCGGCGATTCTGCGTGCGAAAAACACAATATGAGTATTAGGCACGCCGTGATGGGGGACTACAGATTCATTTTGACGAAATGAAACGACCCTGGACGCAAGATGTCTGATATGGGCCCAAGATAGCATTAAGCAGTGGATTGAGTTGCATACAAAGACACTTTGCTAAGAGCTTGCAATCGCAGTTCAGAAGTGTGATGGGACGCCATTGTCTTATATCGGTACTTCTGGGCAAATGCTTACAAAGGAGAGTGATTAGCCCATCTATTTCAGACGTTGGCAAAGTCTCTTTACTGAGCAGCCTATTCACCAGGGATGTGAAAGGCTTCCCTAACACTTGCCAGAACCCTAACATAAAATTCAACTGCCAAACCATCAGATCCTGGACGGCGATTATGTTTCATAGACTTCAAAGCCGAAACGAGCTCTTTCTCAACTGTGGCTGAATCAGAAACTTCCGGCGGCTCAACTGGTGAAACAAATGGAAGAACAGCTGGAATGTCAGCTGGATCAGCATATAAATTCTTAAAAAACAGCCTCGCCAACTCAAGAACTCCCTAGTGAAGCTAGTATGCCACCAGTACCAATTGGATCTACTAAGGAAGAGAGAGTTGTGCTCTTTCTTGAAAGATTTCTACGGAGGGCGTTTCTTCTGCACCATGCTTGCGTTTCTATCGCCTCAAGTCATCCCAGCGTCGCTGCAGGGGAATCCGATCTTCCTTTCCGAGAGATGCCAGTGGTAGAGTTGCCACAGGACCGCACTACAGTGGTATCGAGCGCAGGAGGATTGCGGCAGAGACGATCTTAATCTCGCGCGATCGACACTTGCACCAAGACCTGAAGCACTCGCGCATACTTGCCTTCACTTCATCCCATTCTCTGACTTCCAGATTCTCTTTGTTATGGATCTTGCGAAATAGAATGTACAATACCTCTGCGGTTGCCTGCCTGTCCTTTAAGAGCCGTGCATTTAAACGCCATGGTCTCTTTCGTGGCGAGACTAAATACGAATCGGAAAGCCGCAGACTTAGAAAGCAGTGCTCTCTAAGAGCCCAACGAAACAACGTCGAAGAGTGCATACTGGGTGACAGTGATGATGATACATAAAACGGATCAATTCAGCTCTTCAGCCCTCGCCAAGCATCTACATTCCAAGCTCATCATCGAGCCCTCAGAGTACTGAATCTCCAGCCATGTCTTTAAGTTTTGGAGTACCGCTATAGGATACACGATCCGTCTCCTCTAACACGCAATTTAAATCGCCCACGAGAATAAGCCGTGATGGGCCTACCAAGTGAGGGTTCAATAATGGAGTGAAAAACTCTCTGCGACCTTTACCCCTGCATGTAGTGTAGACATTAACAATGTCTGAATCAAGATCCACTGACTATGTACGGCCCTCGGAATCCCTGGCATATGTCGCAGCACAACCCCATCGAAATCTGGCATCAAAATGATAGGTCCAGCAGTAGCGTCGTCTGCTTCGTCTGCTCATTACACTTCTTGAGCACCGACTGCAGTTCCGAGTCCGCCAATTAGAACCGGCGCCTGAAGTGTACTGCCGTCCCCAGTTTTTTCCTGGCAACCCGAGTTATAGGCAGTTACAGATACCAAAACTCATACACAAAAGTTGGCGGGCATGAGATTCTCGAAAAAAAAAATATCGACGTTCCTTCGTGAGTCAGGTGGCATTCCTTCTAGCACGTAGAGTTCGAATTCCTTCTGTCGCTTGTATGCTTTGCATTGGAATGCTGCGCTTGATCGCGTGGAAGTGTAATCTTCCCGCAAACTTTGGTTCACGCGTGTACTCTGTTCGGGCAGCATCATCCCTGGAGGGGTTGGGCCTATGCCCTTCTCAGCTCCACGCTCACTGACCAAATCTGGGCCGTGAAGCGTCGTCTAGGCAAGGCCTGGACGTCCCGACGTGGGAGACCGGGGCCCGGGTCAGCAATCTCCAGGACACTCAAAAAAAGTTTTACCAACCAGCCTACAGGGGATAGGCATCCCCGCTTTTGTGTCGCTTTTTGCTCGTGACCACTTTTCGCGGTTTGTTATAAAGCGATAGTTTAAAGGTGAAGCGAATCGTCTCCCGCGCAGCCATAGCAACGAAGTCCAGGCGTCGGAGGTGTGCGTTCAGCGTGTATTCTTGCTACAGCTATCGTATACCTCTTTTTGCACTCTCGTAACCGTAAATGGAGCTGATCATCGCACAACGACGTCTCTGCGTTCTTTCTTAACCGTCGTCGTTGTTTTCAGTGCAGGCACGCGATAACGGCGACATTTAGGTAACACTCATGCACTCGGAGAAGAACGGCAATATTGAAGAAAATAATTATAGCAGAACCTATCAACTGAGCTATTAAGCTCCCTTAGGGCAAAGTGTTCCAGAAGAACAAAATTGCCAACATTTTGAGGCCATGTAATATTCCCGCATAACAAAGATTCCCATTTTCCATAACACATAGGTTATTGATGCGAAATAACAATACTTTGGACTCTGCGAGTGTTTCATAATTTCATGCACTTTACGTGCGTGCGCGTCTTAATGTTTGTGTATGTGTGCATGAGTGTTACACCAGCAACCAAATGATTCTTTTTAGATCTAAAATAGTGACGCTGACATGATCAGGCTTAAGAGGAAGCTTTAGCTCGGGTGCTCCTACCTAAATACATGTAAAAGGAGAATTAGTTTTTCCCGGCAACAAATGCACCAAATTTGACAAGATGTGTTGCATTTAAAAGAAAACCTTAAAATCTAATGACTGTTGGTTTTGAATTTTTGATATAGGTCGTCATTTTTTATTAAACATTGACAAAAATCGAAATTTTTCACACAACTAAACTATCAAGTTTGCAACTCAGTAACTCAGCAACGAAATATGATAGTACGATTCTGTGAATTTAATCTATTAGGGTATCTGAAGCGGACAAAATTGATATGTTACACATGAATCTCAAAAAAATTTGTAATTTACAAATACAGCTTTTGCAGAACCCCTGTAGACAACGTAACAAACTGACGTAAGATGTAAAATGACATACCGAATTTGTCCGCTTTGAGTGACCTAATGAATTCCGTTTACAGAACCGCGATATCTGTTCTTGATGCAGAGCTATGAATTTGTAAAGTTCGTGCTTCTATTTTTTTTCTAACGGTCGAATAGTTGATTTTTTTTTAAACAAAATTCAAGCCCTAAATCGAAATTCCGCTTCCAACAGACACCAGAACTTAACATTCTCTCTCAAATGCAACAAATTTTATTGAAATCAGTGCAGGAGTTCTCTCACAAAAACGTTTTTGCGTTTTAGATCTATTTGAATAGGCCGAGTCGGAGTTGGGCCCGAACTAAAGCTTCCTTTTAATCATTTTCGGTAGAAAGGCTCATATTGTTTACTGAACCAGATTTTTTGGTCATATTGGAACCAGCACCCACGAATGAATGAATTGCAAGAGCATGCGCTCCACATGGCCAACGCTGTTTAGCTAGCAGTCACCTTGCTCGAACTGCCTAGTTTTTGGCTGTTATCATTGATTGGCCAAAACCTATCGTCTAAATAAAAAAACTACTTGTTTAATTGATCAAGCTCTAGTGTTAAATGCCTTCATATGTGGAGTGTTTAAGAGAACTGAAATCGCGGGGAGCAAACGGTAGTGCCAAGTGTTTTATTTTTTTTTTAATATTTCGCGGGCTTTCTTTTGGATGCAGAAAGAGATTACATAACAAATCGTAAGTTAGAAAGTGCAAAATTGGATGTTCCCTAGAAGGCTGTACCTCTCATTGGAAGTTTGTGTTAAAGTTGATACTTGCGATGTTAACTTGCCTTGGATAACCATGCAGTTAAGTAGAACACAAGGCTTGTTCGACACAATAGCGAACATGCATTTGTAGCGTCCTCCTACAGTGCTCCTGCATTCTTTTAAACCATGGCTAAAGTTATCTAGTATATGCCCTGTATATCTTAGCGCCGAACGTGAAACAGCAATGGAAAAGCAAATTCGCGATAGGCATATTATCGTTCCTAGATGCATGCCAAGAAGGGCAGCGCTTAATTGTCCGGCTCTGTAGCCTGTAAATAAAACCGCCAATCGAATATTTCTCTGTACTCTTAGATTGCGATAAAAAGAAAGCTACAGCGAAGAATTCGGTTTTCCTAAAGAATGGCGGAATGTTATCTTAACGCGTGGATAGAAAGGCGGTGATATGCGCATGGTTGCGCGAATTGGGATAGCAGGCGAGGTAAGAAAAAGATGTACCTAATTTCCATTTGGAGTGCTATAGAACTAACGTCAGTCCGTGCCATGTAGTGAGCCGTCGAGCTGCATACATGTGGCAGCGTGACAACACACTTAGTGCCATGTCCTCATCATTTTTGAGAGACTCTTCTCATTCATTTTAGCTCAATTTACCTGAAATTTTCTCTAGGAGAGAGCAGCCCCATGAAAACTACCGAGCAGGCGGCCGCCCCCTTCTTTGGCACCAATGAACAGCATGACATTTAAACAGATGCTTAGGATAGGCATATAATAACGAATAATGCACGTACGTATGAGGGCATAAAATAACATACGGACGACTGGCGTGATAAATGCACGACAGAAATTAATGACACTGCACATATCATTCCAAAATTGTATCGTGTATATGCATTACTTAAACTGAGAGAACATACAACCGCTTTGATCATTAGTGCCGCTAATTTACGAAGGCAAAATGAAGGAAGTCGGAAGTCAAGGATTAATTGCGAAGTTGTGCGACATAGTAGTATACACATACTAGCAATACACTAACAAGACGCATTCTAATAAAGCAGTGAAAGGGCGAACAATAAAGTTTGAATTGGGGTTGATACCGTCATTCATCAGAAGAATATACGTGTAAGTGTTTCAAAAATTGCAGCAATGCCCATGCCATGGCTACGCAAGTAATAATTTAGCAGTGCGGAAAGAACTGTTGCGTCTGTTTAAAGAATTGAAGCGTCTGTTTACCATTGTTTGTGCGGCAACAGCGTATATTCATGCATTCATGAGCACGAGTGTTGTAAGCATTCATAAAAACTTCAAGTTGTGTCAAGTGAATATTTAAAGTTATCGTTCGTTATTGTCCCTAACCAATCAAGGGGGCCAAGATAGCATAAAACTCTCTTGGGCACAGCTTAGAACCACCTCGTGTCGCTCAACGAGGGTGGCCAGGCGTAGACGCAATAAACGTAGACAATTGAATACTTATTTAATTAAAGATGTAATAAAATCGTTAAGAAAGCGCACGAACTTGAGCCGCCAGAAGTGACGGCACAGAAAAGCGACATCCCCGAGAAGAACAAGCGCGGCCGTGCCACGACAGCGCGTTCTCCTCGCGTCGCTGTGCATTGTGGGCGGCGGCGTCGTCGAGACTCGGCCGCTGCAGTTCCCCGACGAAGCACGCGGTGCGCGTGGCCGTGCGGCTGCGTGCGGTCCTCCAGCGTCGAGCAGAGAAGCGGCGCTGCAGGGTCGGGACACTGCGACAGAAAGGGCCGCCATCACCCCGCCGCTTGCGCTCAATAAAAAAACACAAACACAAAAGAAATTACGCGCACGATCGAAACCCCGCGTGAAGATGGCTGCGAGTCTAAAAGCGCACAGTATGATGACAACCGAAGAATTCCGAGCGAACAGTAAAAACGACAAACGACCGAAAAGAAGAAAAAGAAAAATTTGAGCCCGCGCGGATGGCATGCCAATATCGCGGCCGCGGACAAAGTTCAGTTGCTGCAGGCCAACCAAAATGGCTGCCCTCGCATTATCATCACCAGCCTATCTTTATGTCGACTGCAGGGTGACAGCCTCTCCCTGCGACCTTCTTTTACCCCTCTCTTGCGCTAGCCGAGTCCCACTTGCGCCTGTAAATTTGCTAATTTCATCGCCCCACCTAGTTTTCTGTCGTCCTCGAGAGCGCTCACCTTCCATTTGTATACCTATTGTGTAACTCTACTGATGCACCGGTTACCTGTCCTACGCATGGAATGGCCTGCAGAGTTCCATTTCTTTCTCTTAATGTCATCTGTAATGCCGGCTAAACCCGTTTACTCTCTGATCCACATCGCTTTATTACGTTACTTAACGTTACGCCTAACATTTTTCGTTCCATTGCTATGTCGGAACTTGGTCTCGAACGTCTGTCTTAAACGGGCAAGTTTCTGCCCTATATGTTAGCACCGGTAGAATGCAATGATTACACACTTTCCCTTTGAACGACGCTGGTAAGCTGGTGCCTTCCCATAAAAGGCCGTTAATGTTCCCTTGTGGGGGCTGTAAACAAGGTACGGGGAGAGATTGTCTGCTGCGTACAATGTAGTCGCTTTCTCGCACTAAAGATTTGGGATAGATCATTTGGATATATCAAGAGTTGCACTAACTTTACTAACATTCTTTGGTATACTTTGACGCTCCTTGAACGGTACTCTTCGAAATCTGGTGTGAAACCAAAATGTTAGACTGGGCTTCATTATGGCCCCCTTAAACTGCGATGCGCTATCATTTGTGAATGAGGTCTTCCGCCACGGCATTTAACAGCTTGTGATGGTTACTAGAGGCCATATGCAACATCATTCATGTAAGATAAGTTTGCCGCCATATGATGTTACGCGCCAACATTTGTATTCACTGCAAGAAGCACTCACTTATCGATACTAATGTTATTTCCATCCCCTTTTAAACGGCGGGGCAACCAATGGTGACATAGCCTGCTTGAGCTAATTATATTTTAAAGTTTAGTATATCTACTGCAGTCTGATATTTTGCCAAGCTTTATTTGATATTGTAAGGTTACCTGTGTCTGTAACAAAGCCGGCATTTCTTCTCTTGATTTTGTTTCCCACGAATACTCTAAATACTCTAAATGTGTTTTGCTTATTTGGACCGCTGACCAGATAATGCTCCCGTAAACTTCAAACCCCTGCGCTTCTTCAATGCCGACATTCCCTGCTGCTCTGACTGGGGATTGCATTGCGGTTGTGGTTGGGCATTGCATCTTGACATTGACACGTGTACTTATATTTATCGGGCGACCACGTTTCGCCGCCTAACAAATCTTATCGCACAGCGCGGGACGCGCTTGCATGTATCTGAAGTTTCTGGAAAGTTATCGATGCTTCTATCCGCAGTCTGTTGTCGCCGAACCTTGTGTTATCTGATTTATTCGCCTGACGCGAATGCTGTAGAACTTTGTGGAAGGCACGCGAGTCCCAACGATTAGTCTGGAACATTCGACGATTCTGTATAAAAGCCGACGCGCTTGACCCGCTGATCAGATTTCCGACGATCGCCGACTGTGTTCGCCGCTTTCGTTGTGCTATAAGTGTAGCCTGTTTTGTGGGCACAAGTTCGCCCAATAAAAGTTAGTTTTCTCGTTCACAGTATTGCTACTGTGTTCTTCTACGTCACCACCACGTGACATCTGGTGGAGGTGCTTTGCGTTCATGTACCGGACGCCCCCACAAAGCCGTGACTCAAGCCCTCACTCGGAAGACACCAACGTCGCCAAGAACCAGCGAGGTAGCCGCAGGCTGCAAGGACTGCCCCCGGAGCACGGACTTTTGCCTGAGACGACTAGGAAGATGGCCACCACGTCCACCCCAATGGCAGCCCCAGCGTCACCCGTCGTGCTGCAGCAGCCCAGGGAGCCTCCGACGTTCCGCGGTTCAACTTTCGAGGACCCGGAAAGCTGGCTTGAGACGTACGAGAGAGTCGCTACCTTTAACAACTGGAACAGCGACGACAAACTGCGATATGTCTTCTTCGCTTTGGAAGACGCGGCCAGGACGTGGTTCGAGAACCGAGAAGCCACCTTAACGACCTGGGAACTCTTCCGAAGCGGCTTCCTGCAGACATTCGCAAGCGTCGTACGCCGAGAACGAGCCCAAGCGCTATTAGAAACCCGGGTGCAGCTCCCTAATGAGACGACCGCAATCTACACGGAAGAAATGAGCCGTCTCTTCCGCCACGCCGACCCTGACATGCCCGAGGAGAAGAAAGTCCGCCTGCTGATGCGTGGTGTGAAGGAGGAACTTTTTGCCGGAATGGTACGAAGTCCACCGAAGACCGTCGACGAGTTTCTTCGCGAGGCCATCAGCATCGAGAAGACACTCGAGATGCGAAACCGGCAATTCGACCGCCGCACAAACTCGACAAACTACGCCGGAGTTCAATCACTGGCCACCGACGACCTGCGCGAGACTATCCGAGCGGTCGTGCGGGAGGAGCTACAAAAGCTATTCCCACCATCACAGCCTCAAGTGGCTTCGATTGCCGACGCCGTCCGTGAGGAGCTCCAGCAACAACTTGGAGTAGCCCCTGTATCGCCGCAGCCTGAGCCGCAAGCGATGACCTACGCCGCCGTCGCACGCCGTCAAGGTCCCCCTACGCGACCGCGCCAGGGCCCTGTCACGCCGCAGTTCCGTCGTCCGCCGCCGCCAGCGCCAGCACGACCACCCGTCGCCCAGCGCACCTACGCGAGGAAGACGGACATTTGGCGAGCCCCCGACCACCGCCCGCTCTGCTACCACTGCGGTGAAGCAGGGCACATCTACCGCCGATGCCCATACCGGGAGATGGGACTCCGAGGGTTCGCCGTTAACGCGCCGCGACCACAGATTGGCGAAAGACCTCGCGATATCGCCGACTACCTCGCCGCTACTCAGTGGAGCTCTCGACGACCGTCGCGTTCGCCATCACCAGGCCGCTACCTGTCGCCGCAGCGCCGACCATACACTGGCCCAGCCCGGGGCCGGTCAGCGAGCCCATATCCGGAAAACTAAAAGCAGCAACCGATGGAGGTGCGGTTGCTGTTCGTCGAACTGACGAAGATCCTCCGCCGCCGACGAAGACACCGACGAAACTACCTCGACGACATAACGACACGCCGCCGTCCCGACGAAATCAGGAAGCCAAGACTACACCGATGAAAGAAGACTTGACGACGCGACGTTCCAACTTCAGTTCAACACGACGCAGCCGTGATGCGACGCCAAGACCTAACTGTAACGCAAGACAGAGAACCACCGACCTCGACGTGCTTCTCGACGGCCACGCAGTCACCGCCTTAGTAGACACAGGAGCCGATTACTCCGTCATGAGTGGACACATCGCCGTCCAGTTGAAGAAGGTTAAGACTGCATGGGAAGGCCCTCAAATGCGGACCGCTGGAGGACACCTGATTACGCCGACAGGAATGTGCACGGCAAGAATTACCATCCACGACCGGACTTACCCTGTCACCTTCGTTATCCTCCAACAGTGTTCACGAGACGTCATTCTCGGCATGGACTTCCTCAACCAACACGGCGCAGTCATCGACCTGAAGTCGAAGTCAATAACGCTGTCGGAAGATAATGCGATACCGCCGGAGCGCCCTCGTAGTCACCACGCCTTGAGTGTGCTCGAACATCAAGTGAGCATCCCGCCTCGCTCCAGCATTTTTATTTCGGTCAGCACCGAAACACCCACTGACGTAGAAGGCGTCATCGAAGGCGACCAACGTCTACTGCTAGACCGTGAAATTTGCGTCGCAAGAGGGATCGCTCGACTGCACGGAGGACACACGAAAGTGTTGCTGACAAACTTCAGCCAGGAGTTCAAGCACATCAACAAGGGCACGACGATCGCATACATCGAGGAAATTCTGGAAAACAGCAATGCGTTTGTCCTCTCGGATTCTGCCGCATCTACCCCGACGACCGTAGTCCCCGAGCCAGACTTCGACATAAATCCAAGTCTCCCCACGATTAAGCAACAACAGCTCAGAAGTCTACTTCGACGATACAAAGAGTGCTTTTCGACGTCATCAAGGATTCGACAAACCCCAGTCGCAAAGCATCGCATAATAACCGAAGAGGGCGCTCGACCTCTCCGCCAGAGCCCATACCGAGTTTCGACGCGAGAACGTGAAGCTATAAGGCACCAAGTCGACGAAATGCTGCGCGACGACATCATCCAGCCGTCCAAAAGCCCGTGGGCATCTCCTGTAGTCTTGGTGAAAAAAAAGGACGGAACCCTGCGTTTCTGCGTTGATTATCGTCGTCTGAACAAGATCACGAAGAAGGACGTATACCCCCTCCCACGGATAGACGACGCATTGGATCGGCTCTGCAACGCTAAATACTTCTCGTCGATGGACCTCAAGTCTGGCTATTGGCAAATAGAAGTCGACGAAAGAGATCGCGAAAAGACCGCCTTTATCACCCCAGACGGCCTCTACGAGTTCAAGGTTATGCCATTCGGACTGTGCTCGGCGCCTGCAACGTTTCAGCGCGTCATGGACACGGTGTTAGCGGGACTGAAGTGGCAGACGTGCCTTGTTTACTTGGATGACGTCGTCGTCTTCGCCGGAAATTTCGACGATCACCTGAGGCGGCTTGCGACAGTACTAGAGGCCATCAAGTCATCAGGGCTCACTCTGAAGCCGGAAAAGTGTCGATTCGCTTACGATGAGCTTTTGTTCTTAGGCCACGTCATCAGCAAATCAGGAGTACGCCCCGACCCACAGAAGACAGCTGCCATCGCAAAGTTCCCGCAGCCAACCGACAAGAAGGCAGTGCGCAGATTCCTTGGCATGTGTGCCTACTATAGGCGCTTTGTCAAGGACTTTTCGCGCATCGCGGAGCCGCTAACACATCTAACCAAATGTGATGTCGAGTTCAAGTGGGAAACGCCGCAGGCCAAGGCATTTCAAGAACTCAAACGACGCATGCAGTCGCCGCCGGTACTTGCACACTTCGACGAGGACGCCGATACCGAAATCCACACTGACGCCAGTAGCCTAGGCCTCGGTGCCGTCCTAGTCCAGAGGAAAGAAGGACTTGAACGGGTGATATCGTATGCTAGCCGGTCGCTGTCAAAAGCGGAAAGCAATTATTCTACGACTGAAAAGGAATGCCTCGCCATCATTTGGGCTACAGCTAAATTCCGCCCTTACCTCTATGGCAGGCCATTCAAAGTCGTCAGCGACCACCACGCGTTGTGTTGGCTAGCTAACTTAAAGGACCCTTCAGGACGGCTGGCGCGGTGGAGCCTCAGACTACAAGAATACGACATCACTGTAACATACAAGTCCGGAAGAAAACACTCAGATGCCGATTGCCTATCACGCGCCCCCATTGACCCACCGCCGCAAGATGACGAGGATGACGACGCCTTCCTTGGCATAATAAGCGCGGAAGACTTCGCCGAACAACAACGAGGGGACCCGGAGCTAAAAGGCCTAGTCGAGTATTTGGAAGGGCACACCGATGTTGTCCCTAGGGCATTTAAGCGTGGATTATCTTCGTTCACGCTTCAAAACAACCTACTCGTGAAGAAGAACTTCTCACCAGTCCGCGCCAGCTACCTTCTTGTTGTACCGTCAGCGCTGCGTCCAGAGATACTGCACGCCCTACACGACGATCCAACCGCTGGGCACCTCGGATTCTCCCGGACGCTGTCGAGAATACAGGAAAGGTATTACTGGCCGCGTCTGACCGCCGACGTCGCCCGTTACGTCAAGACATGCCGAGACTGTCAACGACGCAAGACACCACCGACAAGGCCAGCAGGATTACTACAGCCGATCGAACCTCCTCGCCGACCATTCCAGCAGATTGGGATGGATTTGTTGGGGCCGTTGCCGATGTCAACATCCGGGAATAAGTGGATCGTCGTGGCGACGGACTATCTCACCCGCTTTGCTGAAACTAAAGCTCTACCAAAAGGCAGCGCAGCCGAAGTGGCGAAATTTTTCGTCGAGAACATCCTGCTGCGACATGGTGCTCCAGAAGTCCTCATCACCGACAGGGGAACGGCTTTTACAGCAGAGCTCACCCAGGCCATTCTGCAGTACAGCCAGACAAGCCACAGGAGGACAACTGCCTACCATCCGCAGACGAATGGTCTCACGGAGCGCCTCAACAAGACCCTCGCCGACATGCTAGCAATGTACGTCGACGTCGAGCACAAGACGTGGGACGCGGTCCTGCCGTATGTAACCTTCGCTTACAACACGGCGGTGCAAGAAACAACACAGATCACGCCGTTTAAGCTGGTTTACGGCAGGAACCCGACGACGACGCTCGACGCCATGCTGCCCCACGTCACTGACGAAGAGAATGTTGACGTCGCTAGCTATCTCCAGCGCGCCGAAGAAGCCCGACAGCTCGCCCGCCTGCGGATCAAAAACCAACAGAGGACCGACAGCCGACACTACAACCTCCGACGACGCTTTGTCGAGTACCAGCCCGGTGACCGTGTTTGGGTTTGGACCCCTATACGCCGACGAGGACTGAGCGAGAAGCTCTTGCGTCGCTATTTCGGACCATACAAGATCATCCGACGTATTGGCGCACTGGACTATGAGGTCGTGCCAGACGGCATTTCGCTGTCACAGCGGCGCCGCTCACGACCTGAAATTGTCCACGTTGTGCGACTCAAGCCGTACCACCAGCGTTGACGAACTTTGGGACTTCGCGTAACTGACCTTTGGACTTGATTTCTTTTCGTTGTTTTGTTACTTATGTTTAGTAAGTGTCCTTTTGTGTTTCGCTCTCTTATATTTGTAGCATCGGGACGATGCTTTTTAAGAGGGGGGTATTGACACGTGTACTTATATTTATCGGGCGACCACGTTTCGCCGCCTAACAAATCTTATCGCACAGCGCGGGACGCGCTTGCATGTATCTGAAGTTTCTGGAAAGTTATCGATGCTTCTATCCGCAGTCTGTTGTCGCCGAACCTTGTGTTATCTGATTTATTCGCCTGACGCGAATGCTGTAGAACTTTGTGGAAGGCACGCGAGTCCCAACGATTAGTCTGGAACATTCGACGATTCTGTATAAAAGCCGACGCGCTTGACCCGCTGATCAGATTTCCGACGATCGCCGACTGTGTTCGCCGCTTTCGTTGTGCTATAAGTGTAGCCTGTTTTGTGGGCACAAGTTCGCCCAATAAAAGTTAGTTTTCTCGTTCACAGTATTGCTACTGTGTTCTTCTACGTCACCACCACGTGACAACATTGTCATGTTAAAGTGGGTTTAGTCTTCTCTTGCAATAGACACATGCCACATCCTGTTGAGAATATTTGCCCCTTTGTGCATTTATGTTCGGGCTGCCTTCTAGGGTGTCAAATAGCCAGACATTGTCCTTTGTCTTATCGTGTAAATTTTATCTCCTCCTTTCTCGCTTGCCGTATTTGTAAGTATCCGCAACCTTTTAGCAACCTCTCTCGGCCGCGGTCGAACTTTCTCAAGGGCTGTGCTCTCGCGCGAACCGAGTTGCATGGCGAGTTCAACGTCGCACGGCTTTCAGACGCACATGATGTGGTGCATGGGGCGTTGTTTATAGGCACTGTGGCACAGCCTAGAGAACTGCACGGGCCCTGGCCGACCCGAAAGCAGGGGCCAGGCCTGGTTAAGATGTTTTTCGGTGGGCCCCGTGCGGGCTCGGTTTGGAGGCTGCGGACACCGGGCCGGGCCCGTTCGCTAATGAGCCGAAGTCGGGTTTCAGAGCGTGCGCGGACGTTCTGCATAGACGCAAGGCACTCCGTGCGAAGCCAAAGTGAGCCGTTGTAAAAGCTCGCTCTTAGCTCACTCAACATAAAAAAAGAGAATAAAGTTTTAATTCTAAACAAACTTGCTTCGCCTCCCCCCCTTCCCCCCCCCCCCCATAACTGACACTAAAAGCCGCTGTTGACACGATTAGTTTATTGCAATTCTGCGATTTTTCTGCGTTTTATTTCTTCAAAACACTCATTGCTTAATCGTCACTGAAGTACGCATGGCAATCTTCTTTGTAGGCCTTAAATAGAAGCTTCGTCCCGAGTTCGGTAGGGTCAGTGTGGTAGCTCAAAGCGCTCACTTGCTGTAGGTTTCTGGTCAAAATGCCGCTACGGATTTCAACCTTAGCTTAAACTCATCATATGCCATGCGATATTCTAACCTGATCTCAATTACTGTACCTTGTTTATTATTATTGTTTTTTAAATGACCACCCAGTGGACATGTCCATTTTGTATGCTGCTGAAGCTCTGATAGGATGGGCTGGGGAGACAGAAGGAGACAGGCGCCCCCACCCAATCACCACTTCCAACACCAGACGAAATTAACATGTCCATTATAGGTTGGCGCTTACAGAATGCCCCCCTTGGTATGGGCGACCACATCTAAAAGCAGCATTATTATGCTTCTAGGTTTGAAAAAAAAAGGAGCAATAAGACTTATCGCTGGTGGCAGTTACAGAACTTATCAACTTTTTATTCAATAAAATATTCTTTGTGTGGATATTCTTTTTGCATACAGATTATTATATTCTCTCGAATTTTCTCTGCCAAGTGTACCTAACATATTAAGGCTCGCTCTAAAACGGCACGCATACATCAATGCATTTGTACGAGACAAATAAATGGTTATTTTCGCGAGTAAGAACAAACTGCGGTGAACGGAGCCTAGAATATCTATTGCCGAGAACGCTAAATATGCACAACCCGTTCTATGATGTTTATGATGAAGTTCATAGGTTCGCTTCGTTTAGGTTATATTTTATTAAAAGGAACAAATAATACAGTTTGCTAATAGATGACTAGTTTGCATTTTTCCTGTTTTAGTTGATGTTTCATTCCCCAGTCTTTCATATAACACCTTGTCCTTTTGAAATGTTATTTCGCCATTGCCTGCTGGCATAAATTGTGTATGCGTGCTACTCCGGTATACCATATATCTGTATTTATACTCTGGGCCCCAGATGTCCTCAAGCTACATTTTTGTAACGTTTCACTAGGGTGCATTCCCTAATTGATTGAAATAAATGAAGCAATCATTAATTCCCCGCCGTGCCTCAAAGAGTCACTGCAGTTGGCGGTCGCCTGTGAACGCGCCCCACAACGCAAGCAGGGGCGTCCTTCGCGTCGGCGCCTTGTCTCCAACCTTCGACGAGCGATTCCCGACCACCGGCCTTGGTCTACCAACCACACACAACCGAGCAGGGAAACGGGGGACGGAGCCAAAGAAAGCTGTCCGATTTAAAAGGTGCAAGTCAACGCGAAGGAATAAATACACACACCATCTGCTTAATCTCAAAGGGAAGACATAAAGTGAGAAAGGAAGACAGTGCAGTTTTTTTTTATCTCGCACCATCGCTCTCTCACTTACACCGTCCTCAGCGAAGGTCGTGCGAATCGTTGCAATACATGTAAAATCGGTGCACAGCCACTGACACGATGGGCTAACAAATTCGACTGCATATAATATCACACATTATCTGCGCCGGTGATGTAAACGCACTGACTCGGACTATACACATATCTGATAAGCCGTACACAAAAGCCATACGCTCAATGGGCAGCGCCTTGCCAGTTTCGTGCAATGAAGCGAAAACCGCCGATGAGGATCGAGAATCGGCTAAGTGTCGCAAAGAGCGTGTAGCTCGCCCTTCGTGCGCCGCTTATAATCCTGTTGCACACGGAAGAATCAGTGAAGGACAAAGGGAGAGCCTCTCTTTGTTCATCGTAAAGAGCCGCTTATCGCTCCAGGATGAATGAGGCGAACCACAGTATTCGCTGCCCTACGTGAATCTGCAGTGTTGTACGTAGTTATGTGGGCAAGCTTCGCGCTTGTCGACTGGCGTGTTAGCTTCATCAACTGTGCTGTGGGTGCACGGAAAACCCACCTCTGAACGGCGAAGGGTCCGGATGCTTGTGGGCCTTCGTGCTGGAGCCTGAAAAGTGGTACGACGTGGAAGCTCCGAGAGACCGGAAGTGGCCCGCCACGTCGCCCATCGTCTACGGACTGCGCATGCGCTTGCAGGAAGCCTTGAATGAAGACTGCCCCGTCTTCCTCGGCGAGGCGGCACGCGGCGACTTGCTCAGCCGTGTGCATCGATCCGCGGCCAACCATGTTTAGATTCTGGCAGTACAGCCACAAGGGACGGGCAAAGCCGCTCATCGGGAAACAGCGCAGTGTGGCGGCGCCGATGCAAACTTGGCCGCAGCCAGGAACGTCGTGGAAGCGCAGCAGGAGTCCTCGCAACTGCATTGGGTGACGTCACACTCGACTCGTTACACTCGTACGGCCGCAGACTAGGACCTCAGGAGGCGATGCAGAAGCCTGGCAGATGCTGCGCGTGTCACATGGAACGGGGAGCTCCGTGCTCGAGCTGATCATGGTGCATGTCGGGAACTATGGCACAGACCCACTTGAGCGCATAGAAGCCTGGTGGCATGGGTATATGTGCAAAAGAAAGGACTGTTCTAAAGGGCGAAAGAAAATGCAATAACGATTGTGTAAAAATGGAAAGAATTGATCGACACTGAGTCAGACTAACTATACATAAATTTCAGGAAGGTTTCATATACGATGGCTATCCAAGTATGCGAATATTCGAAACTTGCAATTTATGAGGCGTGTACTCAATTTATGAGGCGCTTCGTGCGGGACCCACTGCTCCTTCAGTTCACGCCACCTGGGATTCCGCGCATCACAGTGGCACCGATACAGTGATTCAAGTGGGAGGCAAAGATATTTGTTGAAGCATGCACATGTACCCTTTCGGACACGCCCAGGCGAATGACATTTTCGACTGCACTATTCCGGTACCGGCCCATATATTTGGTAGGACAGCTGATTAGCTGTATAATCAGGAAAAAAGGAAGTCTTGCCTGAGTATGCCAAGAATGCTTTCGCATAAAAGTATCGAAATATTATACAGTTCTCCTGCACTGTGGGAATCGATCATATCCGAAGAATTTAGCAGGTTTCTGGCTGTGGAGAACAAGGTGGAACAACGTGTTTTTGTAAGGCGAGCAGCTGTGACAATGACGCGAACGTCTGTGTGACGACAGCAGCGATATGACGACGACGACAGTGACGACGCCCGAACGACGGCAATGACATAATTTATACTGTGGCCTCTCCACGTGACTTTACGGCACGCGTGTTCCTGGGACCTACATAGGTACTGTATGGGTGTAAGCAAAATTATGGCAGCAGCTGCGACTAAGTGTTATACAGTGCTACCTGCCTGTGTCTATATTAAGTGGTTTATGTTCAAACTACGGCGCAGTTAGTACTCCGCCAAAAAACTTTAAAACCGGTTCGACCTGCGTTGATCACGAAGGCGGTACGATGTCGTCCTCGATCTACGTCAGTCGCGTAGCCAGAAATGTATTTCAGGAGAGGGGGAAAGGTACACTACAGTGTGACAGAGGCGCCGAAGCGAAAGAAAAAGACCCTGCCGCCGATAGTTGGAAGACCGAAATTGGTGTCGGATCGGCCTAGTGTGAGTGAGCCTTAAGTAGGCCACGGCAACCCTAAAGCAACTGCCGCCGAGCGTACGCGCCTCGTTTACCGCCTATAGAGGCGCCATTGAAAGCCACCTAGCGGACGCTTCCACCAGTACACGCGGGAGAAGTAGCAGACGACAACCCTTTGCAGCAAGGATGGCTGAAGTTCGCGGCTGCAGTTTCTCCTTTGTTCTGGTGCCAGGCTGCTTCTTCTGCGGTGACAGCTGTAGGGAAGATGCTGACCTCTGTGCGAGCGGGTATGAACACGATGTTACCGGTGTTTGGGACCACATCGTCCACATGCGTGCAAGGTGTGTCCCGCAAACAAACGCCATGAACCCCATTTACATGACGTGGAGCTCATGTTCACTAGCCGACATATTTTGTTGAGTGATGCGACCTCTCGATGGTTTTTTTTAATTCTACCCTTGCCGCAATGCTGCTTCTGTACCTGAATAATAAGCACCCGTCGTTAGTGCAGACTTATATCAAACAAATCCGCACGGTGCAATCTCTGCATATGCCGTTGTGATTTTTCTGCCGGTGAATACATGTGACATCGCCGATAAGTGCAGTCGAAGTCGCCTCAAGAAGAGTAATTGCCAATTTATTGATGGAAACGCGTACACTACCCAAAGAAGTCACCAAACACACGAGTTAATAAAAGCGCATGTTAGTGCTGTACCGCCGATGCAATTCTGCTGCATGCGCCGATGAACTACCGTTGCCGCTTCAGTTTGTGCAATTTTAAATTCCCCAAGGGAGCTGCTTGGAAATGTATAAAGCTAAAGACTGACTAACTTTTCAGTACTTTTTATATTACTAGAGAGAGGTGCTACATGATATATTTAAAGGCAGAGCAGCGCCAGTCAAAGTAGGTGAGCGCTGGCGGCAAGGCCGGTTTAGTCGTCTGCAGCGTAATTATAAGAAAGAATTCAGTTGAGTACAAAACTCACATGCAAGAAAGAACTACGTTGTGAAACAAACAAATCACTCGGCGTGTTAAGTATGCTCAGGCAGCATCGAGGTGTGATGATTTCCCAAACGGGACGCGAACTTTTCAGCGAGAAATGGAACAAAAGTACCATATGCAGCCGCTATCAGCAATTCTCGCTCTGAACTACCTATTTTCTAAACACATTTCCAAAAACGCAAACAATATCTAAGATGCCCTCGGGCGAAAAGAATAAAGCTGTTAAAGAAGCACTTCCTTGGTATCATTCTGATAAGACACAGCGTGATTTATACCCTTTACAAACAAGGCAGGGTGAAAACTTCGCAGCTCAAAAGAATCGACAAGAGTTATGCATGGAGCAACTAGCAACAGTTAAACATGTTGGAAGCCACGCTTAAAATAGATGTAAAAACATGAAGTACGCGACAGCTGGTGCGAGGATTTACCGCGCCACATGAAACCAACAATTTCAGTTCGTGCAAACTTCAGTAGCTTTAACATACAACGCAATGTGCTCGTGCAGTCGTGCTGCCTAGCTAGCGCAACGCGGTAAAAAAGCGGAAAACAATATAAGCGGCAAACAGCATTCCGAACTTTAGCGCAATGCCTTTAAACCTCATGCTGCACTGCAGACGACCTTCGTTGCTCACGCGCCTAACTATGATCGAGTGGAAAAAAACACCGACGAGACAAAGGAAAGGACGAGAGCCAGAAATTTCCCTTCGAAGCGACGATCCATTTTTGCTACTGTTGCTCCCGCTGATGACGCTTGGCCGGGAATGATTAGAACCGTATCGCCGGCACGTTTTCACCGGTATTTGAGCCCCCCACCCTGCAACAATTCTTCTTCGACATTCCCTGAAGCTTTGGCCACCGCACACGTGCGAATGGTGTTACCTAGCTTGCTCTGAAAACGTGAATAAGACAGAGAAGCACGATCAACGACACAACAAATTACGGCGCGCGCCAGGCTCCTCTCCCGCGTATTCTGCGCAAGGCCGCCACCAGTGGCGCGTCCGTCGGCGTGCACGGCGCGGATACCTGGCATACAACACAGCGCACTTCTCCGAAGTCAGCATGGCGGTGAAATCAGAGTGCTAATAGATGGCGCCACTGCCTGCGCAATATGGCGGCGCCCATGAAAAAAAGAAGGTCTACAGGTGGCGTGCGTAACTGGTGCCGCAGCGCCCACTAACCGTACTGTGGCTGTCTACACTTCTCTCGTGCTAAAGCGAACTTCCCAGCTAGCTGTATTAGTCGTCTGGCCATTCCGTCACGTGTCAGTTTCTCGCATTCTTCCGTCGTAGCAGACAACACTTTGAGAGGTTGTGCAAGACTATGCCGCTTTTTGGATCGGTCCACTATCCCCAGTTGTTTCCGCGTGGCAGCTAACACTACGTAAAAGTTGTGCGACACTCTATATACCACCTTCATATTCAATGGAGGTCGAACAGGTCTTAACGTTTCCTTGCCGGAGTTCAAGTGGTTTAATCATTTTAACATAAATCATTAACATAAAACACTTCGTAGCAGATAACTTCATAATCCCTGTTTCTTTCGCTTACTTCCATATGTAGTGTCCAGGAATAGGCATGTCGTAATGTTACGGCGAAAGGTCGGAGTATAAATAATGCTGCACCACCGTCATGCGATCTTCGTCACTGTCATCGGTGCCATATTGCGGCCATGGTCACACAAACTCGCATAATCCACACAACATCTCGCATTACATAAACACGTTGTCCCACCTGGCAGTGCTTTGCGCTACACCAAACGAAGCGGGATAGCCAGCAACTTGCATAATGCATCGCAAATGGTTCTTGTTCCCGACAATGTGTTCGATCTGCATTTTTTTAAATATTTTTGTTATCATTGGTCCGGCTCTTCATTTTTAGAACTATTCTTTTCATTCGGCATCTTCGTTCCTGCATTATTTCGCCGGCGCAGTTGCGCGTATTCCTGCGCCGCTGTCACGGTTTTCTCCGTTGTTGCCAAGCTGGGATCGGAGGCGACATCCCACGTTGTTTCCCAATCGGCAGCCTTCCGCGTGGCTTGCGGCTGCAGTGCCCGAGTCTAAACGCTATTGGCCACGGGTTGACGCACTTGGATTAGAAATTCACCTCGTGCCGCCTCGTCGCGAGTAAACATTGCAGATCTGAATTCAAGATTTCTTGCACGTGCGCAGCTCCTGTTCGATGGGCAACTCCGCTGCCCCGGCCTCCTACATTCCACGTCCCGCCATTTTTCAGGCTCGAGCACGACAGCCCACAAACCCTCGGACTCGTCGTCGCTCAGAGGTGGGTTTTCGGTACAAACTCACTGAAGCTGATGAGGCCAACACGCGAGTCGTCAAGCGCGAAACTTCCCCACATAACTCCGTACCGCCAGATCCCTGTAGAGCAGCGAATACTGTGGTTCGTGTCAGTCACCCTGGAGCGACAAGCGGCTCTTTACGGTGAACAACGAAAGGCTCTGCCTTTGTCCGCCGCCAAGGGCGAGCTGTACGCTCTTTGCCACACTTAGCCCGTTTTCGATCCTCGTTGGCGATTCTCACTTTATTGCTCGAAGCTGGCGAGACGGCAGGTATAGTGAACGTATGGCGTGGGTTTACATCTTGTTGTTAGATATTTGTACAATCAGAAGTTGACGCGTAAACAAAATTCGTACTCGTAAGTTTGTGATTCAAGTTATAGTCGAACTAGCTAGCTATCACGTTAGTGTGATGTGCCTCAATTTACATATATTACACAATTTCGCGTGACGGTCACGTAGAGTGGACCAAATAAGAGAGCGACGGTTCGAGATAAAAATAAGTGTACTCGCTGACTCTTAGAGTTTCTCTGTTATCTTTGACAAGATGGAGAAGGTGTTTGTATACTACAAATTCACCGAAGATTACGATGCTTCCTAATGTGAAACTTGAGTGCAGCTCTATACGTGTTTTCATTTCGCGATATACTGGCTGGCGCGGGCAATCTGTCTCAATTGGCATGTTTCAAACGGAGCGAAGTGTAGCGCGACTGCGTCCCTAATGGGGAGATCGCGAGAGGCAGCACGTAGGTAACGCACAGGCGCGATTCACAGCAGCCGTCGCAGACTGACTTCCCAGACGACGCACGCTAGTGCGGCGCCATCGCGTTGTCATCGTCGCCGCAGAGCGCGTCTTGCGAGGAACTACGTTCTTATTGTTCCGATTTCACCATGCCCTCCTCCGCCGCTTTCCTCCTTGCGCTCTCTTCGCTGTCACCCTTTTTCATCTTTCAATGTGCTTGTTCGCTCCGTGACGCCGACGCTCACCGTAGGAATGAACGCCTAATGCCCCAACCACTGGCACGCGCCGGAAAGCTTCGGCGCGCGCCGAAGGGTCAAATGCGTCATAGCGTCGGTCGGGAACTCGGCGAAGCGGAACGTCGCGCAGCGATTATGTCTACTGCCGATGCTAGAAGTTTGCCGACGCGCGGCGAAGCTGCGCCGGCGTGCACCAATGAGAGGCTGCGACGCCTCGCAGGCGTCAACCAATCGGAGGCTGCGGAGCCTCCGGCTGCTAGGCCTGTAGTGGCCGACCGTGCGGAGACACCGGCACCAACGATCGTCCGAGTTTTTTGGACGCACGACGCGCGCGTCAGTGTTCCTGAAAGACAGTGTTGTAATAGTAGGCCGACAACGACACGATCAACCGACCGACGACCGTGGGTTGTGGCAGTGCGACGTGGATCCGAAGCGACTTCGAACGACGCCGACTAATTCAACCTGCCCACTGGGTTCCGCCGGGCTCGGTACGATCGTCTGCTAAAACAGCCAACCGAATCACGATTGCCGCAACGTCTGTGCTTGTTGTATGTGCATATTGTTGTGCTCAAAACGAATGGAAACACGTTTACGAGCTCCGAAGTCTGGATAATCAACACTCGCCTATCGCCGATGTTGTTTACGTTACGCGTAGGCCTAGCGCGTCCATCGAGTTCGTAACTGGCGAGTGAACGAACTCACCTGAGAAACTCTGTCGAAGGAAATGAATTTTCGGGTCCGCTCGGTGCTGCAGAGATTTAAAATATGGCACTCTTGACTTCGTGTGACCTGTGATGTGGTGAATGAACCGTGTGGAAGTTGGGTTGGTCCACCGCGGCGTGTTTCGTGTGGTGTCGGTTGACTCAAGTTTAACGGGCAAGCTCTGCGCTGTTTCCAGTGGTAAAGATAACTTCCGAAAGCGAAATACACTAGTAGCCGAACTATTGGAAGTACTTACATAATCAGCCGTGCCGCCTCTTTCAGCTGATACTGCGCTCTTCTATTCGGCATGTGAATCCAGTTCAGTACAAGTTCACTGTACTCATTCACTCACTTCTTTCTAGTGCGTCCGTCTTTTGGGCTAGTTGGGCATAAATCGATCGTGAAGCAATCAAGAACACTGACGCACTGTAGCATACGTGACAACGCAGTCATGTTTGAGTCAGTGTGTCGTTATAGTTGAGCACTGCAAAAAGAAATTATCTGTTTGCAACGTGTGCCCTGTGTGCAGTGCATAGCAGGGCCTGCATCATGCAAGACCTATGCATGTAGCAGCGTATACCACGATTGCTTCGATGCCCGCTTCAGAAGCAGCAAGTACTGAGTCAATGAAACTGTAATTGATTTTTTATCTCACTTTTTGCTTATGGAAAGTGTAGATGGTGTGAGTCCATTGTGGGGAACGTGAAAAGGTGTCATCAGTGTTTTGTGCAGTCAGTATGCTTAAACTGCTGGAATCCCTTCAGCCTCTACTAAAATGTTTCTTGCTGCGATACTATAAATTGTAGTCAGGACAAAGATCTACTCAAAACCAAGTTACTAATGCATCTGCGGAGAATGTGCTTGATTAACAAGTTAACGCTTCCATAACAACAATATGCCGGTGCACAGCATATGTGCTTACAATAAATACATTCCGTAAAGGTGAACGACTGGGCCTACAATATCAAACTTTGTAGTAGCACCGTAAAAAGTGCTGCCATGCAAAGCAGCTACAACGAAACTGCTGCACGTCCAACCTTCTTCCTTGGAGGCACTTCTATAAAGACTGTTCGGGCACTTCCCATTCTGGGTGTAGCATTTAGCTGTTCTCTCAGCTTTTCCGCATATGTCACCAGCACTGTATGTAAGCACCGGCCCTTTCTTGGGTTTCTGTCCCGTGTCTCCCTTCCCTGATGACCTAAGGTTTTCCGAGCACTCTACACTTCTATCATTCTATCACGACTTGAGTACTGCTCATCAGTATAGTTCCCGTACCAAACTCGCGACGCTAACAAGCTTAAGCTTGTTCAGCGCCGGACAATACGCACCCTTTACTCCCGTCTTTTCGGTTGTCACAAGCTCATGCCAGCCTTCGAGGATTGCCTCAAACCCCTCAAGTAGCACACCCTGCAATACCAACGCAACATTGCACTAGTCTATACTGCAGGGTGTTTGACGTCTCTCTGGACAGCGCTAATCTTTCTTCAGTTTGTCTGAACAAGTGGTCAGCACAGCCTGAGCCCTCATCACGCCTCTACGGCCCGACACCACAACTCCATGATTATATCTGGCATGCAGAGCTTTCTCTCCACCCCCCTGGCGATTTGGATTCTCCTTCCTTGGAACCAGACTTCATTGGCACTCCTGTGTGTTGTGCACCTGTCGAATGTGTGCGTGTGTGCCGTGCTGTGTTATTGAGCAAGTGTGTGTGCACGTGGAGGGGAAGGAAGTGTCTTCTGCATCCTGCAAATTCCTGCTTTAGATGGCTGGTTATCAGATACTCTAACATACAGGCATCAGCCTTCTTTTTAGTCTAGTGTGCCAAGTTACCACTAAGATTATTATTATTATTATTATTATTATTAGAATCATCACTTTGACCACATTGATTGTGTTGAAGCCAGCGTGACACATAATTCAAAATATTTCTGGAGCTTTGTGGGCTCTCTCTTCTAAAAGGAGTGCCAAAGATGTACGTCTTCTTCATGAACATAGTGGTGTTGTCTCGAACACTGCTGATGCCTTTGCAGAACATTTCTGTTTGCTATATGGTGTGAAATATGCTTCAAGTAACCTTCCTTCTCAGTCTGGCGCAGTGTATGCTAACACTCAATGAAAACCTCGTTTCCAAGTATATGAAGTGCCTTAAACTTTCCCTTTCTTGTGGTGTTGATGGTATTTCCTCCACAGAGCTTAACCCTTTGAGACGCTGTCTACACAATTGGGCACAGCAGGAGCGTGCATCAATAGCAAAAGCACTGATGAAAGTAATGGTATTTAAAATGTGTTTCATACATCTTGAAACACTTATTATTGGAACTGTGCTGCAATTTTGAATAATGTGCAGAATGTTTTAACAAAATGAGTGGGAAGGTAGACGGCTGGGTGTTGTTGCTCTGTGCCAGTGTGTTGTATGTAGCGGGTTCACTTCTCTCATTGTTTTTTACAATGTCGTGCACCAGGCATAATTGTCAAGTGGCTGGATAAGTGCTTTTCAAGCTTTTCAAAACACGAAATAGTACATGTTTTCATATTTTGTGTTCCTGTAGTGAGTTTTCGCATGGAGTCGAAATTTTGTAAACTTGACAAAACTCGCTAAACAATTGAAAATTCTTAATATTTGCTGCAGCTGTACACTTTCTACGATTCTGAGGATGCAAGAGATGTGGTGAAAGCAACTTTTCAATCAACGGGATAAAGTGGTGTCTGAAAGGGTTAAGACGTATGGAAGCATACTTGTTCCTCGTTCTCACAAGCATCTTGAATAGTTCCCTAAAGTCTAATACCTTTTCTAGCACTCGGAAGGTAGCATGAACATTGCCCATGCACAAATCAGGTGCTAGATGTGCAGTTACTAACTGCCGACCTATATCTATCCTCTTCAGTGCGTCAGGTGTTCGAATCGATATGGGATTCCTCGCTTTCTGTTAGTGCTAAGAGCATTTTAATAAATCAACAGCATGACTTTGTGTGCCGACATTTCAGACTTTCAGACTATTTCAGACTGTCAACAGTGTTCACCACTGCATCGACTTCCAAAAAGACATTTTTTCACTCTCAAACTGGTGCAGAAGCAATAAGTACTCTTAAATGCTTCCAACACTATGGCATTAAGTTATATGCACAAAACGCACCATGTGAAATTTTGATACACCCTACATGATGCTCCACTCCTTAGGGTCGATGAAATGAAAGATCTTGGTGTGTACTTCGACAAAATGCTAAGCTTCTCTTCACATAGATAATTACACAAGATGCCCTTCACGCTCTTGGAATTGCATGCCGTATATTGCATGATTTCCACTCACCTGTTGTGTTTCTGAAATTCTGCTGTGTGCCTCCAACTACTAGAGTATGCCTCTGTAGGAGGGGGGCGCAATGAGCAAATCTAATTCTTACCTCATTGAACGCATCCAGAATAAATTGATGTCTATCTTCAAGCACCACTTTTGCCATTCTGGCGACCACAGTTGAGCCTTCTCAAATATACTTCAACTCGCAGCTCTAGATTCAAGTCTTAATTAATCGCACCTTTTGTTCCTGTATAAGGTGGTCCATGACATTATACATTCCTTAAAGTTTCTTGATCATATGCATTTGTTTGTGCCACAACAGTATACCAGGTAGCATTCCACGTTCGTTGCCTGGGCTTGTTACAAGATTGTGCTAATAAGACTCGACTCCAAAACATACTTCAAAGTTCATTTCCTGTGTATTGTGTATCTGTAGATAATCACGTAGGATTAACTTCATTTTAATTTCCGCATTTCCGTTTTTCCCTATTTATTTCTCTATCTTCCATTTTTTTGTCTACTACATTCATGTTTTCTCTACATTTTGTCTCACACAGTGCTCGTTAAGTGCACCAGTACAAAGGCTCTCTAGCTGTTCCTGGGCACTACAATAAAAATTTGAATGATTGATTATTATCGTAGTATAAAATTGTGCTTTTTAAGTATGTACTAGTATACTATTTATCGCAGTAGCTTTCGCGCAATTAAAGAAAGGGCATGAATTAAGAAGAGAGTGAGAAAATGATAGATGAAAGGTAGGGAGGTTAACCAGGACTGAGCCCGGTTGGCTGCCCTACACTGGGGAAAGGTAAAGGGGGACGGAAAGATTAAAAGAAGAGAAAGTCCACTGGGGATATCAGTCGGTCACTCAGTCTGAATCACAGACGCTGACTCAATCCGGTATCTTTCAAATATCGCAGCAGCGCTTTTGTGGCCTTTTGTAGCTGCGATATGCGAGGCCATGTTCCCAAGGTCTTGTTCAAGGTGAACGGCTTTCCATCTAGCTGATTGAGAGCTCTGCAGAGGTCTTGCCTTTCATCTTCAAAAGATGGGCAGTAGCAGATTAGGTGTTCTATGGTTTCCTCAACACCGCAGGCATTGCACTCGGCGCTATCAGCCATTCCAATAAAGAAATGCATATGCACTGGTGAATGCGATGCCCAAACGTAAGCGGCACAGCACTGTTTCCTCATTTCGCAGAAGACCTGGTAACAGCCGCAGTTGCATAGAGGGATCGAGGGAATACAATCGATGTTGAGTGAATTCACGTGTGTGCCACTTTTCCGATGTCAAAAGAGTGCGCTAGCTTGCCTAAGTGTTGGGCTGCATCGGTCCGCGATAAAGGTATAGAAACAAGGGTTGCTCCTTCGTGGGCTTTCCTAGCAGCTTCGTCAGCGAGGTCATTGCCGGAGATACCGCAATGACCAGGCAGCCACTGAAACACGACGTCGTGTCCTTTCTTGATCACGTGATGGTGCATTTCTCGTATCTCCGACACGAGTTGTTCACATGACCCGCGACGAGGAGATGACAGAAGACATTGTAAGGCCGCCTTTGAATCGCAGTATATTGCCCACCGATTAGCCGGTTGGTGATTAATATAATCAACGGCACCTCGGAGGGCAACAAGCTCCGAACCGGTCGATGTTGTCAAGTGAGAAATCTTGTATTGGATGCTTAGTGATCATGATGGTATAACCACTGCGCTGGTGGAGCTGGTCTGAGTGGAAGAACCATACGTATATATGTGGACTCGATCAAAGTAGAAAGTGTGCAAACAATCCAGAGCTGCTTGCTTCAAGGCCAAGGTAGGCAGGATGGTCTTCTTTCTTATCCCTGGAACCGTAAGACATGCACTTGAGGTTGTTTTAAACACCACAAAGCTGAGGTTGAACGTGCTGAGGGTGTGAAGCCCGATGGTAAGAAGGCACGATGGATGCCGACCTTGTTGGAGAAGGACGCCTGTGGTCGTCGTTCTGGCATGAATTAGGAAAGTGCAATAATATGCTATGTGCCTGATCATATGCATTGTGCTATTGATTTCTTCTGAGTTTTAATAATGGCTGGCTACTGTATGCAGTGTTGTGCAATAAAATAATATGCCACAGCAATTATTCCGTGCCTCGAAGAAAAAATTGAATATATCTTTCTCAGTCAAAACATCATAGCAGGCTGAAAACGATAAACTGCAATTTTTCTTTTTGTGGTGACGAAATGTATAAATTGTGAAAATAACCTGTTTATATATTTCTTATACTATGCAAATGAGCTGCTCCCATACATTCGAATAAGTGCCTCAATAGTACGACTTGGCAAAGGGCAACGAAAGACTCCTATTAAAACCCTCTATTTCTCAAGCTTGTATTATCTGACGGTATGTCATTTCATTAATGTAAAGAAAGGCAAACTTGATATGTGGAAACCTGTTACAATAAACATAACCTTTACACTGTGAAAATGTTTTGTAGCAATACACTCAATGTGAACGCCTCCGGATGCGGTGTTGATGCATCAAAACAACCTAGAATAAGAGAGGTGCTCCATGGGCTAGATTTGACAGAATCAAGAATTGGGGGGAGACAAGATACGAATTACATACATTTTAGCTATTCTAGTTTTTTTTTTTCTGTGAGTGCTACAGGTGTTTCAATTCGTTTGTGCTGATTTTCTCAGAACCCACTTTTTCACGTTTCTTTCATGTACCAACAAGCATAATTATATTGACACGGATGCTTTATCTGTGTCCGGTTACCGTATTTCACCGGCTAAAAAATGTTAAACGTTATCGCTCGCTGCACGATGCGTCTGAACGTATCGGAAGTTTCGCGAATGTTATCGATGGTTCTGTCTGTTGTCGACGAACCTTGCTAATCTGATTGCATACGCGACACGAATTGTGTTGTAGTTTCTGGAAGGCGCGCGGACACCAGCGAATAGGCTGTAACTTTCGACGACTGACGTATGCAAACCGACGCGCTTGACCCGCAGATGAGATTTTCTACGATTGCCGACATTGCTCGCCGCTATCGTTGCGATTGAGCTGGCACTATTTATTTACCGTCACTACTACGTGGCAATATTTCCAACACAGATTTTTTTCAGTTATACATTGCACGCCTAATTCTTACATAGTTGGCTGTGCAATAAGCTACCAAAAAAATGAAATGGTGCAACAGTTTTTGATATATGGCATCGTCGTTCAGGTGTTTGCAAAGCGATCTTGCAGACAGACGACGCACGAGCGCTGATGTCGATATTTTGTACACTATTGTTACTTCAAAAATAAAAAACTGTTGCGGCAGGTGTATATTCATTATTCAAACGTGTTTTCTAAATCTAAAAGCGCATACAGATCACTAACTTATTCTTTCAAGCTTAGTTTACAGCAGGCTGTTTTAGGCCGGACTTTGACGGATGAAGACGGAATAGTCCATCAACAGTGCGCCGCAGCCGAGGAGCGAGCTTCGGCGTGCGTCGGAGCTTGTCTCCAGTGGTTGCGCGCCCTTTCCCTCCAGCCGAAGCGAAGCGACGCGTTCGCTTGCCAGCGCGCGCCGAAGCTTTCGGCGCGTGCCAGTGGTTCGGGCATAAGAGCTGCGTTCTAAAAAAAAATTCACGGGTTTTAAGCGCAAGAACTACGATCTGATTATGTGGCACGTTGTAGTGTTCTTTAACGTGCACCCAATGCATGGTAAACGCATGTTTTTGCACTTTGCCCCAGCGAATCGCGACCGCGGCGGCCAGCAGTAGATAGTGCACCTTTTGGGTTAGCACGGTTTCTGTTTGTATGTAGTCGTTAAAGTTAACTTGCAACTTTCAGTGTCCCCATTATACAACATTACGTATTACGTATACATCGAGGTTGACTTTTGTTTTCATCTATTTTAGAGCTGCGTTTGCATTCGTGTATACGTCGATAGTACTTATACGGCCGGGAGATCATCTTTCCATTTCTCGTGCAGGGCATCTCCGTCTCTCTGAGTAATCAAGCTGAATGACTAGAATTTCGCCATCTGCAACAGGCTATGTTTAAAAATTCCATAAAACTTTAATGTTATCATCATGTGTCGATCGGGTTTGGAACGTAAAACACCTCAGGTTTTTTTTCTGTTTTCTTTCTTAAGGCGAGAGGATTACTTGGCTCATTCAGCCACCCCGCCATCGTAAGAAAGCCGCGGCAGAAAATGACACAAGATTTACGCCATCACTTAATTTATTAGGGTAAGCGAGAGGAAGATGGAATTCACTCAAATGGACGGTTCACCATTACACTGGTTATATATGGGTTAGCAATCCAGGCAATTAAATTAAAGCTGCAAGCATAAGCAGAGAATAGCTGCATTTTAAGAAAAATTCAGAATGGCTTCAGAATAATTAAGCGTCTCGATAACTTCTTAGAAATGAAATGAGTAGAAGAAATAAGTAGAAATAACACCGTTATATCTGGCCGTTTTAGACATTATATGAGCGTATGAAAAGGTACACCGCAAAATGTCGTATATTCTGGAAGGGGAACGCTTGGGCGATAACTGTATGCAGGTTTTGAGAAAGATTTACCTAGGAAATAATGTTTGTGTTGAATGGAAAAGGATGAGGAGCAAGGAGGAAGTTGATATCAGCAAGGGACTGAGGCGAGGGTGCCCTGGTGAGGATGGAAAGAGCGCTAGAGGGAAGTAATATCGCGTTTAATCTCTTATGCAAACAGGTGGGTATAGCAGTAGAGGAGTAGCTTCCAGGTTTGTTTTATACGTATGACATTGTGTTGCTAGCTAACAAGCAAAGTGATATGCAATGTCTAGTTAATATCGGTGGACAGGAAAGCGAGAATTTAGGTCAGAAATGTAGCTTTAAAAATCAGGTGTTATGGAATTCAATGAAAACAGTGAACAGACTGTGTCAATGCGGGGCCAGGAAATACCTCGGGAAAAAGAACGTAAATAACTTGGTATATGTATAAACGATATACCATGTGCTGTATATAACCATTTCCAGATAGATATCTGGAAACACAGGAAAAAAAAACAGCAAACGGGAAGAGAAATACGTCTTTAGTGAAACACGGAGCGCCATGGGGATACAATAGGTAGGAGGTGCTCCGGGGTATATGAAAAGGTTTCGTGGTTCCAGGACTTACATTAGAAAATGCGCTTGTTAGCTTGAAATCAGAGGTACAATCGGGACTCGATGGCAACCAAAGGTCAGAGGGACGCCTCGCATTGGGCGCTCACGGGAAGACTACAAAAGAAGCTGGGCAGGGTGATACGGGCTGGGCAAGCTTTGAAGTGAGAGAAACTCAACGTAAAATTGATTATGAATAACTACTGACTAATATGGAGAAAAGTTAAGTGGGCTGGGAGAGTTTTCAGGTATTTGTACAAAAAAAAAGAAGAAACATGAATTCACAGTGCAGGAAAAGAACTAGGAAGTTCTCCAGCAAGTATGCGACCTGTATGGTGAGCATCATGGCAACAAAGAACATCAAGCGGAAAGTCAGAGAGACTGAGATAATCTCATGGGTGGCGGCATTGGACAAGAAACCTGCCATGAGTAACTACTTCAGAGGAAAAAATGAAATCAGAAAAGAAACATTTAATGATAACTCAAGGGAATTCAGCTCTTACTTTTCGAAGCGAGATCGGTATGCCTTAGAACACGCACTTATAAAGCGAGATATAAGAAGGAAGTAGACGCATGTGGCTCTTGCGGTAAAGCTGGGGAAACGATGGAGCATGTTTTATTAGAACGTGAAGATATCTGTCCAGCGGTCGATTTAGGCATCTCAGGCTTCCTTGAAGAACATGGATTTAGCGAGAGAAGGGGTAACGTAAATATGTGCGCAGAAGAGATTAGTAAGCGCAACCCACCACCCCGTTCCAAAGGGGACCCTCGCGGCATTATGCAAAAAGGTATGCAAAGAGGTATGCAAAAACAAATATTGCAATAGGGGTTCAGCAACATTGGTTATGGGAATTCATCGTGATTTCTTTTTCTGATTTCCTTTTTTTTTCTTTTTTTATCAAAGGTAGGACATCAGGCAATATAATAAGAAGAGCTCGGTGGCGCAACCCACCACTCCATTCCAAAGGGCACACTCATGGCATCCATCCATCCATCCGTCCGCAGATGAACCGCCATGGTTTTGAACGTATAGGCTCCTATGGAAGCTTCGTTACCAGGTGTATTTACCTTGGAGGCGAGCTGCAGCAACTCACTCTGCCTATCGCATTGTCGGGGTCCCGCTGACGCCGTCGACGAATAAGGTGCAGCGCGCTTCAGGTGCCCCTCGGATGACGACGACTACGTCATCCCTCCGTAGTATGAGGTGGAGTTCGCCTGCACACCCGATGAAGAAATTTTGTGCCGACACTATGGTGCCGAATCGGAAAAAAATACTGGCATCGCTCGGCCAAGTGTAGTCATCGAGAAATAACGCTCAACGCAAGTGAAACACTATAGTTCAAGTAGAACTCAGCTGAGAGATCGCACTACGGCCTCTTTGTCATCTTGAGTTGTTGCGACCTCACAGGCAGCAACATTACCCTCGGAAACATAACGCAGCAGCGCTAAACTCGGCAAAATTCTGCCGCTGCTATAAACTCGGCGACATACCTCAGCGTCACGGTATGCTCTTGCATTCACACGCAACAATTGCTTAGTTGCCCAAATAGATTTTTTTTTTTCATGACAACATACGGCTCTCTGGTGTCCCAACATGTTGTATGGCACGGAGGCACGGCATATAACGCTGGAATCATTGGTGTGATCTGCCGGTGTTCACGGAGCACAAGTTCCAGAACATTTTGGAAAGATATTTTGTTGTCGGCTCCCCCTATTTATTTATTTATTTATTTATTTATTTATTTATAGTACCTTCAAGGCTCCATGGGGGCAATGTGTAAGGAGGTTACAAAATCAAATGCATAAAAAGGAAGAGTAAGCAGCCTTCTGAAGTCTGGTACAAAGGATACGTCCCAATGCAGGGCTTTTCAACATGGCTAGAAAGATCACACACATGAAAAAGAAAAAAAACTGAAGTAATAAAATGCCACCAAGGCACACTTCAAGGAAAATACACGAGTAATATTAACGTAAGGCACTAATACTAGAAAGTACAATACAGAAAAATTGAACAGATCAATTAATACAATGCTTCAAGAGATATCTCGGAAAATGACGCAAAAAAAGCAATAATATATACAGGGCATACAAGTGAACACGTGAGGTAGCATAAAATAACAATTGATAAGAGCGAGATAGCAATGCATCAATAGAAATAAAAACATCGCAAGAAGTTCGAAGCACATTGCCAAGTACTAGAAACAAGATAAAGTGGTTTGTATGTACTATTATGAAAAATGCTCTTGTAGGGGATGACGAAATTTTTCTTGATCTGACTCGGAATCAATGTTATCAGAAAGATTGTTCCACAAGCGAATGGCCGTAAGGAGTGCGGAGAAGTTAAAAGCATGTGTCGTACCGTATATGAGCGCAAAACTTAAGTGGTTATTTATTCGGCGAGACCTTTTTGAGGCGATCTGGATATGCCGCGCGGATTATGTGGCATTATAAACATATTTGTGAAACAAGGATACCTGAGCGATATTACGGCGAAGAACGAAAGGCTGGACGGAATGATGGAGTTTCATTTGCGTTACGCTGCATTGGTGGCTGTAACTACGTGAGATTAAACGGGCCCCTCGGTTCCGGACTGATTCAAGCATGTCGATTAAGTAGGTAGGATGTGGGGACGAAATGGAGTATGTATATTCGAGCTGTGGACGAACAAATGGCTGATAGACCAATTTGTGGATGTTGGAAGATGAATTACCCAGATTACGAAGTAGGTAACCTAATGTCCTTGAAGCTTTTGCACAGATGGCTGCAATGTGGTCTGTCCCGGAGAGGTTTTCGGTTAGTAAAGCATACAGTAAAGCATATAGAAAAGCATGCGGCCTGCTGCTTCCAGTAAGCATTGTTCAGCATTTCTTCACGAATGAACCTGTGCAGCAGGTAAACAGCAAGGTGTCCCAACTATCATGCTGCAAGGTTTAAAAATACGCGAATGCCACGTAGCCGGGCTGAACCAAGGTAATGCTGTTCGCCGTCGCATGGAGGTACTCAGATTATTCTTTCCATTCCGCCTAATCACATAATTACTCTTAATGAGTTGATCAGCTTCTCAAATGTTATATTTAGGTGAAAAGCGTCAGTGAGAAACATGTAGGCCAACATAAAAAACTTCCTATAAAGATTTCCGTTGCTCAATACGTGCTATAAAAGAAGAGTTTTTCCGAGCCTGAAAGAAGCGCGCGAATACACGCAAAGTGCCTCGAGCGGCCAGTCACGCGGCCATTTTGCGTGCATTCGTGGGTATTCTCGCTGATTTCGAGCGTGTCAGTAGAAGGGGCGAATGGTATCTCAGGCCCGTGCGTTGTTAGCTGATCTGAGGTCTGTACGAGAACACCGTGACGTTTAATAATTGCACTGACAGCCATTTAGCGCGGTTCCTATGTATATATATATTCATATATTTATACATATATATATATATATATATATATATATATATATATATATATATATATATATATATATATATATATATATATATATATAGAGAGAGAGAGAGAGAGAGGGTGTTTCAGCGAACACTTTTAAAATATTTTAAAGGTTGCCTGCGACAGATAGTTCAATTCTAGTTTACGAGCCGGTCTACTCGACGCGGCGGACACTGCTTGCATGAAGAATTGAAATGCAAAATAGACTAATTATTGAGAAATCACTAATTAGCTTTTTAGCTAATTATCTTATGGCCCATATTGCAATTTACAAATTCTAGCAGTGGATTTCGCAAGGCGGATCCGCTTGAAACGAATTGTGAGGGCGACACCACTTTGGAGATATAAAATCCCAAACTTTGCGTAGACACGCATTGACGTTCCAGTTACTTGTGTGCTTCATTGTATGAAACGACGTTTTTTTTTTTTTTTTTTTTTTAAATTAACTGCACTGCGAATGCATTCCTTCGCGATGTTCGGGAATTGATATCTCGAAACCGGTGTCGTCTTGAAGAAGAACCCCACCTATATATACTGTGGCGAGGAAGGCGTACGTCGCCTTGAAGAAGACAAGTCCACTTGTCGAAACGTTGGCTCCTGCATTCACCTTGTTCACGTTTTGCTCATCGTCTTGAATTTCCATCTCCCGCATTCCCCGTGTTTTCCCATTATTTTTGAGGGAGAGTCATATCGTGAGGATTTTGAGGATATGAATCGCACGGCTGTCTTCTGTATCCTTAAGATACATTTAATATTTTGTATAGTAAACGGGTCCCAAACAACACATGCATGTTCAAGTTTCGGTCTAATTAATGAATAATAAGCAAACATGTATACGTTAAGTGAGAATTTTTAGGTTTGTGTCGCAAAAAATTTAATTTACGCAAGGCCAAAGAACACATACTACCAATGTGTAAATTCCATGCTAAATTGTTAGTAATTGTGACACCGAAATACTTATATTTTGTTTCTTCCTGCAAAGGCAACGAACCTACCGTGTTACTAAAGGTTAGTGGAGCTTTCTGAGGAGTGAAGCGAAGAAAGACCGTCTTTAAAACGATAAGCCGCATTCGCCGCAATTTCAGCAAGAGAAGTATTTAAATCAATTTGATCAACTGTTGAAGTGATTGCTCTAAAAAGCACACAGTCGTCCGCAAACAACCCAATTTGCACACTTAAATGAATTGAAGTATATATATATATATATATATATATATATATATATATATATATATATATATATATATATATATAATATGCCGATAGAATGCCAAATGACATTAAAGCCAAGGAAAGCAATGCGGAAATTAACTGTGGCTGGAATTAGGCCCGCATTTTAGCCCTCTAAGTAATTTTACGACACGGTTATAGTTAAAGTGAACTTCAGATATATGCTCCAGCCTTAATTCCGTGTAATGTAGTACTGAGCCATAGTAGGGGTGTGTGAACACAGACGGAAAATAGCGAATAAAGCAGCATGCCTTCTTATAGTTGACTGCTACTGTATGTAGTACTATATGACTGTAACCTCGGAATAGATTCCTGCTGCCGGCAACTATTCTTCAAACATTTTCACCGCTCCTTTGTGTTGTCTGAAATGTTAAGCCATGTGAATCGAAAAAGCCTTTTTTTTTTTCAAGTAACCTTAGCATTGTGTAAATCTGCTAATTAAGTGTCCTCATAATTTCATGCACCCGTGGCCTCTGACTTCTCTTGTAGGAAAAACGATGGCAATGTCATCTTTAATTAGCTTTCTAGCATCGTTATTCATCCAAGGCTTGTCTTGACGCCTTTTTCGTGTTATGACTTTAGAAGGGACAAAAGCGTTTATGAACGCAATTAATTTAGTTGTCAAAGCAGTCGCATGCCTTTGCAATCTCTGGAATACTCTGTATTCAAGAACTTAGGCAAATAAAATGTAAGTTCGCATTTTAATGGTGCATTGTCTCCATTATCACAAAGATAAACCTTCCTGGGCCCTCTATATATGGTGCTCTGGCGGCGAAATGCAATCCATGCGCAACAACAAATTATGATGGCAATATACCGGGAATTATTTCGACATTTGAAACAAGTGGTCCAGGGTTTGCCAAGAAGAAGAAGTCGAGCATTGGAGGTGACGTGTTCCTTTGCCACGTGGTTTCAGTCACACACTGATCTAGAATATTTGAGCCTGTGATTTCCGTAAATTCTATAGACAAAGCGTTTGCGTTGACTAATTGGTGTTTGCGGTCTTACCATAAAACTTGTGGCTCGTTGACATGTCCCCCAATTATAAAGCCGTGGATTGTTGTACACAAAAAAAGCACAATTACCTACTTAAAAACGTGCACGATTATTCGGCGAATCAGAGTAATACACAGCAGCAATGGCCAGACAACCACCAGGGTTGACTTTGAATTTACGCCGCGCGAATTCGCAAGATTCGAAAGACGTCAAAAACGGACAAGGCTGAAGACACCCGTCGGTGTTCTGATCAGCGCGGAAGAAAGAGAGGCCACTTTATTCGTCAGAGTGGGGAACTAATTCATGGGGTCGTCAGGATGGCGGCCAGGCGATGCGCGACGACGACCTCTTCGGCTCTCCCCACGGCTCGGAGTTTCCCGTCCGGGCTGGAGCTAAGCAGCGCGGAAGGCGTAGTAATCTGAGCGAGAAACTTCGGCATTGCGAAAGGATCCATGTAGCCCAGATTCAGCACCGATTACAACGGGAGGCTTAAAAGAAGAAACCGAGACAGCAAATGCGTAAATTTTTATTATACTGCGGCAATTAAGTATTATCAAATTGAGGTCTTTCCGGACGGCACTCTCATACCGCTGTGCTATATTTTCAGCTCCAGAATTTTGTCCTGATTGGCATCATAAATGAACCACTCATTACCAATATAAATGACAAGAAAGGAGGTTAACCTAGGGGCCCGATTTTGTAATAATGATATCATATGAAGTCAACAAACAATGACACCAAGAAAAACAAAGGGGGAATTCATCGTACTCACCAATTGAATTAAAGAAATAATAGATTATTGGAAATTATTGTGCATTAAAAAAGAACTTGCCGAAGGTTGGGAACCATCCCACGTCTTCGCATTAAGCGCGCCATGCCCAAGAGTCACGAGTACGTGATCTTTTTGGGAGAAGGCAACTAGTCAATAAACCCACACATGCTACCTGAACGCATCAATGTTGCCTTCAATGTTGGCTTGGAGATTCGAGACTTTCGTTATGTAATAAACGAAAGGAAAAGCGGTTAACCGAGGCGACCGATTTTGAATAATCAGATCATAAGAAGCCACCAAACAATCACACCAAGGAAAACGTAAGAAAAATTTCTTGTACTCACTCATTCAATTAAAGAAATGATAATTCCTAATTAATAATTCTCGTTTGATACATAACAAGGGTCTCGAATCCGGCAACATTGATGCCTTAAGGTAGCATACGTTGTCTTCACCCAAAAAGATCACGTGCTCGTGACGCCTCTGGCAGAAAGGGTGTGCCACATACGCCGCCAAGGCTGGCGAGTGGTGGCGCTGGCTAAGACTCCCACACTCTAAGAAAAAAGAGAGTAAAAAGTGAGTCACGGCAACTTGACTCTCTTTTTTCTTACGAAGACCCATTTTCGCACGGGTAGAGTCACAAAACAAGAGTCAACATTTGTGTATGGGTCGTTTGACTCTTAATAGCACGCGAAGAGTCATCGTGGAAGATCGCGACTCCTCTGATATTTGAGATGAGCCTGGCGAGAGAAAGATTAAAATGCTGGAGAAGAAATACCAGATAACGTCTTCTGTTTTAGGCAGTCTCTCGGGTTCCTGTCCTGGTTGTAATGCGGTGTATCATTCTTTCGTCCTTGTCATGTTCTGCAATTACATCGAACTCTAAATATCGATTTTCCTTGAACATGTTTGTTAATATCTCACACGCTTAAGCGACAGCTGGCTTCCTATGCTAAGGTAGACCCGGATTTGTCACACTGGATTCTGACCATAAGTAAATCTTAAAAAAAGCATTGGCTACTAAACAGACTCAACAGTGTCGATTGTAAATGTAATTGCGCTACGTAAAATTAAATGTTGAGGATTTAGGTTCCAAAATCAAGATGTTGTTATGAGGCGCACGGTAATGGAAAACTGCAGATTTATTTTCAGCAGCTCGAGTTATTTAACGTGCACGGAATGCACAGTATACGCTCGTTTTCGCATTCTGCCCCCGTTGGAATGCGACTGCTGCGGTTGTGATTGGACCCGTGACCTCGAGCTCAGCAGCGCAACACCAAAGCCGCTGGGCTACCGCAGTGCGTTGCGTTGCGCGACCAGAAACAAATATTAGCGTACGCAGCACTGCTTTTGAACCCCCTAGAAATGTAAAAACAAAAATGCAGCAGTTTCCCCCCAATGTTGCATGAACCACTGCACGAACAACTGCACGAACCAAGGTTCGTAGTTTCATCGCCTGATTGTAGTAAACAATCGCTTACTCCGTAAATTAGCAAGCACGTGGTCGCGCGCGCACGTGCAAACATGAACAGATCTCACTTAATGACCGCGAACACTCGCTGTCACAGCGTCGGCGTGATGAAGGGCGCGATTAGAGCGGACAGAACGGTTCTGCTGCCTCGTCCTTCAAAGCGTCTTCGAAACTTGAAATGGCGCTATAAAAGCGCCCCCCTCCCCTTGCTTTCCCCCATCGGAAATTATCTCCAAGACAGAGCGAGAGTGGCGCAAGACCGGGCTGTCGCAACGGCCAGAGGAGAAGCGTGCTAAACCAACGCCTCCTTTCCCGGGCTTGCGCGCGTTTTATCACGTGACCACCTATACATACTCGGGGGCACCCATCCAGGCACTATAGATCTCGGCTCACTCTCGTACACTTCCTTTAACGCGCACAGCCAACGGCGCAGGATAGGATCTTATCGCACTTGACCTTATACGTAAGCTCACGGCAACACCGACAGATATATTTCGGCGGTTGTATCCATATAGTTGCTATCGCAAAATTCGCAATAAATAGAAAATTTTATTGAAGATCAACCACGCTGCTTCTCCATGTCGTGAGAGAGCGGTGAACGATAGCTCTAGAAAATGCGTTGTTAAATCTCCGCCAAATGACTATGCTCGCATTTGGTGACAGCGGCACACAGTCGCAAGAACTTGTGGAGGAAATACCGGAGTTCTGGCAGCTTCAGGTGCACTAGATCATTCACCAACATGGGCGGCTTCGTAGTTCTACCTCACATCAGAGCAAACTGCACTCGACAAATCAAGGGCAGCCGCACCGTTATAGCTAAGCAAATTAAGGACACTTACGCCGCGTCTTCACACTGCGAGCATGCTCCGACAGCCCACTGATAGATATTTCAAACGCAACCACGCTCGGACGAGCAAATTTTGCTTCTGCCAAGTGAACGTAGCGGGTATTTCAACATGCGTGTTAAATTCATGGCTGTTTCATTCGTGAACATTACTTAAGTGACGTAAAATTTTCAGTGAGCAAAACAGTTTTTATTTCAACGCGAAGAAACAAAACCGAAACTAGCGCAACTGTTTTGCTCAGTTGTGCAGATACAAAATGATCCAAAGCCGAAGCCGTCAATAGCATGACGCCATTTTAAAGTTGCGCTGCATCACGCGCGAGTACGTTGTCGTTGAGTGGTTCTGAAATCGCCGCGTTAGGGGCGACTGCAACCATGCGTTGCGGCAAGTTACGGTGGGATCTTCTGTCCGTGCTGTGTGATTGCGACGAGGGGACCGCCGCCAGCAGCAGCGTATCGCCGATTTCGCCTTTGCCGACATCGAGCAAGTGCAGCTCGCCGGACCGCCACAAGCGCCCGAAGTGCTGCGGTTTGCACTGCATCTTTCATTGTGATATGGGAGATCGCAACGGACAGAGACGACCAGATGCATACGAACCACTACCAGCGGGGACCTGTGACTTGTGCCATATTTCTCTTTACGGCTCAGGTAAGCATATCAGCTTTTGTTCAGAGTTTACAAGCGGCGCGTACTCGGCCCTTCCGGTATGGCTACATTTTGCGCCACGTTTCTCGTGGCAGTTCACTGACGTTTCTTAGGCATGCGTGCGCGTATGTATGCGAAAATACTACTGGCAGACGGAAGCCTCAGGAGAGCATCTGAAATTATTGCAAAGTTGTACTGCCAGGAGAAACACCGTTCTTAACGACTCTAGTGACGAGTGGCCTGTCGCATCGAAAATACGTAGAATATCAAGTACTGCGTAACTTGAACTGTAGATACAATACTAGCACCAGTGTGACTTTGGCTGGCGAAGACAGGTAGTCGAAAAGACAGTTTGTGTATTCTGAAGATCTACTAGCGCTTTAGGTATATTACCGCGAATAAAAGCGCTACAACGCTGTATAGCAGTGTCAGGCGATGTGGCAGCACATATATTTTAAGAGCGGTAAAGCGGCTGCATGCACAAGCGAACAGATTCAGCGCTTTAAAAACGCTGAAACAGAACAAATTTGATGTGCATTTGGCTGTAAGTAGAAAACACAAAACGCATTAGCTGACAATCTAAGCCTATATATAATGTATTATTTTTACGTAATCTTTATTTTCACGGTTGTATATATTTAAAAGCATGAATATGCTGCAACATTTATATAGCAAATCCTACTAGGCTTACATAACGTGGCTGTGTTATGTGGTGAAATTGTAATATTGCTACTGGATTTTTTATATTGAGTCCGGTGTTTTATGAAAAAAAGGGTCCTTTTATTTGTAGTTTTATGTTAGTGCGTATAGTTGCCAAGCAGAAATGAGTTCATTGCAAGGTTTTACTTTCCAGTGAGCTGCATATGAACCGAAGTTTATCCTGTCTTGGCTATTGTAATGTGCATACAACAATTTTAAGTATACACAGCTGTAGTTGGCTTGGTCGCTGCAGCATATTTTGTGAAAGTAGAAGGCCATTTATTATTTTGCTGCTTCCATGCAGAAATACCTTTTTTCTTGTACCAAGAAACGCTGACAGTGTTGAATGAAATGAAGTGTGGTGTATTTTTCTACTAATTTATTAAAGGAAATTTCGTCTGCCGTGTATCAGAGATTAGTTTACCTTCTTGTACTAAACGATGCGTTATGTCTTCGGCTACTGCTGTTGTCCTGTGTATTTTTAAATTTTGAAATGTATTTTATTTTAGGTATTCAAGAAATGGCAGCAGCCAGAAGTCGCCATCTTATTCAGCACGTTATGGGTGAGACAAATCGTAGCAGGCACTTTCGCATATCTCATTAGCATATGATGCTATTTGTTGTAATTTTTGTGTCCACTTTCCTGTCTTTATGCATTTTACTATTATTGTGCAAAGGGTAACAGTTTTACATTGAGACAGAGTAATCGCCCAAAGGGGAGACATGGCTGGAGGAGACAACACACACAAGCCTCCCTTGTCCGTATCTCTATGTTGCACATTTACTCTGTCATTATCTACCAACAAGCCCAAGTTCCTCATCAGCTACATTTACTAATGATCCGTTATTACAATTTCATTGACATAACATTGAAAGTACAGAGATACACAGGAAGACAGACTTGAACTGATGAAGAGCCATAGAACAAGGATCGCTGGAGTCAATATTTCGACAAAGAGAAGGAGATCTTTCTTCTCAAAACATTGGCTCCAATGAATTTTCTTGTTCTATCACTATTTATGATTAAAAGAAAGCATTATTGCTCTTGCTGAAGTATTATGCATTATGGCATAAAAATTAGCAGGGTGAAATATCAGGAATGTCAAAATTCTTGTATATTCCAGTGCTAGAGCGAAAGCCAGGAAAACAAGATGTAGAGAACCACATTTTTATTTCTCACTGGCCAGTTTGGCCAGCTTCATTCCGACCTTGCACTTTGTTGCATTAACGACCACTGGAATTCGTTAATTGAATTAGCTTAGCTTGGTGATTTACTTATATTAAGAGATATTGAACTTGTATTAATGCAGCTTAAAATAATGCCTGTAAAAAAATTTGCAGTGACATTTTAAGGTGGCAGGCTTGCAGTTGACTAGCAGATCACTTGATGGTATGAGCTCAGGTTTCAACTGAGCTTCCACGCACAAATCAGTTGCACATTTTTCTTTCATTGTTTAGATTTTCATCAACATAAGTACCGTTTCTTTTTTGTCGGGCTTCTAGTTGTGTCGTAGGACCTAACTGTTTACCTTTATTTGTATTGGTAGCCGTGTTACACAGACAGCTCAATTTTTATTGTAAATCGTGACATGGTAGGACTAAGAACAATTGTGCAAATTTGTTGCAGGTACAGTATGGCGGCTCCTACTCCTGCGTCCTACCACCACCCTGTCCTGACTACGTCCACTAGGGAGTTGGGAGCCTTTGGCGGCTTCTGCCACTGCATCCTGCCGCCACAATGTCCCAACTACGTCCACTAGGGAGTTGGCAGGCTTAGTGATGATGCCAGCAGGCTGACAGCCGACAGAAAGATTCAGGTAAATACCTGTAACTAAGCGGCGTCTTTTTGAGTGAAATGGCTTGTAGTCACTCAGCAATGAAAGAAGTAACTTCAAAGCAGTTCAGACTCCCTGCTATCTGTGCTGGGATGCTCAAGTCCATGCATTTTGTCTTAGCCGCCAAGAGGCTATGTGTATTAGGCGAAATGTGATGCAAATTTTGAAACTACAAGAGACCACTTGTACAATTTTTTTCTTGCTTAACACAAAAACTACTTTGATAAAGCTTTACCAATTTAAAAACAATACAATGTACTCTCATACATGGTATTTGGCATAAATTTACTACGGCTTCCTCAATGGTAAGTAGGCCGATAAACGTACACCAAAACTGACTTTTTTTCCAAGTTCATCCTCCTCTCTCTGCACTGCTGCATAATGTATCTTTTTGATACCATTCTTGCGCACAGCACAAGTCCTAAACACATGGATTGCATAAATTTGCAACTTTTGCTGTAGGTGACTTCTGTGAAAATAAAGTTAATAAGCTATTTTGTCCATTTTTAATCAGCCATAATAAACGGAGCAGTGGCTAATAAGCAGTTAAGTTTTTGGTATAAGGCCTCTCTTTAGTGTCATTAAAAATTTGGCCCTCTTCATGAAGGAACCATATTTTTGGCTATGCCATTTTATGATGCATACTTTGGTGCGTTACACAAAATTTGACATAATGTTTATGCCAGTGAAAATTTTTTTTTTGCTTTAAGTATTGCGTGAAATTGAGATTTGTTCTATATTGAAGTGCTCTCAGTTTTCAAACAGAAATTCCAAGTGGTCGTGTGCCAGGTTGGAGCAGCTGGCATGGAATAGCCTACTTACACAAATAGGGAGGGTCATGTACACTTGACTTTATGTTAAGATACTATTATTGATCCACAAAAGACAAAATGAAGGATTCCATCCTATAAGCAGCTCTTCACATTCATTTACACTTTTGCACATGTATATACCTTGAGTCTGGTGACTTGTGTCTGTTTTCATCATCTGCAATGTGCAGATGGTAAACTTCAGATTTGCCCTATGGTACAGAATATTTTGGTGTTTAAATATATGGATCTGTGTTTTTCAGGCTGCCTCGAAATTTTACCCAAGCCATGCCGCACACTTGGGCCAAGCCTCTTGTGAACGACGTATAACCAGGCTCAATGCATGAGTGTCGAGTGAGTCCGGAGATCAAGGCAACCTGCTGTGCAACCAGCGTGCAAGCTTTGGTGACCCTCTAATGTTCTACCTATTTCACAGCTGTGCCTCACCTACCATCTATCCAAACAGCATCACCATCTGTGATCACTTATCGAACCATGGATGAATGTTGGGGTGGAGTGATTTGAACATTCTATTTGTCTCTTCAAGTTCTTTGCAAATATTTCTGCTATTATAATTCATATGTCTTTAGTACCTAGTTTTTAATAGTTCCTTTCTCTTAGAATTCTCACCATCTACTCCTGCTATTATAATGTATACCTGCCGTTAAGCCCTGTTTCTCGTAGTTCTTTTGTACTTGTGGATGTAATTGATAGGTTCTTAATTCTTGTTATACAGAAGGCCAAAATGCCAACTTACGGCATTTTTTCTTCCTTTGATAATCTACAGCACTGCAATGTGTTCAAGAAATGTAACATAACACGTGCTCTGGTGCAGGATAAATTTAAGAGCAATATAGAGTACTTATTTCAAACACCCGTTATTTTTGAAAAACTCAAGGATATAGGAGCACAAGAAAGAAAATATTGAACTAGAGAAACATGGCTTCCCCTCATAAGTCTGGTAATAATGTGACTTCCTTTCACTGCAAAGATACTGGTACTCGCATACAAGGTTTCAGACATGAAAGCTATGATACCCTTGGCATTTCTCAGTGCTTATTTGCCTCACTGACGAATGTCAAAGGCAGCATAGGTTTCATGCACACATTGGTTGTATTACACCTTTTGAGTATTGCATTTCTCAAACACTCAGGTTTGCAGCAGTGCTTTAAATAGCAGATGTATTTCCTAATTTTCAGAATTTATTAGTGCAAGAGTAACGCTACAGATCATGTAAAAATAATTTTACAGACTATATGTCCATGGATGCATGCTTCTTCTGATGACGTAGCAGTGCCATGTGGTTGGGGGATGAATGTCTATTTCAGATTTAAATATGGCTTCCAGGCCTGGGTTAGTCTCCTACACTGAGTATTCTAGGTCAGAGCCTAGTTACTGGAGGAAAGTGAATTAAACTAGGAATTATAAACATCAAAGGTCTTGTTCGGGACACTAATGTAACAATCAGCAAGGTTCTTTGTGCATTAATTTCCAGATTTGCAAGATTATATTTTGACTGGTTTCATTAATGCAAGAACAAATATTTGTTTATTCTCATGCTAGAGTTGGCTGCCCCCATTCGCATACAACCCCTTTACAGGCTAAAAATTCAGTGTAATAATAGGCTGTTTTTTGGTTTTGCGCTGTCAGTGTTAAGGGATGCAAACGGTGACATACAACAGAATGCAGAAAAATGTCTAAGGAATGCAAGCAGGGCATAGGGCTTTTTAGGCAGATGCGTCCATGTGCTATTTATAAAACTCCCTATGGTATGCCTCAAGGCATTTTTAACCCTTTAGTAGAAACACTGACGCCCACTTATTAAGGGGAAATGCTCCTCGAAACAGCTTTCTTTAATTATTTGTACTAGAGATTTGAATGTGCCGCCATTCATAGGGAGTTTTATGTAGATTTGAATTGCCATTGGTTTTTGTGTAGCTGGTGTTTTTTAGTTATGTCCTACATAGTGGCAATATATTTTTATGGGCACTTTCGTCTGTAAAAAGTTTTGCAAATAGTTTCATGCTGTATCTTATTTAGCTAGTTGTATACCGCAAAGTGGCGATACCTATCCAAACAGCTTGTACAATTACTGGAACTATGCAAAAATATATAGGCCACTTTAAATAATTTTTACAGATTGCAATTTCAATTAGATATCGGTATTCTGCATATTTTGAAGAGTATGTATGCCATATTTCGTTTCTATAGAACAATTATAAGTGCACAAGGTCATTCTCATGCTATTATGAGAAAAAAATTATTGAAGTACTCTCAATAATTTTTTTTCACAGAGTACATGAGAGGTATGCAAGATTAGTAGGCAGGCCTTCCTGCCTGCCTACTATCTTGCATACTTCTAGTAACTTTACATGCTGTTTGAATAGATATCGGCACCTTGCAGTCTACAGGGAGCTGAGTTAGCTGCAGCACACTGCTTTTTGTAAAGATTTAATACACAAGAAAATGCCCGCAAATATCACTATGTATTTTGCCGTTGTGTAGGGCATAACTCAAGAAGCAGCTAAACAAAAACTAATGGAATATATGAAATCTGCATGAAGAACTCTACAATTGGCTCTCTTTTCAAAGCTCTAGTACAAATAATAAAAATATTTCGAGTAATATTCAATCAGCAAAACGTTCCCCTTGCTAGAGTGACCTACAACATAGCGACGCAAAGTTTAAGGCAAGTCGTTTTGTCGAAGCGAATCTGGGCTGTCTTCCCAAGAGCTTCTGTTAAAGACAGCGAATTTTCCTGCATGTGCCAGAAGTGCAATACTAAAATGTTTGTGAATGTGCAATTGGTATTGGCACGCTAACAGAAAAAAAACACAGTTCTGTGAAATGTAGACTTGATTATAACTTTGTTGGGCATTTAAATTTTGACTCCATATATTTATTTTGTGTTTTGTACTGAGTGTTTCAGCGGTGACTGCCACTAATTATTGAACATAACTGCTTCATGACAGTGCGACAATTTTTACTAACAGAAATTTATACCAGTGGCAGGCATTAGAATTACAGTACTAAATAACGTCTACTTTGTAAGAACTCAGACTAGCACCAGTTCTGAAATACACATACCCAAAAAGTAATGATCAAATAGATTTCTCTTCCACACAGAATTGTCCCACAAGGCTTACAGGAGGCTTTTTGGCAAAGTAATATCTGAAAGATCAAAGCATGTTCCACCAAGTATGGTGACAAATATTTCAGAGCTGCCCGTCTGAGGACTCCTACAAACTAACAATACCTTCAGCACTGACTAGCTTCAATAATGGGATGTCAGCATTTTGCTGAAATTAATGAAACTTCAATTATCGTGATCTTGTTTAAGAAGACATTTGAAATTAACATGCACTTCTAATCTCTGTCACTTTTGTAAATATTTCCCAATTATTTTTTCAGGCTACAGTTTTTGGTAATAATGGTATTCATTGCAGAAAGAGCTAGTACATGGCATTTAATAAAAAAAGGTACTGGTCATTGTAGATTTTGTGTCTTGAGCATTTGTTCTGTTCCACCACTGTTTCTTGAAATCTGAAATGATGTACTCATCTCTTTGTTAGCGATAAACAGGGAAATCTGTCAGTATGTTTTGTTTAAAATGCGGCTGATCAACCCAGTAGTTAGGCTATTTGCTAATTATAAATTACAACGATAATAGTACAGGACCATAAAAACAGATTGATGCTGAATAACAGCTGTGCCCAGCAACATCCACGCAGCTGTGCCACACAATGTGCATGTGTTCAGAAGAGCCAAATGCCCCAGAGAGAAAGCAAAAGTAACTTATTGTTCGTCATCTTGTACAAGCAAATTATGCGCCAGATGTAATTTATACTCAGTAAATACATAAATCAGTCATATGAGGTGTCTCGCTTTAGGTTGCAAATTCGAACTTCTTGTAATCTTGCTTGTTTTTATTTTGTTTTCTTTGAGAGCATGAGTGACTTGATTGCCTTGGCACCTATTGTCAAAACTGTTTCATCACTGGGAATTACGAAAGTTTATTTACACATAAAATTCCCAGTAACTGATATGGTAGGCTTCGACCTTAATTCTCTTATCTTTCATATCTTTATCTACCAAGTAGTTGTATCATTCATTGAGACATATCCACGCAATGCACAGTGGGAACCCAAATTATAAATATCTGTTCTTGCTTTCTACCCTGCTCTACAACATAATGAAGATACAAAGCAAAACTATAAGTTTGCAATTGTCCCCCATAACCAGAGTTTCGCTTAGAATTTGAAAAACAAAATTGACATCCTGCTATGGTGTGAGAGTTGCTTTGGGCACCAAGTGAACTGCGTAGCACCTGTGCTAGAGTACACAACAAAGCAGAAAATCGCACCAGATTGGAATGGCAGCGGTAAGTTAAGAACAGATGTTTTATTTCACGCACCATTAATGTGGCATATCATCTGCTCCTGTTTTGTGGGAACGCATACATTGGGAAGACAATTTTTTGCACCAATCTTACCTTAGCGGGCCACCAGAGAAAGGTAGAAATCAAGAACAGGTATTCACACTTTGTTGCCCACAGTGTATTATCTGGATGTGTTTCACTCTACAAAAGACTGCTGTGGTAGATAATCATAAAGACAAAGACAAAAGAATTAAAAGAGGTATGTGTCAGTCATCCTTCCATGACATCCAGTGTTTATAGAAACACTTCTTTCTGTATATGTGCCAAGCCATAGGGAGGCTTTACGTAAATCAATCATGCTTTCCAAGTTAAAAATCGGAATAAGGACAATCACAAGAACATTGTATGAGTGATTTGTAAATGTGGCACCTAATGTAACTTATTTACTTATGCGCTGAGGGTAGATTACAGCCAGTGCATAATCTGCTCTTACAGGATAACTTGTGATGAGTAAAAAAAACTTTCCTCACATCTTCCTCTTTGTTTCTTTTGGATCTTGGTGCACCATGTATATTGTTACAGCTGCATGCATGCAGCTGGGTATAGGTTATGTGTTCTGCTTCCTCCCTTGTCCTCATTATTCATGTGCTATCTTTGCCATAACAAAATACAGCTACCTGTGCTACATATTTTGTCAGCGTGTTTCCGTTACGGCAAGTTTTGTATTAGTGGTTATTGCAATCTGTGAAATTGTCTGTGTCAGCTACTGTACTTTGTCTTGGAAAAGTACATTTGTCAACATAAATAAACAATTAGTATAAATGTTGCTGTATTTATTTTTGTAATATTATCTGTTGTGAAGCTTTTATACACTGTTGCATGTTGTTTGACAGAATAAAATTGATGCACAACTTTTTAATGTGGTATTTTTCAGATCAATTTTCAACTGACGCTAACATGCACAAGTTGGGGGGGAAAAGTGCAAACAAGAGTACCATAAGGTAGGACAGCTGTTTTTACTGTTAGATTGGATTATCAATTGCCAACCAGTTGTTTTTAGCAAGCATAGTATAACGCATAGATTATGTAATATAAGTTGGAATATTGTTTTTATTGCACTTGATTATCTGGGTCTCCTCTGTACATAAGTGCAGCCTTTTTTATTTGTTATGTGTAGCTTACTTGCTTAAAATGTTAAATCGTAAATTCTAAATAAAAACATGTCTCGAAGAACAGTGAAATAGGTTTAACTTAGAAATGTTGTGACATTAGAGACTTGTGCAGCGCTGAATTGAACTTCTACATGAGTTACATACTATTTTGGGGTCTCGTTATGGTTCCGAGTTGCATTGCAGTGTCATGCATATGCACCTGCAGGCTACATATATTTAAGACTGTTTTGCTTGGTTGGCTATTGATTCCAGTTTAATAGTAACGAAAACTCTTGCTTTCATGGTGATTCTGTGCTGACTAATACATTTGAATTCTGTGCTGACTAATACATTTGAATTTTCCAGAAGACAACAAAGGGTGATGAAATAAGTTTTTGTTGCTAACCTGCCATGTCTTTTTTGGCAAGCTTGCTATGGGTTCTTTCGTATATGTTGTCTTTTCACAGTAGTCATCATGAGAGCTAGCCGTAGTCGTGTGTACTTACAGCAAAAGTTGGTGACACATTTTGAAAATCGGCTCGACACTGCCATCCGAGAGTCAAAACGACTTACATGGATTAGTTATTTTACTCTATTTACAAGAGTCCTGCACCACGCACTAAGGGTAACTTGACACACACTGCTGGAGTCATCAGACTCATCAAGAATAGTTACCCGAATCCTTCCGCAGTGGCCATGTGACCCTTTATCTTGAGTCGTCTGACTCATGCAGAATAGTTAACGGACTCCCTCAGCACTAGTCGTGTAACTCTTTTGAGAGGGTTAGCAGACTACTACAAGAGAGTTGCATGACTATTGTGTGTGAAGTCACGTAACCACCTTGTATCGAGCACAGATAGTCTCGGGACTCTCTGCCGAAAGAGAGTTCGGGTGTCTCCCACAAAGTGTGTCGTATACGTGGCGAGTCCAGACTCTTCGAAAAGAGTAAGAGGTACTCTTTTTTTTCTTAGTGTGTGCAGGATTGTTCTAGGAGTAAAACATTAATACCCGAGGATGTAGATGGGCAAACGGCGCTGCGGTAGCTCACCTGGTAAGGCATGACGCGCATAATGCGAAAACGTGGGATGGTTCCCCACCTTCGGTACGTTGTTTTTCAGCCACATTTATTTCCAGTAATCTATTATTTATTTAAATCGGTTAGTTAGTACAAGTAACTTCCCCTATCTTTTCCTCGATGTTATTGTTTGTTCGCTTCTCATGATATGATTACCCATATGCAGCTTATCATAGTGAAGCTGAAATGACGCCCCCCCCCCCCCCCCCCCCCCGTACCTCCCGTGCTGCAGCAGCTTTGATCGTGCATGCGGAACACGAGGGGTGAAATCTTCGCCCATCACTTATTGCGTCACCTTCATTTTACGCCTTCAGACACAACAAGCATTGCTAATCTTTATAATGATTAATGCCATAATAACTGGTCGGCGCTTTCCACTCAGATGATGCTTCCCACATATAACAGCGTTTCATCACATTCACATAACACGTGACGTACCCCACAACGCTCTTGCTTTTATTACACATCGGAGCTGACACATAATACAGCATTCACACAATGGCATGTACTGAACGCAGAAGCGCAAATGAAAAACAGGCCTCGTGATAGGCCCGTCTATTCTGGGTACGCATGTCAAAAGTGCGGAACCCTAATGGACTCACTTAAGAACTGCAGGGGCTTGAGCGCGTTATGGCAGGTTTATATTTTAGACTATACAGTACGTAAAATTTTTAAAGTTGCCTGCCGCATTGTAACGCAATTCCAATCCTTCAACTGGAATAATAGAAGAGGCTGATATCTGCGCGAGAAATCAAATTCCATAACTGAATTATTACCAAGTAAATCTCTATTGAAGTTTTAACGGACTGCTTTGTGCGGCACATATTCAGTTTAAGAATGGTTGCTGGCGCTTTTGCAAGGCATATTCATTTTGATCGAATCCTAAGGGCGGCAACGTTTTCCAGATATCCACCGCGAAAGTGGCGCTATGACGGCTGTGTCGCTCTTGCTTTTGCTTTCTTAACACCGTTTGATGCATTTAAGCACAAGACTGCCAGAACATCGCGATAAACGTACACGACCGCGAAACACACCGTAATCATTTCAGTAGTTGTAATCCTTTTTTGCGATTGTTGATAGCAAGGGTACAGGAGAGGAGAGACTTCGGCACAGCTTGAAATCATCTCTTCTCGCATAACGGCAGCGTTTTAGCGTAGCACGTCACGCGAGTAGACAATCAAAACCATTTTTATTGATACATTACAGAAGTAGTAGAAAAAAAATTGACGGATACGAAAGCAAAATCGTTAACATAAACGTGCTGACCACGCGCGTGGACTCTTTCTAGGGAAAGAGTAGCCCACGTGACCCCGTTCGGCAACACTGGATCGCTGGAGGCGCAGGAGCTGCAGCATGCCATGCACTTCACGAAGGCTGCGCTGCTCGCGGCGGTGCTGCTGCCTGCGATTCTCCGGCATTGAGCAGCCACCGCAGCGTCGCCGAAGGGCAGCACGCCGGCAGGTCGGGGTACTGCGAGGGTCAAATGTTAACCAACCATGCCCGTGGGTGTCACATTTAGTAAAAAAAGTAGAGAAAGAATTGTTCGTTGGATTAAAATCTCGCTCGAGGACGGTGACGAGGGTCGAAGTGCGCAGGCCAATTGCAACGAAATTGGGCAGAGAAATTCAGCGCTTTTTCCGCATGCAGGTAACCGGGCATGCGCGCATGGTCGTTAACGAGCAACATGTCGTTCTAGAAGTTGACGACGACCTCCCTCACACGCCGTTGTTACTTAGTGTCTATGGTATTGGGCTGCAAGGGCACGAGGTCGCGGGACCGAATCCCGGCCGCGGCGGCCGCGCATTACGATGGGGACGAAATGCGAAAACACCGGTGTACTTATATTTGAGTGCACGTTAAAGAACCCCAGCTGGTCCAAATTTAGGGAGTCCCTAAATACGTCGTGCACCATAATCAGATCGTGGTTTTCGCACGTAAAACCCTACATTACATTTTTTCAACGATTCTCCCTCTGTCTTAGACTCTTGTTCCCTCATGTCTTCCTGTATTGCAGAATCTGTGGCTCGCAAGCAGTCGTTTCCGAACCCTTAGCGTGGCCTATGCAAATAGCAAGTCTTGCTAAAAGAATTCGATAAACGTGCAACATTGTCCATCTTGTTTTGCAATTGTTAATCGCAAAATGTCATTAAATAAAGCTGAAACACTCACGCGTAAATTAAAGGATAATTGAGTTCTAACGGTTGATTCCAAGTAGAACGTCGCTAATGGCCGATGTGCACATACCATACATTTCCTCCCCAATGACGCCAGTTGCGCTGCTGCGTGCGATTCTCAGGCGTCGAGCAGCTTCTGCAGCTTCGCCGAAGTACAGCCTGGCCACAGGTCCTGGCACCGTGACAGCACAAAACAAGCCATTTGTAATCCTAGCGTGGCACTTGTATTGTGTGACAAATCCACTAGCACGGCCCGCGCTCACTCGAAGCGCAGTACAGAGGCGGGTATGAAATTATAGGTTCCGGGCCAGTCGGGCGACAGGAAGCCACTATTTATTTACTCGCTAAATTATCAAGTTTGAACAGGAACACCTGCACCATGAACACCACAACTCCTCCTTTATTCCAGTTGCGTCCAGCGTTCCTCAAGGGAGTGTGATTTGTGCTTTCCTTCTTATAGTCTATATTATTGATTTGCCTGATTGCATGTCGTCCCGAATAAGACAGTTCCCCGATGATTCAGCCATTTTCCGTAAACTTTCTACTGACTCTAACAGTGAAGCGTTCCAACCACACCTAAACGCATTGAGTCCATGGTGTTCAGACTAGCAAATGACCTTAAATTATGCTAAAGCTAAGTGCATGTCATTTTCCCGCTCCGCGACTCGTATTGCAACGTCATACTCTCTTGATAATAAGATTTTGAGGAGACACTTTGCAGTGGAATCCAACATATGTTGGTCATCACATCACCGTTACTCTTGCATCTATTAACTACAAATTTGAAATAATCAAACACAGACTAAAGCAAGCACGTTTACACTTAAAAAAGATCTTACATATACACCGCATTAGTGATACCTCAAAATTGAATATGCATGCGCCACCTGGGATCCGAACCAAGACACCATCGTACGCAACCTTGAATACTTGTAAGCCGTGCTGCTTGCTCTTATCTTTACAGATTATCCCGCGAACTATAGTGCTGCATGTTTAAAGACTCGTGCCGAATTGCATCCGCTATCACTACGCCGCAAACACGCGATCCTATCACTCTTTCATAAACTGCACCATCACGACCGTTTGCACTGATGGCTTCTTTCACTCACGCTCTGTCATTTTCTCTCGCCGAGATCACCCTCTCTAAGTCAAAGCCCGGTCTATCACTCAGGTCTTCGCGTGCAGTCATTTATACCCAGATTCATACTTAGCTAGAGCAACCTACCATCAGACATTGCCTACTGAAGTTCACCCCGACACATTTCAACAAATCCTGCGTACGTATGTCATAATGTGATGTCTCTGTGCAATGGATGAGTTATATTCTATGTTGTGTTCCTCCGGTACCTTTGCCATCCGGTAAATTTTGTTTTCGAATTATCCTCTTTGAGTGCCTTTTATGTATTATGAATTCCAGGTGTTTCAATTTTCAAATTTCTTCTGATATACTGTTAATTTGGTTTTATCCAAACTAACTTTGATATTACTACGCATAGTCGTGTCTGCGTATTTAGTCGTGTATTTAGGCGCGTTTGTTGCATTTTTCTCAGAAATTGTTATGACAGTATGTTTGTGTGCCCCACTCCCCCAATTCTAATACCTTCTTCCGCAGGGCATTCAGTGGTGTTATTGAATAAATAAATAAATAAATAAATAAATAAATAAATTCAGGTTATTTACAGTGTATTTCCCTTCGTACTTGTACGTACGAATTCCTTATGAACTCTAAGTCACTGTTCAACTAGTTCGCTGAAATAGCGCAGCCTTCATCAGCTGCTACTCGAAATTCTATTGTTCGTGGGCAAAGTTGTAATTTCGTTTCCATACATTATTTCAATTGACGCAACAAAAACGTGAAAACTGCCTCAACTGTTTTTTTTTTTTTTTTCGCGTGGCTAACATGAGAAAAATGGTTCCGGTGATTTCACATATCATCGGTCAGACACAACAGCACGACCGAAGAAGCGCATGCTGTTGAATGAGCGGCCATAGCTGAATACAATGAGGTGGCGCCACTAGCAATTTCCCCGGCGTTGTACAGTTTCCGCGATACGGAGAATATTGACTTGAGCACACATTTGCTGTGCTCGTACAACGTACTATACTTTAAACTGTGCTATACTCTAGGCCAAGGAATGGGGAAATAATTTACGTATAAAAATTGAAAAGAACGCACCGTGGAACGGTGCCCTGTCTTATACTCATTTCTGTGCATTTACTGCTGAGGAAGTGAAGTCTTTCATTGTAACACATTGCCGTCTGTTTGAAAGGCAAAGCGCAATTATATCGAAAGATTCGTCAAAAAACCTACACTTTGGATGATTCTCTGCAAGAATGTCATAACAAACGGTGTTACTTGATTTATATCGATAAATATTACGACTTTTCACGAGTATGGGAGAACTCAACAGGGCAAACTTACGAAAACAGTAAATTATCAGTCGCTTACTGTTGATTTTTACGCATTGTTGCAATTTTATGCTTTGAAAGAACAAGACAGTGTTTTTTGAACATAAGAAAACGTAAGCAGTACTGCGGGACTTCTTCCTGCAGCGGTGCAAAAGTCGCGATTTGGTTCCGTAGCCTTCGTTTTAGACCCAAAAATAGTTGTCGACAAAGGTAAAGCTGCTAGAATTATTTTCTTTCTTATCGTGTAGACCGACTTTCACTCAATGGATGAAACATATTTTTTTTTTAAATTATGGGGTTTTACGTGCCAAAACCACTTTCTGATTATGAGCCACGCCGTAGTGGAGGACTCCGGAAATTTTGACTACCTGGGGTTCTTTAACGTGCACCTAAATCAAAGTACACGGGTGTTTTCACATTTCGCCCCCATCGAAATGCGGCCGCCGTGGCCGGGATTCGATCCCGCGACCTCGTGCTCAGCAGCCCAACACCATAGCCACTGAGCAAGCACGGCGAGTTGGAACAAACATATGTAAAGAAGGCGTATATTATTGAATGGACAAGCAGGTACTTTTTCGATTTAAGGTTTCTTTGTCGAACCGTGAGAATGACTTATACCTACTCTCTGTAGCCCGCCGTGGTTGCTTAGTTGCTATGGTATTGCGCTGCAAAGCAGGAGATCGCGGGAACGAATCCCGAACATGGTGGGCGCATTTGATGGGTGCGAAACGCGAAAAAACCCGAACAGTTATGCTTAGCTGCACGTTAAAGACCACCAGGAGGTGAAGAATATTCCGGAGTCCCACACTACGGCGTGCATCATAATCAGATCGTGGTTCTGCCATGTAAAACGCCATAATAGTAAAAAAAAACATGATGAATATTCTCTAACGAAAGCACTAAATTCTAAAAATATACTTGAACGCTTGAAATGCCTCTCAATTTTTCCTGATTAGTAGAGGCCTTTTAATCCAAATAGTTTAAGGAAAATAGGCCAACACGGTGTGTCTTAAGGTACACTCGACTGGTTCCTACGGCGCCCCAAGTCGGTTTACAGCCATGAAGAGCCCTCTCGTGATTGGAGCCGTAGAAATACTGCCCCAGCCGAACGTGCTAGCTTCTGCCAAAGCCATCAGAGTAGCCGCGTCATCCAGCTTTCCTAGGATCTCGGTGGCGCTGTCGTGTGCAAGGCATACAGCACCGCCTGCTAATGCTCTCTGCTGGAGCGCGGCGCTCTGAATAGGCCACGCGAATGTGTTCAGAACGCCTGGCTTCGACCAGTCGAATGCAAACTGCATCCCGAGAGCGCCCCAAAGAGGCCCCTCTCCTGTAAATTCAATATAGAAACATCACGTGACACACTGTACTATGGACGCCTATCAAATCACCTTGACGGCAGCACAGCTATTAACACTGATGGCGAATGAAGAAACACAACTTGCCATCACTCGGCAGCGGCGGAGACTTTCGTTCAGGAGCCAGAAGCACGTTAGGATGCTGGAGTGGCCACCTGCTGCTCCTGCTGATTCCAGAGGGCAGCCCAACATGGCGTCATGGTGGCACTTGCGCTGGCAGACGTGGCGAGGAGACCTGCTGCTGTCCTTGTGGCGCCCGGGCAGCCGGAGTGAAAACTGGTCGGCCGATGCCCACTGCGTAGCCCCGCCAGCATAAAGTCGCCTTCTATATTTGGTACGTTTGCGACACTACATAATGAAACAGCCATTTAAATAAAATTATTTTGTCGCTCATCTAAATGATTCAGTTAGCTACCAGGGGCGCTATAACGTAAATGTATTCCAAACATTTCTATTCCAATTCAGAAATCAGCCCTCCACGATTGGCCAAAAATTTTTTGGACCGATAGCTCCCCATCTGAAATAGCGTGTAGGCACTGATTATGCATCATTTGACCGAAGAAGAGAAAAATTGCAATTTCTCATTCGATGGCTTTTCGGCATTAGCACTCGGCTGTTGGTCAAAAGTTTTCGGGGTGCACCGTCTTCACCTGCTTGGCACGCGGCGTCACAAAACCGCACGAACTCAAAGCGTCAAAGTGACGTGTACGCGTTAAAGATGCATTAATATGCCGAAGAAGTCTGAATTTTCGTCTGAATAGCCGCAGCCTGCCCCGTTCCCAAAGGAATAAAAGATGGCTGCCGTCGATCCTTCAGGCACTGGCTACTCGCACCTGCCAGAGAGGATGGGTTTATTCGCATATAATAAACTGCTTGCGTGGCCGTGTAACCTTTTTGAGCACTTTCGGCACGTTTACGATCCCGCTGTTGCAACTCATCTTTGCTGAGGATTCGTTTTAGCGGCATTCTTAACCTTCCGTTGCACGACGTCGCGATTTTCGACCAGCCACCTCAAGGTAAGTAGAGAAATCGGACCAATCGCAGACGCCGACACCACCCTCTTCATCTGGTTATTTCTTTCAGTGCCGTGGCTCGGTCCTACCGAAACGCTCTCCACTTGAGCATGCTCCTCGCCTCCCGGCAGCCAATTACAAGTGAAACACTTTAACGTAGGCAATGTTATTCATTTCGAATGCAAAGAAAAGTAGGAGCGTGATTGGGCTGTTCAGGCAGCGCTGCGGGACACCGCGTGATGCTTGCGTCAGCGGTTGCGCAAACTTGACGTCAGAAAATTAGAATAAAAACACATTGGATTAGTTTTATGTTATAGGGCGCCAGGTCTTTTTTTTTTGTGTGTGGGCTGGGAGGGAGTTAGGTGTCGGAACTGCAATTCACTGATGAGTCGCACTACTCTGGCAAAAATTTTATCGCCGGGGGTTACTTACCGTGCTCTGAATTGGGCTCCCATGACAGCTTATTACCTCATCGAATTTTAGTTCCTACTATTATTCAGTCTTTATTAAAAACGTAGAACCACGGCCACTGCGTGGACAAAATATCCGCGCCAAAGATGGATACAAGGGTGCACACACAGGCAATTCTTCGATTATACGTTTCTTGTGGTTTAATATTTGTAAAACTTATATCTGTAAAACGTACTTACAATTACCTGCGCTAAGACTCCAACGTTAGGATTAAAATGAATAAACAAAAATACAGGAGAGACCGTTCCATTCTTACTGATGAATATTGTGAGCAGGTTTTCAATCCAGACTGATAAAGGACAGAAAGGCAGCATGGCCCATCTTATCTCAGTATGAAGATATCCCGTGATGTGGCGTGCTATCTGCGTGTATGAAAAAATATTGACGGCAGGGCAGCTACATACACTCACGGCGAATAAATAAACAGTACTTGCCATTGCTCTGCAGGAGCGCAGCCTTTCGTTCCGGAGCCAGAAGCACGGTGGGATGCTGCAGTTTCCAGGTGCTGCTGCTGTCCCCACAGCGCAGCCCGACATGGCATCATGGTGGCACTTGCGCTGGAAGACGTGGCGAGGAGACCTGCTGCAGTCCTTGTGGCGCCCTGGCAGCCGGAGGGATAATTGGTCGGTCGAAGCCCGCTGCCTAGCCCCGCCAGCACGACGTCGGATGGAGAGTGAAACCGGACGGCGGACCCCATCAATGCGCCGTTGACGTCTTGCGTGAGGGTTCCTTGGCATCCGGGAACGCATGAAAGACTTCAGAGCGGCTGAAGGGTCCGTCGTCTCCGACGTGCTCGCTCGGTTGGCTGGTTGCTCTCGTGCAGCGTCTCGTGCGCCGTCGAACGCAGAAGGGCGCTTCGTCTTCGTCTTTTACTCGCACGTGATCCTCGCACACAGGCGACGGGCATCGCTATGAATATGCTTATGAATACGAAAATGGAATGCGTTTATCGCCACGAACATCAGCAAGAGGTACGATAGTTGAATACACACTCAACTTGTGGAAACGTGGCACATTCGCGGACTCAGTTGATATATGGCGGCCGGCTTTTGGGAACGATGTTCATATTTTTACGTTTGCGCGCCGTAGTAGAGGGAGCAGTACTTTACAAGTACGGTCCTTTCAATTGACAAGCTGTTCTGCTTAGGTTTAATTTGTAAAGGAGCAAAAAAAAAGGAATCTGTACAAAAAAGCTAATCAAGGAGAAAGCCAGAAATAAAGGAAACCAGATACAGGGAACGTAATACGTGGCAGAATTCAATCATTGTCTCCGCCTCTGATGCCGATGTAATACGACCCTGCGCAAGAGATCATGGTTATGAGACAATGATGTCGCTGCCATTCCAGAATGGCAATGCTACTTACAGTGTAGGTTGAGATCATTTTAGTATATGTACTAGTGCATCTCAAGTGCATCGCTTTCATGCTTTACTTGCTTCGAATTATCCTTAACATTTGAGGCAGAAAAATAATGAAAGAAAAATACGGCAGAACCTATTTATTTGTTTATTTTGACATTACGCGTTTAAGGCTAGAGACAACGGCAGAGCGGGGCGAGTGCGAACACCAACAACAGCAATCGTCTTCTTCCTCTTCGTCTTCCGCTGGCACCCGTTTTTCTCACTGCAATCACTCCCCGCCGAAAAAGTAGTCGTCCTGGCGACCTATGGAACAGCAAGCACTGGTGGGTCGTAGTGCTCCTTCAGTCGGTCGACACGAACAGTTTCGCGTCCGCGATGCTGCTCGTCCGCAGATGGCTAAATAGACACATTGACGTAGTTGACCGGGGACGTCTGTTGTGGAACCCGGTAAGGGCCGTAATATTTTGAGCTGAACTGTGTAGAAAGGCCAGGAGTAGAGGAAGGAACGCGGAGCCATACCACCGTTCCAGGTGAATACGAAGGAAAAGTCAAGCTTGTGTCACGGCCATGTTTCTGGCTGGCGTGAATTTGCGCGGTAAGTGGGCGAGCGATCTGACGACATTCTGCGGCATAAGTGGCGGCTTCAGATAGAGTCGTAAATGAGGAAGCGTTGGGGCGAGACAAAATAATTTTGTCCATAAGCGAGGACCGTCTTGTCTTGTATTGTCTTGTATCCTAAGCAGCGGCGCATACCCGCTATAGGGGATTGGCCAAGAAGCAGGGGGTTTTCCGTATGCTTAGAAGTTAAGCAAAACTAGATTTGAGTAGTAGAGCGTGGGACTGCACAACTGTAATTTCGAAGTGTAATAAAAATATGGTGAAGAATTTTAATAAAACAAGTTAACGTAATGAAATTCAATAATAACCTAAACAACAACCGTCTTCCTCCTCTTCGTCTTCAGCTGGCGCCCGTATTTCTCAGTACAAATTATTTATTTATTTATTTGTTTATTTATTTAGTATGCTTCAAAAGTCCCTGAACGGTACATTACATGAGGGTTGGGCACATATTGAAGAACGATAAATATCTACGTTAATGTGATTAGCGTTGAAACTATCGCTTTGAGCTATTAAGCTAGTATATTGAGCACCGGAGAGACATTCTATGGCGTCTTCCATGCTGGAACTTTGGTGTCACTTTCGTGACAGTTGTTAAAGGGACAAATAGAGAAGCGAAATAAGGTTGAATATGTTTATTGCACCATAAATAATAAATGCATGTTGTTGTGGCTTCGTCGGGGCGGCCGGACGGAAGGGTTACGGCAGGAGGCCTAAACAGCCGGCGCGCGCAGCGCCGCAAGAAAATAGCCGGACTGCTCCAGTCGGGGACCAGACAAAGACTGACTCTTTATTTCTGAGGAGGCAACTTACAGGAGGCACTTACAGTGTTTGGCGCTGGGTGGCGCCCTGATGTAAAGAACCAAAACCGAAACCAGAAGTTACGGATACCACATCACCTCTCCCTTGAAAGGAAAAATGATCTACTCGCTCTCCTCGCAACAAAAGTCACGAGTCAAAGAACACATGTTAGTACTGTAACACACATGATTAGTGATACATCTTTACACAATAGAAAATGATATCTCTGGCTTCCCCATTAAAAAAAAAAAACGCACGTGAACACTGAAATGAGTTATTGCCCTCCAGATCTGCAGTTCCAGTACCCGTCTTGGGAGGACGATGGGATGCAGCCTTGCACACACAGATAACACATAGAAAATTCACAAAGTACATAAGTATGCAATAACAAACATCTGTGTGCCCCCTGGCACACAGATGAGCCACCCACCCACTGATGGGTGGCTCATTCACTCTGAGCCTGACTCGAGACAGTCTCTGTGGCTGTCGTGGATTGGCATTGTGCGTAAAAGCACTTTACACTCTATAGTACCCCCCCCCCCCCCCCCCCCCTTAAGGATGCTAACGACTTTCAATGTTAAAACTTCTTTCTTTTTGGCATGAAAGACAAATTAGTATGGCGGCTACTACCGTAGTGAAAATGCATACATGTCTATGGTGCAAGAAACGTAACATACAAGAAATGTATGGTATCCCTTCTGCGGGGATGCTAAGAAATGAAGAAAAGTGTTCCTACGACTAGGATCCACTGATAAATCTGTAGTATAGCAGTAAGTACAGCGTGCGTATAGCACCGTTTATGCTGCCAGAAATCCCGCCATTTGAAGGATACTGCTTACGTCTTATTCAGCTAACAAACATGAAAGGAAATACTTTTGGCGTTAAGAGCCGAATTCGCATGGGAGGGTTGAAACCTCTGTAGACAGTAACCCAAGGCAACAAGCTACTTGGAAACATAATCCTTAAATCGTTCCGGAGGTTGTCTATGGCGTGTAGACCTACGGAAGACTGGTTCAAGTTGTAGAGGAGGAACAGCAGAAGTGTTACTCGTACGGGGGCTAGAAGGTGTGTCAGAGACCCGAGTGCCTGCAGGGCCAGTGTCTTGGGGAGGAGTGTCGCACGGACGTTCAGGAGACTGTTCTGCACGAGGTGAACCCGGAGGTGGTGGTGGTGAGACAGGTGGTTGCAAAGAAGGGGTTGCAGCAGGAGAATGAGTACCGGTAGGAACTGGAAGAAAAGGTGGAAAACCATCGTCAACGGATGTTCCATCATTGAAATGACCCATTTCATTTGTTTCCCCCTGACGTACCGAGTACTTCACCAGTTTAGACGCGTTCCAACGCTTGCCATTTTCAAGCTGGAAAGTACTTCGACCTACTTTGCGGTAAATCTTGAATGGACCGTAGTATTTAGGACCAGATTTCCGTGAAGTACGTACCCTAACCAGATCGCCTGGCTGAAACTGAGGACATTTAGTTGCGCGACGACGATCCGCATACTTTTTAGTATTTTCCTGTTTTTCACGTACTCTACTCTGCACTTCCTGGCGCAACTTTGGAGAAGCAAATTCAGGATGAATTGGAGGCATGTTTGCAACGTCCAGCCGAGTTCGTGGTTGCCGACTATGGAGCAGCATAGCTGGAGACACACCGGTAGTCATATGGGGAGTAAACCTGTAAATTGCCAAGTATTCTAAGACCGCAAGTCTGAGGTCTCGCTGTTCCAAAAAAGCAATCTGTATGAATTCTTTAAGGACACGGTTAAATCTTTCTACCTGGCCATTGGCCTGTGGGTAGTAAAGAGCGGATAAGAAATGCTTAATGCCTCTTTCCTTCAGGAAGTTTTCGAACTGTCCAGAAACAAACTGTGGTCCATTATCGGACACTATAGCATCAGGAAATCCTTCCCTACTGAATATGGACATGAGACTTTGCATGATGGCTTCCGATGTGACGGAAGGCATAAAAGCAACTTCGGGCCATTTGGAATGATAGTCAACCATGACCAAAGCAAAGCGAGCATACTGTGGCGCACATTCAAGAGGGCCTATTATGTCTATAGCTAACTTTTCCCATGGTCTTAATGGCCATTCGACAGGTTGTAATGGCGCAAAAGATGGTTTGGCAGATTTATCTGCTTGTTGACACACAAAGCAGTTTCCCACCAGTTCCTCAACTTGCCTATCCATGTGAGGCCACCAGTAGATGCCTCTCAATCTGAGCTTGGTTTTAGTAATGCCTAAGTGACCTTCATGAGCAATAGACAGGAGGGTCTGACGCAAGGAAGCAGGAGGAACGATACGTTCACCTCGGAGAAGCAGATTATCCATGTAGGACAATTCGGACTGTACAGCAGCATACGCCTGTAACTCTGACGGAAGGTCCGCCGCAGTTCTCCATCCTTTTACTATTTTGTCTTTTAATGCTTGGCACACTGGGTCTGCCTGTGTGGCTGCTTGGAATTCCTCCTTTGTAATACAAGATGAAACTAAAGACACTATTTCCTCATCTAGTGCTGGTTCACATTCGGGAGGGACAGGTAGGCGTGACAATGCGTCCGCAATGACATTTTGGTCACCTTTACAGTACTGAATGAAGAAATTGTAATACAGGAATCTTGCATTCCACCTTGAAATTCTTAACGGTCGCTGTCCAGGACCCTTTGAAGATAGCAATGCGACTAGAGCTTGGTGATCAGTTCGTAGAGTGAACTGTCGACCCCACAAGTAAACATGCCAATGTTCACATGCAAACAGACATGCCAATGCTTCCCGTTCGCCTACGGAGTACCGTCGCTCTGCGGAAGATAACGTACGAGAAGCAAAAGCTACTGTAAAGAGCTCATTTCCGCATTTTTGCTGTAGGACAGCTCCTATGCCAACGTCAGAAGCATCAACCGTCACAACAATAGGCAGATGCGGTTGGAACATGCGTACCACCGGGCGTGATGCAAGTACGTCTTTAATAGCCTGAAAGCTGCATTCAGTATCCCGATCCCAGACAAAGGCTTGTCCTTGCCTTAGAAGTTTCCTTAGCGGTTCTACTACGTCGGCATACTGCGGGATAAAGTTAGCATAGTATCCCGTGAGGCCCAGAAATGAATGTAGAGCCTTTTTGTCCTTAGGCTGTGGTGCCTCCACGATTGCCTGAATTTTACTATCCATCGGCGAAATGCCGTTTGCGGAAATTTTATGTCCTAGGAAAGTTAATTCTGGGACACTGAATACGCACTTGTGGTTAAGCTGCATGCCTGCATTACTTATCCTAGACAGGACTGTTTGCAAATTTCTGTCGTGGTCACGCTGAGTGTGACCCCATACAAGCACATCATCAAGGTAGCACAAGGTGCCTGGACAGTCTTTCAAAACACATGACATGATCTGCTGGAAAGCGGATGGCGCTGATGCCAAACCGAAACACACACGCTTGAAGCGGAAAAGACCGTCATGAGTTATAAAAGTAGTAAGCTCACGGCTTTTCTCGGATAATAAAACCTGATGATACGCGGACTGCAAGTCCAACTTACTAAAGACAGTAGCACCAGCGAGTCGATGCAACAGTTCGTCAGCCCTCGGTAGTGGAAAGGCGTCAATGATGATAGCCTTGTTGGGGTCTCGAAGATCGACGCAAAGTCGAATGGAATTGTCCTTCTTTCGAACGACGACGAGCGGAGAAATCCACTCGGACGCAGTGACTCGTTCGATGACATCAGATGATTCCAGGCGTTGCAGCTCGGCGGAGACTTGCTCCCGGAGAACCACAAGTAGAGGACGCAGTTTCGCTGAGACTGGTTGCATTGAAGGTCGGAGACGAACGTCGTGGACGAAGCCCTTTACAAGTCCCAATTGTCCCGAGAACAGATGGGCGAACTCTGTTGGAGCGTTGTGCGGAAGAGACGGAGGCTGAACGCTTGGGTCAGCTGGAAGTCCTGATACTTGACATGTGAGCGAAGACCCTTGAATGTCAATGCCCAAAGCTTGAATGGCATCTAAGCCCAGAAGAGAAGTGCCTTGGTTCGTGACGTGAAATGTCACTACTGCAGCATTGTTGCGATACTTGACGAGCACGGAGAAACGTCCTGAATGCAGAATTTCTTGCTGCGAATAATTCGTGAGTCGAAGACTCGAAGGAGATAATGGAAAAACCTTGAAATGTTCTTCGTACAGGGAGCTGTTCATCAGCTACACTGTAGCTCCTGTGTCCACGAGCAACTTGAGTGTAGTATTCCCAATGAGGACTTCGGCGCGAATTGTTGCCGGACGGAAATTCGGTGCTTGAATTGTAAGCACAAACGGGACTGTAGAGGCTGATTCTGTATCAGCGGTAACGGAAACAAGCTGCGTTCGAGCAGGAGGCGGTGGCTGCGTTCCGTTCCTCGCACGGCAAACTGAAGTGTAATGTCCCACTTTTCCGCACGCACGGCAGGTAACGTGCTCTGCCGGACAGGCTGGATCGGATGCGATGTGGCGAGGTCAACCACATCGGTAACAATGGGGTGCGAGTTCTCCAGTGGCTTCGCGGAGTTCGGGCCAGACGTCACGTTGGCCGGCCGCTCGATGCGACTGAGCGCCACGCCGTTGATCGCCATCTTGAAGGCGCCGGGTCGAGGGAGAAGGGGGGCGGTGACCGCCATCTTGCGCGCCCGGGCGAGGAAGGAGATGGCTGGCGACGCCATCTTGGCGTTGCATCGAGACGCGCTGAATAGACGAGTTGCTGAAGACTTCAAGTTCCTTGTCAATTTGCTCCACGCTTCGTCCGATTTCCTCGGCTTTCTTGAGCGTGAGAGACGATCCTTCGTACAGTAGCCGTTCTCGAACCCTTTTTGATGCGACGCCTTGGAGAATTTGGTCGCGAAGAGACTCGTCATGCCAAGCTCCGAACGCACAAGCAGGCGCTAGCCTTTGTAGCGCGGTGACGAAGTCCTGGAAGGTTTCCCGAGGTAGTTGCTTCCTGTCCCGGAAGATAATGCGGCGCACCAGGGGATTTGAGCTTTCTTCGTAGTGTTGGTCGAAGATGCGAAGAATGTCTTCGAACGTAGCGGCCGTCTGGTCCGTTTGCGATGCGAGGTCATAGTAGAGACGCTGCCCCTCGAAGCCTAAGTTGCTCAGTAAAATGGCCTTCTTCCTCTCGTCTTGTAATGCTTCGCATCCGGTCGCCTGAAGAAACGTGCAAAAAGAACGTTTCCATGTGAGCCACGGTGCCGAAGGAGTACCGGGTAATGCAAGGAAAGGCGGCATGGGTGGTGCGAACGCCATGCTGGGCACGGAGAACAAAGGCGGGGGAGTTGCGGTGGACGACGACGAAGTGGACGTAGCGTCTTGCATGCGGGAAGGAGGGGAGCAGCAGAAGTAGAAAGGCAAGGGGCCGTAAAAGTGAAGTGAGCGGTTTACCTCGTCGCCAGTTTGTTGTGGCTTCGACGGGGCGGCCGGATGGAAGGGTTACGGCATGAGGCCTAAACGGCCGGGGCGCGCAGCGCCGCAAGAAAAGAGCCGGACTGCTCCAGTCGGGGACCAGACAAAGACTGACTATTTCTGAGGAGGCAACTTACAGGAGGCACTTACTGTGTTTGGCGCTGGGAGGGTATCCGTAACCAGAAGTTACGGATACCACACATGTCTGGCGGAACATCCCGATGCTACACATTTTAATCCAGAGAGAGCAAGGGGCAATTTTCAATGACAGAAAGATGGAGAGCTCGGCCTGAGTGAAGTGCCTCTAACCTGCTACTCCACACTGGTGAAGGATTTTGTCTGAATGACAGAGGTGGGATGTGAAATGGAAGGAAGACGGTTGTGTGCTGAAGCTGATGAAGATGAGAGCTGCACAGCATACTGTTCCTGTGCTCCGGGTACATGCATACTTCACAGCGAAACCCACACGTCTTCGCGGACAGAGGTAGAGGTTACCGCCGTGTGGTTAGGGGATCGTCTATAGCTTGCATGATTTTTGCAGCTCTTGGAGCCACTGGCTTGTGAAAACCAGACAGTAGCAGCTGTAGGATGTGGATTATTTGTCGCAGGATGACATTGATGACAGAGCTCTATGGTGATTTTTCGATGCACTGCCGTTCCTGGTGCTCACAGTCCAAGGCCCCTGTGCGTAGCGGCAGGCGTGATCATACATTCGATGCCAGGCTTGGGCTGCTCGCTGGAAGTAATGTGGCTTGGAGAGGCCCACCGATGCCGATTCAACTACCTTCCACTGGAACTGCGGGATGAGAGCCAGGGAGATCTCGGTTGGACTGGCAGCTTGTTCATGTCGACGACGCGATAGTCTCCTCCGGTACTCCGCTAACGCTGTCGCACCTCTGTGTGATATCTCAATATTTTTATCTGCTTTTTCTGTTGGGGACAATTGCTGAAATTTACCTCGTGTGGTCCGCTGTAGGTCAAGCGCTTTATTTCTTTCCTAACTTGCATAAACACATGTCGTGGCTGCCTGCGAAGCGAAGTCCTACCGTCTGGCATATGAACACAGCGCTGGCATTACCAAGCTTTAGGGACTTGAGACATCACAGCGCTTGGGGCACGTAAGGACGCACAGAGTGTCTCACATAGCTCACCTTGACGTGATCATGTATCGTGTGTCCCTCGAAAAAAAGCTTGAAGCTCGTCGATGACCTTCACTGTTGAAGCCAGAAGCCCTTGGCATTCGTCATCGGTGATGTGAATGACGACATCGTAAATAACGCTTGCGTTTTCCTTAGCGTTGAAAGCTACCTCATTATTTCCTTTCAGAGCCACATTAACCAAGGTAGGTCTTGAGAATCTGTCTTGAGGCACAAACGCAAGATTGTAACTTGCGTGTAGGCGATCCTTTGGGGCCATGCTCACTCTCGTCCTTAGTTGTCTTGCAGCATTTGCTCTTCAATCGCTTGACCTCCACGATGGTGTAGTTGTTGTACGAGTCCAAGGATTCACTGTTGGAGAAGCAGAAGCCGGACGTCTCCACATCGACGTGGCGAGTCTTGCACAAATATCGCTGGGTGCCAAAGTGCAAAGAGACGTGCCCGGCACAAGTGATGGCCAGCCATCTGTCATCACCTCGGACGGGTTTTCGTTCAGGAAGCACAATTAAGCTTCAACTGTAACAAAACGGTCGCACCAAACTTAAAAAAGCTACGCTAGCTCAGCTCCTGCAGTTAACCAGCCTACCCGCGAAAATAAAAAAACGGGCTCCGTATTATACCCTTGAACATCTGGCGTTCCTCCACATACCAGAAGAAAGGTGCATGGTAAACGTGAATGCACGGACCCTATAGATATGCGTACACCGCAGCCTGGCTAAACGAGAAAAACCCGAGAATCTGAGTGGTAGAAACAGGTTATTCGAACCAAGGTTTCCACAAAATTATGGAGATAATTCGCATTCGATAAAAATTGCAGGACGCTTAAGCTTCGTCTACAAGAGTGGAATGCGACAGCGTTATCGCACCCCGCTCGCACCGCTCACTCATTCGCTCGGCATGCTCATGACGAGACGAAGCGGCGAAGCGCGCGAGTGGTGGGCCACCTGTCGGGCCAGCGCCGTACATTGCGAGGAGGGGGTCTACTGTGTTTGCCGCAAGATGACTCTACGTGTGCGCTCAACGTAGACGAAATGCAGGGGAAACGTACTTCGCTACTCGTTTAACTGCGACTACTGTAATTTACATGGTCATAATTACCGATATACACCACAGTATAACTTTCTACGGCGCGTTTCAAAGGCAACACCGCATTCGCTAGACGCGCTTTCGTCCCGCTTTGAACCGTCGAACTCATGGCCGAGTGTGATCGCGATGCCGAAAGCCCGCGAACTACAAAATCCTTCTTTCGCGAAAGTGCTGCGTATGTAAGAAGTGTGTACGCTGTGGAGGAACCTCCGCCAGACTGGATGCACTTGTTGGATGCATGTGTGTGTTTGCCTGAGTTTTAAGTGTGTAGTTGTGTCCACTTTGTTATACACCTTCAGTTTTCTTTTCCATGTAATAAAGAAAAAAAAAAACTCATGGCTGAGTTGTAGCGTCTCCGTCTCACACTCCGCAGACCCTGTTTCGACTCCCACCCAGCCCATCTTGCAAGTTGTTTTTATTTATGAATTGCCTTCCAGGATTTTTCGAACACGGACAACGCCACGACGCCGACGACACCGACTTTTCTGCGACACGAGCCCCTCAACGCTGTCGCGTTAAAAGGAACAAGTTTGAATGGTTGTTCGAGTGTCCCGTACACCCCTATTTGATGTCTCGGTGCGGCGTTCTTCTTCTTAGAACGAAGATGCGTGTTAGATTCCCTTCCGCAGGGCCGGAGGGCGTGTGAGGGTTAAATGAATAAGACACCAGCCCTTTCAATGTATCAGTGGCGTGTTCGAAGAGGAAAACAAAGTGTTGAAGTTACTGAGCAACTGTTCCTCATATCACCTCTTGTACCCCCTTCGTTCTTCGACAGTTGAAACTGGCAGGTTGAACGAAAGCGTCCGCATGTGCTTGGTTCCGCCATTTTTGCCTCTGATCTCTTTGTAACGTTTACCATTACCAATATCGCCGTTTTATTTACTTTTAAAAAAACGCTCGCGCACAAGAAAATTGCGTTGGGCCTGTCCCTCTCCACCTCCACAGTGAAACTACTGAAAATGGGAGTTCACTACACGTGGAAAGAGCTCGTGGAATGCGCACAACGTCAACCTACTGGAGAGACTAAAGCTAACAAAAACGATAAGAGCCCTGGTCAAAGATGAGAGGGGCCAAGTCGAGGATGAGAGGGGCCAACCTAAGCGTATGTCACGCACGATCAGAGACAAGCTACACATAAGTACCATTCCCAGAAACATGCATACTGAGTACGACAACGAAAGGAGACAGGCGAGAATAGAGGTACTCAAGCACATACTGGAACGCACCAACACCGAAGAAGAAAATGTGAGATACAGGGACGCTGCGGCGTACTGTTAAGAACGGCCAGCTGCAGTGCAAGTTTGCCAGCCATTTACGCCAGCGGTGACAACCTCATCTTGGAACGCCCCGCCAACCTCTAGCCACGGCGTGACTAAGCCGACTTTTGGTCGGGAACAATACGCACTTCCTCCACTCTCCGTCGCTTCAGGTAGGATGCGTTTGACGAAGCAGGCTTTCTGCCGAAACCGCCACGGTTACGCTCTAGCCTCGTCGCCGTTGTGACGGAATGAGTTCGGAGGGCCAACTATTGTTACGAACTCCCCAACGCGGACCTGATCTGCTACGGGTGGGGGAGTTGCCGCGCGAACGTCGTCGTAGGCTGCTTCCCACGCGCCGACCAAGACGCAAGACAATGTGCTACCCGGGGCGCTACCCGCTTCGGCTCCGAGTTCTACGAAGCCCCTCTGACGTCGGCTCTGGGCCAGGCACCTGTGTGTGTGTGTGTGTGTGTGTGCGTGTGCGTGCGTGCGTACGTGCGCGCGTGTGTGTGTGTGTGTGTGCGTGTGTGCGTGTGCGTGCGTGCGTGTGTGCGTGCGTGCGTGCGTGCGTGTGTGTGTGTGTGCGCGTGCGTGCGTGCGTGCGTGCGTGCGTGCGTGTGTGTGTGTGTGTGTGTGTGTGTGTGTGTGTGTGTGTGTGTGTGTGTGTGTGTGTGTGTAAGCCGTCCCGGGGAGAGGCGGCGTGTGTGTTTTCAATCACTGATTTCAAACTGATTTTCAATCAGCGTGGTCGAAGAGAACGGCGAACAACTTACAGCCACATCCATACGTGATAAGGACGCGAGCACAGCAGAAGAGCTGGGCATAGCCCTGGCTATGGCAACGTGCAAGAAGACCTTGGTTACCGTGGTGACGGACTCACAAGAAGCATACAGAAGGTATATGACCGGAAGGATCGGAAAGGCAGCACTCCAGATCCTGACCAACACCGAGACAGAAACAGCACCAATCCTCTGGACACCGGAACACGAGTCTCGCAGGGAACCAGGCGGCGCACGCCGCGGCTCGAGATAATGCACGCCGATCCAAATCTGAAGCGCAGAGAACACGAACCAGCGACTGTGACGAGGATGATAAACGGATATCCAAGAAGTACTCGCATATCTTGGCGCACTACAGGAAGCAGAGGCGTCGCTACCCGCCTGCGCACAAGACGATGAGTAGGGAACAAGCGGTAACCGGGAGAAGAGTCCATACTGGAACCTATCCGCATGGAACACTGCATGCCGGACACGCCAAACACCTTGCGCCATATGGTGCTGGAGTGCAGGAATAACCACGAAGTACCACAATCATCATCACCGCCAGGCGATAACATGCAGGAGGAGGAGGAAGTAAACTTTATTAGTCTAGAAAGAGTAATTCAGCGGTCGGGCCGGATGTCTCCATCTTCTATTGGTTGATGATCTCCGGCCTGCATAGTTGGCGCCCCTATTTCAGGGCATCACTGAGCGTGGCTTCTCGTCGGGCATGATCCACCATACTCCGTTGGAGGCTAGGGTCGCCGCTGCAGAGCACGTTCTCCCACTGCTCCGCACGCAGATTTTCTATTTTGTGGAATTACTTATTCGTATTGCACTCCCATGGACACACACCACGGGCATGTGTCCCTGTATTTACTTGGGAACATTTTGCATAGTATATGTAAATTTGGGAAAGTTCCTGTCTGCAGCTTTCGCCTTGTAAACTGCCTGTTGTTGAGTGAGTGTGTTGTGGGGCGGGGGATATCTGATCCTCGTCCCTCTATGGTAATTTAGTATGTCAGAGTACGTTGGGATCACTGTCATGTACTCCTCAGGATCACTGTTTAGGTCCGCTCGGTTGGTATGCTCGTGAGCGATCCTATCAACCCTTTGGTTGCCCTCAATCTCGGTGTGCCGCGGTACCCAAACGATGGTGTGTCTAATGCGTTTATGCTGTTGGCCAGCGCGGAGGAAGATTTGGAGTGCTTTTTGACCGATTCTGCCGTTAATGTCGTTTCGGCATGCTTCCTTGTAGTCTGTTAGAATTATCAGGGATCTATTTGTGCGGTAGCCCTCCACAGCTGCTAGAGCAACAGTCATTTCTTCTCCCTTGGTTACCGTACAATCCCGTGCCGACGCGCAAGCGATTTCCCTATAGTCCGAGTCTATTATTGCCGCGTGCCGCGACGACTCTTTGTTCTGTTTCCCTTCGTTCTCGAGGATCCCTGCCAAGAAACATGGACCCGAATTTACACACAGCCTGGCGGAACGCTAGGGCAAAATATGTAGAAAAATACCTAGCAACCAAGCCGCACACGGCATACACGGACGCAGCGGTATATCCTCGAGAACGAAGGCAAACATGCAGGAAGAAGCGGACTCAGAGGAAGAATCAGAAGACCAGTGGGAGGCTCTGCTTGTGACGCAAGACCCTGACAGCCAGCTACGGTTGGTGAACAGGGTTCGGGCGGCGGCAGCGAGCCATGGCTACCTGGACTGAGGAGGCCACCTACCTTTGGGCTCAAGAAGCCTGGTCAAGAATAAAGTTTATTTCTCTCTCTCTCTCTATCTGTCTCGAGGGATCTCTGCAGAAGCTACAATTGCGGATATCTAAGGCCGCGAAATCTTCTTGTTACTGTTAATGATGTGCTGGTGAGACCAAAAACTGTACATGGTATGATTGCATTAAACAATTCGGGCATGTACAGTAATCGGTCACCTTGTGCTGTAGTGCCGATCTGGTACCTTTTGTTGTTCCGATAACCATAACGAAAGAAGAGCGTGCGCACCAGTGTCTCCAAGCGTTGATAATGATGATGACGTTCCTCCCCGATCAACACGAGCGCGTCAAAACAGTGAAGCTCAGGTAACACCCGGTCATGTACCAATTGTAGAAGATACAAAGAAGTAAATAAAAAATGTAGCTTTGACTCAAGCCTCGCTATTAGTGTCTTCCTTACTCAACATGTGTGTTGGATAATATTTCCAATGATGTTGCTAACGCTTGGAGTCTTTGTTGTGTGGGAGAAAATAGAAAACGATGTATTTTCAGGGCACATCAGATTCAGCTCAAAACAGTCTCCTGTTCCACGTGTATATATTACTGACGCAATACCTCTAACTAATATGTCAATTTGTGGCCTTCGAGTGTTTCTAAACTGAATTTCATTATTTTCATTTTTTTGGCAAGGGCACGTAGTTATTGATAAGTATGGGGCGGAGACAGTGACATAACAAGGTTGAACTGTACTCAATAGACGCACAGAAAGGCACTGATGTAGCTGATGTTCTTGATTAAATTTTCGCTGCTTTGTGGCAGTGTTGTGGTTTATTATTTATTTAGGTAGATGTAACAAAACGGGGAAAAGAAGGTTGTTTCTTGTAATTAATATTCGCAACGCATTGCGAGCCAGAAGCCCAAGGTACCGCTGCGTTAGCGCAGTGGTTGTTATGTTTCGCGGCTGAGTTTGAGCTGATGGGTTCAGCTCTAGCCGCAGTGGCCGCATTTCTACTGTGGCGAAACACGAATATGCTCGTGTACTTTGATTTAAGGGCCCATTAGAGAACCGCACTCGATGAGAAGTTATACCAAATGCTGCATTACGGCGTGCCTCATAATAAGATCCTCGTTTTGCATTTAAACACCACCGAAGTTATAATTTTAACACCTCGGGGACAAGAGTTGCGCTTCACACAAGGATAAACTTTAGTACTTGCGTTGCGAAACCTTCCTCTACGACCTACTCTGAGGTAGATAAAGCTTTCCTGTACTGGCTCAGTCCACCTTAATAGGAGGTAGTACTCGAGGTCCAATACACCGCGGGTTCCTTCATGAACACCTGCACGAGCCTTTGATGAGTATTCGCGCGAGTACCTTCATAATGTGGAACAAATGCGTTTTTTGTCCATTGTGCCGTCTCTCCATTTCCTTCTTGGCCAGCAACTCGATAATCTTTCTACCGCCAGACTCGCATGCGCCTCTGTTACCGGTATGAACATCGTAGCAGTTCGTTATAGCTTTGCTATCGATTCCCAGCCGCGCGCTTCATTGGCGAACAAAACCGTTAATATTACCATTGGCATCAAGGTTAACATCCTCGATGAAAGCATTCCAGACGCAACGACATCGTGTTGCGACCTGACGCGGCGTACGAAAGTGCGTCGCGCCTTACTTTCGTCCGGAATCCCCCACTTCAGTGTTCGTCACAATCAAGTTGCATTTTTGGCACGTAAAACCCCAATATTTAAGTGTCCGGCTCACTCAACTGTAACTCCAAACTGTATTGGGACATGAGTTTTTTATATTATGATAGAAATATAGACATTGCAAACGACACAGCAAGCCTTCTGAGGGACCATGGGTCAAAATTTTTTATTTAACTACAAGGAAATGGATGCACTTAGTGATGCGCCTCTTAATGCGATTTGAAGGAGCTTCATGCATGTGTGAAAGTCTTTCCCAATCGCGACCGCAAAAGACTCCTTTTTAAATCAGATTGGCAATTTACCGGATGTCTTATAAATGCTGTGACAGCCTTAATGTGTGACGAAAGCTTCATGCACATGACTTCGACGCGCAGTGCAGTCGCTCGAATAGTTCTCGTTTATGTTTTTTGAGGGGCTCGTGATTATGGCGATAAGATAGCAGGGCATGCTGCTCAACTTCAAATGAGATCTCTTCGCACAACGATAGGATTATGACTTACTCGAAGAATGCGATTGGACAATAAAAAGCTCCTTTATTGTAAATATTATACAATCACAATTTTCTTCGTACAAGAGTATTTTAAAGAATTATATCAATGCCACTCTCGGAAAGCATCCGCACTGGAGAGCGAAAGTATCGGCAAAATGACAATGATGTCACCAGAGTCACCAAATAAAGCCTATTTTTGATCTACTCTTCGCTCAAAGAATGTAGGCGTACAGTTTTCAATGAAGAGTGCAAGTTCGGTGTTAATTGATATATATATATATCATCATCATCAGCCTAGTTACGCCCACTGCAGGGCAAAGGCCTCTCCCATACTTCTCCAGCTACCCCGGTCATGTACTAATTGTGGTCATGTTGTCCCTGCAAACGTCTTAATGTCATCCGCCCACCTAACTTTCTGCCGCCCCCTACTACGCTTCCCTTCCCTTGGAATCCAGTCCGTAACCCTTAATGACCATCGGTTATCTTCCCTCCTCATTACATGTCCGGCCCATGCCCATTTCTTTTTCTTGATTTCAACTAAGATGTCATTTACCCGCGTTTGTTCCCTCACCCAATCTGCTCTTTTATTATCCCTTAACGTTACACCTATCATTCTTCTTTCCATAGCTCGTTGCGTCGTCCTCAATTTCAGCAGAACCCTTTTCGTAAGCCTCCAGGTTTCTGCCCCGTAGGTGAGTACTGGTAAGACACAGCTGTTATACGCTTTCCTCTTGAGGGATAGTGGCAACCTGCTGTTCATGATTTGAGAATGCCTGCCAAACGCACCCCAGCCCATTCTTATTCTTCTGGTTATTTCAGTCTCATGATCCGGATCCGCAGTCACTACCTGTTCTAAGTAGATGTGTTCCCTTACCACTTCCAGTGCCTCACTACTTATTGTAAACTGCTGTTCTCTTCCGAGACTGTTAAACATTACTTTAGTTTTCTGTAGATTAATTTTCAGACCCACCCTTCTGCTTTGCCTTTCCAGGTCAGTGAGCATGCATTGCAATTGGTCTCCTGAGTTACTAAGCAGGGCAATATCAGCGAAACGCAAGTTGCTAAGGTATTCTCCATCAACTTTTATCCCCAATTCTTCCCACTCCAGGTCTCTGAATACCTCCTGTAAACATGCTGTGAATAGCATTGGAGATATCGTATCTCCCTGTCTGACGCCTTTCTTTATTGGGATTTTGTTGCTTTCTTTGTGGAGGATTACGGTGGCTGTGGAACCGCTATAGATATCTTCCATTATCTTTACGTATGGCTCATCTACACCCTGATTCCGTAGTGCCTTCATGACTGCTGAGGTTTCGACTGAATCAAATGCTTTTTCGTAATCCACGAAGGCTATATATAAGGGTTGGTTATATTCCGCACATTTCTCTATCACCTGATTGATAGTGTGAATATGGTCTATTGTTGAGTAGCCTTTACGGAATCCTGCCTGGTCATTTGGTTGAAAGAAGTCTAAGGTATTCCTGATTCTATTTGCGATTACCTTAGTAAATACTTTGTAGGCAACGGACAGTAAGCTGATCGGTCTATAATTTTTCAAGTCTTTGGCGTCTCCTTTCTTATGGATTAGGATTATGTTAGCATTCTTCCAAGATTCCGGTACGTTTGAGGTCATGAGGCATTGTGTATATAGGGCGGCCAATCTTTCTAGGACAGTGTTCCCACCATCCTTCAACAAATCTGCTGTTACCTGATCCTCCCCAGCTGCCTTCCCCCTTTGCATAGCTCCCAAGGCGTTCTTTACCTCTTCCGGTGTTACTTGTGGGATTCCAAGTTCCTCTAGCCTATTCTCTCTCACCTTATCGTCGTGGGTGTTACTGGTACTGCATAAATCTCTATAAAACTCTTCAGCCACTTGAACTATCTCATCCATATTAGTAACGATATTGCCGGCTTTGTCTCTTAACGCACACATCTGATTCTTGACTATTCCTAGTTTCTTCTTCACTTCCTTTAGGCTTCCTCCGTTCCTGAGAGCCTGTTCAATTCTATCCATATTATAGTTCCTCATGTCCGCTGTCTTACGCTTGTTGATTAACTTAGAAAGTTCTGCCAGCTCTATTCTAGCTGTAGGGTTAGAGGCTTTCATACATTGGCGTTTCTTGATCAGATCTTTCGTCTTCTGCGATAGCTTACTGGTTTCCTGTTTAACGGCGTTACCACCGACTTCTATTGCGCACTCCTTAATGATGCCCATAAGATTGTCGTTCATTGCTTCAAAACTATGGTCCTCTTCCTGGGTTAAAGCCGAATACCTGTTCTGTAGCTTGATCCGGAATTCCTCTAGTTTCCCTCTTACCGCTAACTCATTGATTGGCTTCTTATGTACCAGTTTCTTCCGTTCCCTCCTCAAGTCAAGGCTAATTCGAGTTCTTACCATCCTATGGTCACTGCAGCGCACCTTGCCGAGCACGTTTACATCTTGTATGATGCCAGGGTTCGCGCAGAGCATGAAGTCGATTTCATTTCTAGTCTCACCATTCGGGCTCCTCCACGTCCACTTTCGGCTAACCCGCTTGCGGAAAAAGGTATTCAGTATCCGCATATTATTCTGTTCTGCAAACTCTACTAATAACTCTCCTCGGCTATTCCTAGAGCCTATGCCATATTCCCCCACTGACTTGTCTCCGGCCTGCTTCTTGCCTACCCTGGCATTGAAATCGCCCATAAGTATACTGTATTTTGTTTTGACTTTACCCATCGCCGATTCCACGTCTTCATAGAAGCTTTCGACTTCCTGGTCATCATGACTAGATGTAGGGGCGTAGACTTGTACAACCTTCATTTTGTACCTCTTATTAAATTTCACAACAAGACATGCCACCCTCTCGTTAAGGCTATAGAATTCCTGTATGTTACCAGCTATGTTCTTATTAATCAGGAATCCGACTCCTAGTTCTCGTCTCTCTGCTAAGCCCCGGTAGCACAGGAAGTACCCGCTTTTTAGCACTGTATATGCTTCTTTTGGCCTCCTAACTTCACTGAGCCCTATTATATCCCATTTACTGCCCTCTAATTACTCCAATAGCACTGCTAGACTCACCTCACTAGATAGCGTTCTAGCGTTAAACGTTGCCAGGTTCATACTTCCAAATATATATATATACATATATGTAAATGAAGACCTACAGACGAACAATAGCGCGAATGTTGCAATAAAGGCACATCCATGCAGCGCATGTCCGGTAGTGCCTAAAAAGATTACATTTTGCACTTTGGATCCTTTGGGGTACACTGCTCGGAGAGTTAGCACTGTGTTAAGCCACAGCGATGGCTTCAGGCAACAGCCTCTTGAACGATCACTGTCGTGTTGTGTTATTCGCACCCGATAACCTATGCCAATCGTGCACACCTCTTTCCTATTTGAAGAACGTGCCCCTAGGCAACCGTATACATTAACCAGCGTGTCATAATACTTGCCCGCTGGTGAGAGGAAAATTTACCATAACTGGAGAGGCTAGACGATAGGAAAGCTCGGCATTCTATTGATGGTTTAATATATTTCAAGTGACCAAACAAGACGAAGTAAAAAAAAAATTAGAATGCATATCCACTCTGAAATGTAGGCAACAGTGATCAACCCGCCACGGTGGCTTAGCGGCTATGGCGTAGGGCTCCTAAGCACCAGGTCACGGGAACGAATGCCGGCCTCGGCGTCCGCATTCAGATGGGGACGAAATGCAAAAACGCGCGTGTGTCGAGCACGGGGTGCACGTTCAACATCCCCATGTGGTCAAAATTTCCGTACCGTACGGCATGCCTAAAAATATTAGACTGGTTTTGGTACGCTAAACCCCGAAATTGAATTTAATCAACGCTGAACACCACGAAATGAGGAACGTGAAAAGGTGAGCCCTATGAGCCAACAATAAAATTGTTACACATATCATTTCGTTTGGCTGCAGCAGGTAATTCGTTGTATAGCATTATCGCGAGATAACGCTACATCTAACAGTTCAGAAACGCAAGTAATGGAATTAATATAGGAAACTGTAATATGATATCTTTTTCTTCACTATACTGTATAGAAATACACCGTCATTCATGGCGTTGTGTATATGATTACACAACGCAAATATAGTAGGTTGATTGTAGGCTCATACGCACGCACATGCATCGTGATGTATGCTCCGTCCCCCTGCTCAGCGGCAGAAAATCTGGCCGTGTCCACCCAGATGATTTAAGAACTCTCACAAAATCGTTTCCAACGTAGAAGACGCCATGTAATGCTAAGTAGGCCACGGCAGTCCCAAAACAACCACCAGCAACTACCGTATACCGTATAACTACGTATACCTCGCATACGACACAGCGCACTTCTCCCAAACCAGCATGGCGCTGAAATCTGACTGCTAATAGATGGCGCCACTGCCTGCTCAATATGGCGGCTCCCATGAAAAAAAATATAGTCTAAAGGTGGTGGGCGCGACTGGCGCCGCAGCCCCCACTCACTGTGATGCGGCTGTCTATACTATAATCGTGCGAAAGCGATCTTACCCGCTAGCTATGTTAGTCGTCTGGCCCTTATGCAACGTGACACTTCCTCACATTCTTCCCTCTCAGTAAATAACACTTTGAGATGTTCTGCAAGATTACGCCCCTTTTGGTATCGGTCCACAATCCCGAATTATTTCTACGTAGCAGCTAAGACTGCCTAGGAGGTGGGCAACATTCGATACACCGCCTTCATGTTCAACGGTCGTCGAACAGGTTTTAACATTTCTTTGCCGGAGTACAAATTGTTTAATCGTTTTAACATAAACTGCATAACGTTGTCATATATAGGTACGTGCGATTCCATACCAGTTGGTAGCAGATAACCTCATAATCCCAGTTTCTTTCGATTACTTCGCCATGTGGGGCCCAGGAAAACGCATGTCGTAAAGTCGCGTCGAAAGGCCGGAGTATAAATTAGGCCGTCACCGTTATGCGATCGTCGTCACTGTGATTGTTGCCATATTGCGGCCATGGTCACACACTCTCGCGTCATTGACACAACTGCTCGCATTACAGAAACACGTTGTTCAACCTGGCATTGCCTTGCGGTACACCAAACGATGCTGGATAGTCATCAAATTGCATAATGCATCGCATATGCTGTTTCTTTACGACACTGTTGTATCTGCATATTGAAAAAAAAAGTTTTCTTACCATTGGTCGGACTCTTTATTTTTAGAACTATTCTTTTCATTGGGCACCTCCCTTTCTGCATTATTTCGTCGATGCAGTTGCACGGATTCTTGCGCTGCTGTCACGATGTTCTGGGTTGCTGCCAAGTTGAGATCGGAGGTGACACTCCGCGGTGTTTTGCAATGAGCAGCCTTCCCGGAGGATTGCGGCTGCATTGCTCAAATTCAAACGTGATTAGGCACGGGTTGACGCACTTGGATTGGCTATTCAACGCGTGCCGCTTCGTCGCATGCAAAAGTTGCAGATCCGAACTCAGGATTTCCTGCAAGTGCGCATCCCCTAATCGATGGGCAACTCCGATGCCCGGTCTTCACCCATTCTACGTCCCGCCATTTCTCAGGCTCGAGCACGACAGCCCACAAACCTTCAGACTCGTCGCCGCTCAGAGGTGGGTTCTCCGTGCACCCTCACTAAAGTTGGTGAGGCGAACACGCCAGTCGTCAAGCGCGAAACTTCCCCACATAACTCCGTACCGCCAGATCCCTGTAGAGCAGCGAATACTGTGGTTCGTGTCAGTCACCCTGGAGTGACAAGCGGCTCTTTACGGCGAACAACGAAAGGCTCTCGCTTCGACCGCCGCCAAGGGCGAGCTATACGCTCTTTGCGACACTTAGCCCGTTTTCCATCCTCATTGGGGGTACTCGATTCATTGCACGAAGCTGGCGAGACTGTGCACAGTGAACCACTATGGCACGGGTTTACGGCTTGTTAATCGATATTGGTACAATCAGAAGTCGACGCGTTAACATTATCCATACTCGTAAGTTTGACATTCCAGGTAGTCAAATTTGCTAGCGTATCATGTTACTGTGATGCGTCTTAATTTAGATATATTACACAATTTCGCGCGGCGGTCGCGTAGAGAGGACCAAAGAAGAGAGAGACAACGGTTCGAGATAAAAAAAAAGCGTGCTCGCTGACCCTCCGAATTTTTCTCCCTTTCCTTTGATGCGATGGACATGGTGTTTGTGTAGTAAACGCAGCCAGAATTAGATAGTGCACCTTGGGGCTTAGCACTGTTTGTGTTTGTATGTAGTCGTTAGAGTTAACTCTCAACTTTCAATGTCCCCATATTGCAGTATTACCCCTTCCGTGTACTTCGACCTTGACTGTACATTTACTTTAGAGCCGCGTTTGCATTCGTGTATACGTGGATACTTATAACGGCGGGAGATCTTGTTTCCATTTCTCGTGCAAGGAATATCCGCCTCTCTGAGTAATCCAGCTCAATGATTAGAATTATGTTATCTGCAACAGGTCATGTTTAAAACTTCCATAAAACTTATATATTATCACAATGTGTCGGTGGTTTGGCACGTAAAACACATCAAGCTCTTTTTTTTTGTTTTCTTTTTGATGCGAGATGATTACTTGGCTAATTCTGCAACCCCGCCGTCGTGAGAAAGCGGTGGCAGAAAAACGGCACACGAATTACGTCATCATTTAATTCAGAAAGGTAAGGGGGAGAAAGATATAATTCACTCATATAGTTCGTTGACCGTTACATCAGTAATATACAAGTTAGCAATGCTGGCAATTAAATTAAAAGTGCAAGCATGTCGAGAGAATAATGGAATTTTAGGAGAACCTTAGAATGGCTTAATAGGTAGGCGTCTGGATGATAATTTGTTTGTCTTTACTTGGTCTATTGAAATATCTAGAGTAGAAATGGGACCGTTATATGTGGCCTTCTTAGACATCATATGAACCTATGAAGATATAGACCGCAACATTTTGTTGGATATTCTGGAAGGGGAAGGCTTGTGCAATAATTGTATACAGGTTTTGAGAGAGATTTACCTAGAAAATAATGTTTGCGTTGAAAGGAAAGAGATGAGGAGCGAAGAGAAAGTTGATATCAACAAGGGATTGAGGCACGGGTGCCTTTTATCCCCACTTGTGTTTATGATGTACATACATGTTGAGGATAGAAAGGGCGCTAGAGGGAATTCATATCGGGTTTAATCTCTCATAGAAACAGGCGGATGCAGCAGTAGAGCAGCAGCTTCCAGGTTTGATTTATGCGGATGACATTGTGCTGCTAGCTAACAAGCAAAATGATATGCAACATGTGGTTAATATCTGTGGACAGGAAAGCGAGAATTAAGGTCTGAAATTTAGCGTGAAAAATCGGGTGTTACCGTAGTCAATGAAAACAGTGAACAGGCAGTGTCGATTCAGGGCCACGAAATATCTCGGGTAAAAGAATGTAAATACCTAGGTATATGGATAAGCGATATACCATATAGCATATATAACAATTTCCAGTTAGATATGTGGAAACACAGGAAAAAATAACACCATAGGGGAAGAGAAATACGGCCGCAAAAAAACACGGAGCGCTATGGGGATACAATAGCCACGAGGTGCTCCGGGGTATACGAAAAGGTTTGGTGGTTCCAGGTCTTACATTTGGAAATGCAGTTGTTTGCTTGAAATCAAAGATACAAATAGGGACTCCATGGCAACCGAAGCTCAGTGGGACGCCTCGCATTGGGTGCTCACGGTAAGACTACAAATGAAGCTGTGCAGTGTGTTATGGGGTGGGCTGGCTTTGAAGTGAGAGAACCTCAACGTAAATTGATTGTGAACAGCGAGTAAGTAGTATAAAGGAAAGTTAAATGTGCTGGGAGAGTTTTGAGGTATTTATACAGAAAAAAACATTGATTCACAGTGAAGAAAAAGAAGTGGGCAGTTTACGAGCAAGTATGCGACCTATATGGTGACCAACATGGACGAAGAACATCAAGCTTAAAGTTAGAGAGGCTGAGATAATCTCATGGGCGGCGGCACGTGGAAAGAAACATGCTATGAGTAGCTACTTAGGAGGAAATACGAAATCGGTAAAGAAACGATTCATGATAACTCAAATGGAAGCTCATTACTTTTCGAAGCGAGATCAGGATGCCTTAGAACACACACTTACAAAGCGAGATATAAGAAGGAATAAGAAGCATGTGCGTTCTGCTGTAAAGCTAGGCAAATGATGGAGGATGTTTTATTAGAATGCGGTCGATTTAGGCATCTCCAGCCTCCTTGAAGAACTTCAATTCAGCGAAAGCAGGGGTAATGTAAATATGTCCGCAGTAGAGATTAGTAAGCGGTGGTTGGAAGACTGGTGGAAGAAAAGTGGGGAAACTACAGACAACGGAGGCCTGCAAGATCAAAGTTCACAATGGGGGTTAAGACATTTTGATTATGAGAATCCATGGTGGGTTTTTTTTCTCCTTTCCTTTTTTTTTTCTTTTTTATCAAAGGTAGGACATTAGGCAATATAATAGGAAGAGCTTGCATGGTGGCGCACCCCACCACCCCGTTCCAAAGGGGACCCTCACGTGTGTGTGTGTGTGAAGTGATTTTAGGAAAGGAAACGGAAGAGATGAGTGCAGCGCCGTAACTGTCTCTCACAGGAGGACACCTCAACAGCACTGCACGGGGAAGGGGGAATGGGAAGAAAAAGATGAAGGAGAGAAAGACAGGTCAAACGTGGCAAGGGGAAAAAAAAAGTGAGTGCGGGGCTCAGAGCCGCGCTCTCAAGTGCGTCGCATTGCAGTAGTCTAGCAGTGCCGAAAGAGCGTGCTTCACGATGGACGAGTGGGCTGCAGGGTATAGCAGCGCGGTCGCCGTATCGTAAGTCAGTCCCAGTCGCCGATAGACTGTACACAAGTCCGTGCGCTCCACATCGAAGGCAGGGCAGCGAAGTAGCAAGTGGTCGAGCGTCTCCAAATCGGCGCAGTTGCTGCACGCGGGGTCGCCAATTCCCTGCAGCCTGTGCGTTCTAGCAGCCGTTCTGTAGCAGCCGACGCGCAGGCGAAGCAGGAAAGAGCGGTCCGCCCGGGAGAAGCCCACGCGGGGGAGGAGTCGAAGTGACGCACCCGCGGCGACGCGCTGGTCCGGATGCTGCGCACGGAGCGTTCGCAGAATGGTTGCTTTGGCCACGTCAAAGCCGCTGACCGAGGTAGCGATGGGGAAGCGCAGGGAGTGAGCCTGCTTTGCGAGAGCGTCCGCGGCTTCGTTCCCTAGCAGGCCGATGTGCGCTGGAACCCATTGCAACGCCAAATCGCAGCCCTGGCTGACGAGATGGCGGAGCTTTGAGCCGACGCGCTGCACCAACGGAGGTCCAAGGTAATCCTTCGCCAGCATACACAGTGCCGCGCGCGAGTCCGAAAGGATCGCGGCAGAAACAACACTGCGCTGTTGAAGCAGGAGATCAGCGGCTAGGTCGATCGCCGCAAGCTCGGCCACCGTCGACGACGACACAACACGAAGGCGGCACTGCCGTGTAGCGCAAATATCCGGCGCCGTGCACGCTGCAGCACCAGAACCATCACTCGCCACGGAGCCGTCGGTGTAAACGAGCAGCCGGCCCCCTAGGCGTTCGTGTAGCAGTGCGGCCGTTTCCTGCTGCATAGCACAAACAGCTGTTCGACGCTTGGACTTGACGCCTGGCACCGTGGTGTTTACATCGAGTAGCGCGGAGGCGTGCGGCGATACCGGCAGAGGTAGGAACTGCGGCGTCGACGCGACGAGTGCGCTGAACTCGGTGGCACGCTGGCCCATGCCCGAGCCCTCGAGGGTGTGGAGGCGACAAACGAGGCGTTGTCCCTGTGGCGAACGTTGAAGGCGCTCGATGTGGTTCATCGCTTGCTTCCGTGCGCGAAGTGAGGGCGGCCAGTCTCCCGCTTCGGCGAGAGTTGCTCCTACTTGCGAGTTGCGAGGAAGCCCGTACAGTTGACGAATTACGGTGCGGTGCTCCATGTCGATGGCGTTCCAGTTGGTGGCTCTGGCGTTCGTGAGGGGAAGCGCATAGAGTGCTCGCGTTGTTGCGACGGAGTTGTAAACTCGAAGCGCAAGTTGCGGTGTACAACCACGACCACGGGCGAGCAGGGAGCGTGCGGCGCCAGCCACCTTCTTAGAATTCTTGCAGAGCTGGGAGACGGCGGCGTTAAAGTTGACCCGGCAGTCGATGTCAAGTCCGAGATAGCGCACTTTTCTCTGCCACGGGAGGGGGCTTCCGCGCAGCGTGAGGCAAGGCAGTTCGAAGCGCGCACGAGCACGGGGGTGTACTAACAACGCCTCAGTTTTTGACGCCGAGAGCTGGAGCCCTATGCTGGCGAGATATTCATCGACGGCGTTGATCGCCGACTGCAGGGATTCTCGCACTTGGAAGCCGAGGGCCGTGGGCCCGCACGCGAACAGTGCAATGTCATCGGCGTAGATCGCCACGCGGACTTCGTGGGCTGTCATCTTGGGGATGTAGTCAGGTAGTCTTGCCAGAGCCAAGTTAAAAAGAAATGGGCTGATCACGCTGCCCTGGGGCACCCCGGAGGTCACGCTGCGAGGGGCACTGAGCGTGTCGCCAACTCGCACTCTGAGCGTGCGGTCACTGAGAAAGGCCGCGATGTAGTCAAAGAGGCGGCCGGTGACACGTAGCTCACGGAGGGCTTGAATGATGGTGGTGTGAGGGAGACCATCAAATGCGCGTTGCACATCGAGCAGCACGAGATATCCGGCTTCTTGGCGACTTGCTGCGTGCTCTAGCGTAGCCACGACGTCCGCGAGCGAGTCAGCTGCTGAGCGCAGTCGCCGGAAACCACTCTGTTCAGGGGCGAAAGCGTCGAGGGCGGAGGCAATCCACTCAAGGCGGCGCAAAGCCATGGCCTCCAGAGTTTTGCCGGCTACCGAAGTAAGCGACACTGGGCGATAGGAGCTGACGCTCGTGGCAGCTTTGCCGCGCTTGAGAATAGGGACGACGATCGCCTCTTTCCAGTCAGCAGGAATAATGCCACTGCGCCAGACGCCATTGAAGGCCTCGAGTAGGGAAGGGAGCTGCGCTGCATCGACGTTCCTGAGGACCTGATGAGTTAGTCCGTCGGCACCAGGCGCTGAGCGTCGTTTACGCGTGTTCAAAACAATGCGCAACTCACTGAGGGTAAACTCGGCCGAGCAAAGCACCTCTACGTGCTCCAAGATTGCCCTCGTAGGAAAGTAGCGCAGGGGAGCGAGGAGTTCAGCCTTGTTGTGCGGCGGTAGTTCGCAGGGTGCCCTGACGGGGCGCACAGACGGTGGCGGTGGAGCGAAGGCATCGGCGAAGAGTTCGGCCAGTTGCTCTGTGCTCAAGCCCGTAGCCACCGCGATGGAGAGTGCAGGATGGCGAGGGACCTTGGGACGGAGGAGGGAAGCGAGAATGCGCCAAGGGCGCGACTTGTCGCGAGTGTCCTCCAATGACACGCAGAGACTTTGCCAGCTCTGATTGCGGCGCTGCCTGGCGTGACGGCGACACGCAGCGTCCAGGCGGTTGTATAAAGTCCAATGCTCCACCTTGTCGCTCTTGATGGCACGGCGTTCGGCGCGACGACGGACAGCGCGCAGATTGAGAGGCTTGATATCGGGGACCGGCGTTCCAGCAGGCACCGCGCACGATTTTGTAGCGGCATCCAAGCACCTCGTAAGATGCGTAAGAAAGTTTGTATTCGCCGGAGGGGGTATGGCACAGAGGGACCGAAAATGGGACCAGTCCGTGACGCGGTACGTACATGTCCGCGTGCGGTTCAGGCCGAGCGGGTCGAGAGAGATCGGATAGTGATCCGACCCCTGCGTGTCAGGGCTGCGAACCCACTCGTAGTGGCATCGCTCACTCGCGAGCGACAAGTCTATCGCACTCCCGTGTACCCTCCGACGCACAAAAGTGGGACTTCCGGTGTTGATGATTAGCAGGCCCGAAGCATGGATGGAACTCAGCAGGTCCCTGCCGTTCGGCTCACTGTGGGCGCTGCCCCACGCCGTGTGGTGGGAGTTGAAGTCACCGCACACGACACAGTCACCACCGATGCGCGCGGTGAGGCTCTCGATGAAGGTCGTATCCCACCGTCGTACGGGTCGGCCCCCCCAACGCGCACAGTCACAGCCACACACTCTACGGAGGTGGGTACAATGTCGGCCACACGAACGACGGCTTGGGCAAGACGCGTACGGACGTAAATAGACGCGCGGGAGCGACCGGGTGGATGGAGCGGATCACAGCACTGCACGTTGGCGCAAGTCCGTAACTCGCAGGTGGTCGCACCGTGGTATCCCACAAATCCCGGAAAGTTGCACTCCCCGTCGCGCGTGTATGTCTCTTGCAACGCGAGCACGTCGTACTCGTGCAGAAGTAGGTGTTCGGAAAGTTCGGCGTGTCGTCGGCGCAGCGAACGCACGTTCCACTGCAGGATGCGCGGCCGACGCTTTGCTGTGCGACTAGCCATGGTGATTGTGTTGCTGCTGATATGCCACTGCCTGCAGGCAGATGGCCCGGAGCGGATGGTCAGCTGGCAGCAAGGTGCTGACTGCTTGCATGGTGAGCAGCAGGTTTTCTACCAGCTGATCCATAGTAGTTTGGGCGGGTGGAGCAGCAGTATCCTGTGAATGCTGGCGTTGAGAGGCACGAGGGGCTGGTACCGGATGCCTAGGTGCAGGACTGGGGCCCTTCAGCACGCTCGCATAGGACCGCGCCGAAGATGAGGACTGCTGTGGCTGCTTCTCCTCCCGGACTGCTGCCCTGACAGCACGCCTCGACAATGCCGAGGTGGAGGAAGTCATGATGGTGGCCACCTCCCGTTCTTCCTGCCATTTGGGGCAGGCGGGAGTGTCGGCCCTATGGGGGCCCCCGCAGTTCCTGCAGCGGACTTTCTCGCAGGAGGCGCCCTCCGCGTGGCTTTTGCCGCAGGAGATGCAGTCGGTCGGCCATCTGCAGGACTCCAGCACGTGCCCGAAGCGACCGCACTGCCGACATTGCACTGGACGGGGCCTGGCAGGTCTCACCCTGAACCCGAGCTTGAAAAGGCGCACGTGTTCAGGGGGGACCGGTCCCGCGAATCGGATGGTGATGGTGCTCTCCTCCCTCGTTGCCGACAGCACGGGAACGCTCGACTCGATGGCTCCCAGCAGGTCTGTGTCCGCGGGTAACCCGACCACCCCGTGCAGGAAGCCGGTGCTCTTGCCGCGCTCGGCTGGCAGTCGGGCAGTCACTGGAATTCCGTGCAGCTCAGTGACTGCCAGCAGCTCCTCCAGGCACTCCCGGGTGGTAGTATCGGCGGCCACGATGTTGCGCTTATGGTTAACGCGAACCACTGCAACACCGGGCCGCGAAGAGAGGGTTGCAGCGAGTGAGAGGCGCGGTGCTCCTCGGAAGGTTCCGCCGGGCGCCGAGGGACGGAAGAGCACCGTACCGACGACCGCGGGGTCAACCGGGAGTGCAGCAGTCTCCAGGGCTCGTGCACGGCGCCGGTCCCTCTGATTGCACCAGCGTGAAGTCGTACGTGGTGGACTCGCGGGCGGATGGTGTCACTCTCTGCACTGCGGCTGTAGGCACACTGGGGGTGACCAGGGTAGCGGGTGGGCGCCGCGAGTCGTCCGTTGCCCCGGGAGACGAACGGGAAACATGGGCAGGCTCCTTCCTCTTGTTCTGCTTCTTCTTCTGCCCCTTTGGCTTCGGCCGCGAAGCAGGCTGGCATGGTGGGTCCTTCAGGAACCGCGCCGCGGGGTGATCATGGCCCTGATGTGACGAAACAGTGGGTGTTGCGTCCGTCAGCTCCATCTCGTCGGCAGCGCTTTCGTTTGTAGCTGGTTCGCTAGCAGACGCTGCAGTGGACGCGCCGCCATCAGGAGCAGACGGCGCGTTGAGGATGGTTCCGGGCGCGCCCTTGCTCTGAGGGGCCGCGGAGGCGGCGGCTGTAGACTCGGCGGGTTGTCGAGAGGTGGTGCTCGCCCTTCCTGGAGGGCCTCCGTCTTGGGCGGCAGGCGGAGAGGAGGTGGCGGCTGTTTCGCCCGATTGTGGGGAAATGGCGCTGCCGTGGTCCGGTCGCTGCACGTGGCAGCTGGCTGCCGTGTGCTGCTCCGGGCTGGGGGGAGAGCTCGACGGCTGCTTACGTCGCCCAGTTGGCTCCTCGTCCTCGCTCTCCGTCTCGCGGGCGCGTTTCCTGGAGCTGGACATATCCATGTCCTCGTCGTCGGAGGGGGGGAGCGGGACCGAAGCATGTGGCTCTTGTACTGGGTGCCCGTCCTGGAGAGGCTTCGAAGCGGTAGTAGGCAGGGGGGGATCCACAAGGAGATCGAGCGTGGCGGCCCGTTGACTGAGCCACTGGCCCAGCATACGAGTGGCACGGAGTTCCAGGTCCTCCCTTGCCCGGAGTTCGTCGAGGGATGCAGGGCCGAGTGTCACCAGGCTCAAACTGGCATGGCGACGGTGGCGAACGCGTGGCGGGCGCTCTCCGGGCGAAGCGAAAACCATCTTGGCCCGAGACTTCAGAGCGACACGCAGCCTATCATATCTTCCGCGAAACGACCCTCGGGTGTTGGATGCGTCGGCTTCAGCTCACAGTGCACGTGCAACGCTTGTTGCTCGTGCGGCATCGAGCGCTGTCGGACTCCTTCCACGCGCCGTGTGCCTGCTGCACGTGCGACGGGTGTTCTCCCCGGCGGACCGCCGTCGTCTCGAGGGGCGTTAGGCGTAGCAAGGCGCGGGGCGGTCGGCGAAGATGAAGCTCGAAATCTTGACCAAAACGCACTCACATTTAATGTAGGTGGTGTCCGCTGGTTCCTTGAATCTTGCCGATTCTAACGGTGCAAAATGAAAGGGGTGAGCGGCCTTTCTGTAGAGATGAGCGCAGGACGCAGGAGCCCATGTGAGGCACGTTTTGCACGCATAGGCTCCTATGGAAGCTTCGCTACCAGGTGTATTTACCTTGGAGGCGAGCTGCAGCAACTCACTCTGCCTTTCGCGTTGTCGCGATCCCGCAGACACCGTCGACGAATAAGATGCAACGCGCTTCAGGTGCCCCTCGGATGACGACGACGACGACATCCCTCCGTAGTATGAGGTGGAGTTCGCTTACGAACCCAATGAAGAAATTTAGTGCCGACACTCTGGTGCCGGATCGGAAAAAAATACTGGCATTGCTCGGCCAAGTGTAGCCATCGAGAAATGACACTCAATGCAAGTGAAACACTATAGTTTAAGTAGAGCTCCGCTGAAATATTGCACTACGGCCTGTTTGCCGTCTTGCGTTGTTGCCACCTCATAGGCAGCAACATTACCCTCCTCAACGTAACGTAGGAGCACTAAACTCTCCAACATTTAGCCGCAGCATTAAACTCGGCGACATACCTCAGCGACACGTTATGCTCTCGCATTCACATGTTGTAATTGCTGAGGTCCCCCATAGGTCTTTTTTTTTTATGACACCATACGGCTTCTCTGCTGCATTCTGCCGGTGTTCACGGAGCACCAGTAACAGAACACTTTGGTAAGATATGTTTTTGTCGGCTCCCACTATTTATTTATTTATTTATTTATTTATTTATTTATTTAAAATATATTACAGGCCCGAAGGGGACAATGTGTACGAGGGTTATAGAATCAAATGCATAGCAAGGAAGAGTAAGCAGTCTTCTGAGGTCTGGTAGAAAAGATACGTCCCAATGCAGGGCTTTTCAACATGACTATAAAGATCAAAACATGAAAAATGAAAAACTGAAGTAATAAAATGCCACCAAGACACACTTCAAGGAAAAAACACTAGTAAAATTAACGTAAGGCACTAATACTAGAAAGTACAATATAAGAAAACTGAACACATCAAGTAATACAATGCTTCAAGAGATATTTCGGGAAAAGACGCAAAAAAGCAATAATATATACAGGGCATACAAGTGAACACGTGACACAGCATAAAATACCAATTGATAAAATCGAGATAACAATGCATCAATAGAAATAAAAACATCGCAGGAAGTTTGAAACACATTGCCAAGTACGAGAAACACGATAAAGTGATTTGCAAGCGCGGATAGGAAAAGTGCTCGTGTAGGAGACGAGGAAATTTTTCTTGATCTGATTTGGAAGCATAATTATCTGGGAGATTGTTCAACAAGCGACTGGACGTAGGGAGTGCGGAAAAGTTAAAAGCATGTTTCGTACCGTTTATTAGCGCAAAACTTAAGCGGTTATTTATTCGGGGAGACCTTTTTGAGGCGATCTGGACATGCAGCGTGGATTGTGTGGCATTATAAGCATATTTGTGAAACAAGGATATCAGAGCGATATTAAGGCGAAGAACCAAAGGCTGGAGGGAATAATCGAGTTTGATTTGCGTTACGCTGCAGCGGTGGCTATAACTACGTCAGATGAAACGGGCCCCTCGGTTCTGGACTGATTCAAGCATGTCGATTAAGTAAGTAGGATGTGGGGACGAAATGGATTATGTATATTCGAGCTGTGGATGAACAAATGGCTGATAGACCAATTTGTGCATGTTGGAAGAGGAATTACCCAGATTACGAAGTAGGTAACCTAATGTCCTTGAAGCTTTTGCACAGATGGCTGCAATGTGGTCTGTCCCGGAGAGGTTTTCGGTTAGTAAAGCATACAGCAAAGCAAATACTGAAGCAGCCGGCCTGCTGCTTCCAGTAAGCTTTGTTCAGCATTTCTTCGCGAATCAATCCGGGCAGCAGCTGTACAGCTAGGTGTCCCAACTATCATGAACCAAGATTTAGAAATATGCAAATGACACGTAGCTGGAACGAACCAAGCTAATACTGTTCGCCGTCGCATGGAGGTACTCAGATTATTTTTGGCATTCCTCCTAATCACTTAATTAGTCAATTTCTTGATCAGCTTTACAAATGTTAGATTTAGATGAAAAGGGTCAGTAAGAAACATGTAGGCCAACATAAAATCTTCCTATAAAGATTTCCGTTGCTCAATACGTGCTACAAAACGTGTTCTACCGAGCCTGAAAGAAGCGCGCGAATACATGCAAAGTCAGTCACGCGGCAATTTTGCGTGTATTCGTGGCTAATCTCCTTGATTACGAGCGTGTCAGTAGGAGGGGGCGAATGGTATCTCAGGCAGCACCCCCGTGCGTTGTTAGCTGATCTGAGGTCTGCACGAGACCTCTGTGACCTTTAATAACTGCACTGGCAGCCACTCAGCGCTGTTTCTGACGTTGCTATGGCGAAGAAAAAAAAAAGGGGGAATTAAGCTATTGCCTCGTCATAGCTCTCTTGCACTGATGGATGTTTACACACCCACACACACACACACACACATATATATATATATAGTAATGTTGCGGCACCGTTATAGTTAAAATGAACTTCAGATATATGTTGCAGAATCAATTCCGTGTAATAAAGTATTTAGCCATTGTACGGGTGTCTGAACGCAGCTGATATAACGAATAACACAGCATGCCTTACTATAGTTGTCTGCTACTGTGTATAGCACCATCTAACTGTAACCTCGGAATAGATTCCTGCTCCCGGGCCACTATTCTTCAAAAATTTGCACCGCTCCTTCGAGTTGTCTGAAGGTTTAAGCCATGTGAATTGAAAAAGCCTTTTTTTAAGTAACCTTAACGTCGCGTTAGTCTTCTCATTAGGTGTCCTCATAATTTCATACACCCGTGGCTTGTGACTTTTCCTATAGGAAACACTATGGCAATTTCGTTTTTAATTAGCTTTCTAGCATCGTTATTTATCCAAGGTTTGTCTTGACGCCTTTTTCGTGTTACGACTTTATAAGGGACACAAGTGTTTATGAACCTAATGAATTCAGTTTTCAAAGCACTCACATGACGCCGCCATCTCCGGAGTATTCTGTATACAAAAACTGAGGCAAATATAATGTAAGTTAGCGTGTTAATGGTGTATTGTCTCCATTGTCATAAAAATGAACCTTCCTGGGCTCTCTATATATGGTGCTCCTGCGGCGAAATTCAATCCATACGCAACAACAAAGTCATGATAGAAGTATACCCAGAATGATTTCAAGATCTGAAACGAGCACTCCAGGGTTTACGATGAAGTCGTGCATTGAGGATTGCGCGTTCCTTTGCCACATGGTTTAGGTCACAACCTGATTTAGATTATTTGAAGAATTCTATAGACAAAGTGTTTGCGTTGACTAATTGGAGTTTTTGGTCTTTCCATAAAACTTGTGGCCTTTTGACATGTACAGCAAAACATCACGTGCTCGTGACGCCTGCTGCAGAAAGGATGTGCCACTTACGCTGCCAAGGCTTGCAAGTGGTGGCGCTGGCTAACGCTCCCAGGATTAATTCTACTAGCAAAACATAAAAGCCAAGAAAGAAAATGGGGAAGCGCCGCCGCGGTAGCTCCTTTGGTAGGCAATCACACTCGTAATGCGAAGACGTGGGATTGTTCCCCACGTGCGGCAAATTGTTTTTTCATCAACTTTTATTTCCATTAGTTTATCATTTCTTTAATTAAGTTAGTGAGTAAAAGTAACTTCCCCTATGTTTCCCTTATTGTCGTTGTTTGTTGGCTTCATATGCTGTGATTACCCATATGCAGCTTATCATAGTGAAGCTGAAATGACGCCCTCCCGTTCCTCCCGTGCTGCAGCAGTTTTGATTGTTCATGCCAAACACAACGGGCGAAATCTTCTCGTATTAGTTATTGTGACACTGTCATCCTACGCCTTCAGACACAACAATCGTTGCTAATCTTTGTGATGATATGTCATATTAACGGGCGGATTTTTATTTCCGTCGAACTTTCCGCCCTGTGCGACCGATCAATTCTGTCTGAAGGAATAGATTCGCCTAATTCTAACTGGAAGGATGTCAGGGCTTTGTTTTCAGAGGCAGTGCAACATTCTGTCGCGCTTTTAGGTAGGCCGAATATTACAAGATTTTGTCGTTACCAATTGCTAAGATGAAGTGACGCTTTCCATTCGCTTCAGTCACGAGTCAGTGAATCGTTTTTCGCACTTGTAGCAGCATCCTGTTTGACTACGGGTCAATCCCCTTCTAGAACCATTACTCTGCTGAAGGCACATTGCTTTTACTATTGTTTACCCACGTTTGCGCATGCGCCTTGTTGTCATGGTACCTGGTGGGAGCGGTTTTACCTTCGCTTGACTCCGTAACGGGGAATCGCTTTCCACTCAAATGATGCTTCCCACAGATGTCAGCGTTTCATCACATTCACATAACACGTGACGTTCCCCGCAACGATCTTGCTTTTATTACACATCCCAGCTGACGCATAATACAGCATTCAAAAATCTCATGTACGGAACGCAGAAGCGCAAATGAAAAGCAGGCCTCGTTATAGGCCAGTCTATTCTTGGTACGCATGTCGAAAGTGCGGAACCTTAATGCACTCGCGTAAGAACAGCAGGGGCTTGAGGGCGTTATGACAGGTTTATGTTTTAGACTATAGGGTATTTTTTTTAAAGCTGCCTGAGGCATTTTAACGCAATTCTAATCCTTCAAGTGGAATAATTGAAGAGTGATATCTGCACGATAAATAAAATTCGATAACTGACTCGTTACTAAAAATCTCTAACAAAGTTTTTAACGGACGGCTTTATGCGGCACATATAGTAGATTAAGAATGGTTGTCGGTGCTCTTGCAAGGCATATTCTTCATGCGTCTTCCTACGTAACAATATTCGTTTTGATCGAATCCCAAGGGGGTAGCACCAGTTTCCAGATATCCACCGCGAAAGTTGCGCTAGAACTCTGTGTTGCTCTTGCTTTTACTTTCTTAACACCGTTTGCTGCATTTAAGCCAAGAACTACCAGAAGATGGCGGTACACGTACACGACCGCGAAACACACCATAATCATTTCAGTAGTTGTACTCCTTTTTTGCGATTGTTGATAGCAAGGGTATAGGACAGGAGATGCTTCGGCACTGCTTGAAATCATCTCTTCTCGCATAACGACAGCGTATTAGCACAGACGTCACGCGAGTAGACAATCAAAACCATATTTATTGATATAATAAAGAACTACAAGAACTAAAACTGACGAATCACAAAAGGAAAAGCGTTAACATAAACGTGCTGACCACGCGCGTGGACTCTTTCTAGAGAAAGAGTCGGCCACGTGACCTCGTTCGGCAACACTGGATCGCTGGAGGCGCAGGAGCTGCAGCATGCCATGCACTTCACGAAGGCTGCGCTGCTCGCGGCGGTGCTGCTGCGTGCGATTCTCCGGCATCGAGCAGCCACCGCAGCGTCGCCGAAGGGCAGCAGGCCGGCAGGTCGGGACACTGCGACGGTCAAATGTTAACGAACCATGCCTGTGGGTGTCACATTTAGTAAAAAAAGTATAGAAAAAAGTGTTCGTTGGATTAAAATCTGGCTCGAGGATGGTGACGAGGGTCGAAGTGCGCAGGCCAATTGCAACGAAATTGGGCCGAGCAAATTCACCGATTTTTCCGCATGCAGGTAACCGGGCATGCGCGTATGGTCGTTAACGAGCAACAAACATGTCGTTCTAACAGTTGACGACGATTCTCCCTCACCCGCCATTGTTACATAGTGTCTATGGTATTGGGCTGCTAAGCACGAGGTCGCGGGACCGAATCCCGGCCACGGCGGCCGCACATTACGATGGGGACGAAATGCGAAAACACCCGTGTACTTAGATTTGGATCGGGAGTCCCCTCGTACAGCTTGCATCATAATCAGATCGTGGTTTTCGCACCTAAAATCCAACATTAAATTTTTTAAACGATTCTCCCTCTGTCTTGCGACCCTGGTTGCCTCATGTCTTCCTTTACTGCAGAATCTGTGGCTCGGAAGCAGTGGTTTCCCAACCCTTACCGCGACCTTTGCGGACGGTAGCGCTTCCAAAAGAAAGTGGACAAACTTGCAACATTTCCCATCTTATTTCGCAAAGGTTCATCGCAATATGTAATTAAATTCTGCTGAAAGACTCACGCGCCAAATAATGCATAAGTGACTTCTAACGTTCGATTCGCAGTACAACGTCGCAAATGACCGATGTGTACATACCATCGATTACCTCCTCAATGACGCCAGTGGAGCTGCTGCGTGCGATTCTCAGGCTTGAGCACTTTCTGCAGCTTCGCCGAAGCACAGCGTGGCCACAGGTCCTGGAACCGTGACAGCACAAAACAAGCCCTTAGTCACCCTTGCGGCGCACTTGTGTGACAAATCCACTAACATGGCCCACGCTCACTCGACGCGCTGTACAGAGGCGGGTATGCAATTATAAGTTCCGGGGCAGTTGGGCGACGGCAAGAAAATAGTCCCTAGCGAAATAAACCAATTTGAACAAGAACACCTGCACCATGAACACCACAACTCCTCCTTTGTTCCAGTTGCGTCCAGCGTTCCTCAAGGGAGTGTGCTTTGTGCTTTGCTTTTTATAGTCTATATTATCGACTTGCCTGACTGCATGTCGTCCCGAATAAGAAGGTTCGCCGATGATTCAGCCATATTCCGTAAAATTTCTACTGACTAACCGTGAAGCGTTCCAACCACACCTAAACGCATTGAGTACATGGTGTTCAGACCGGTAAATAACCTTAAATTATGTTAAAGCTAAGTGCATGTCATTTTCACGCTCCTCGTCTCGTATTGCAACGTCATACTCTCTTGATAATAAGATTGTTGAGGAGTCAAATTGCAATGGGATCCAATATGTTCGTCCTCACATCAACGTTACACTTGCATCTATTACCCGCAAATTTAAAATCATAAAACACAGACTAAAGCAAGCACGTTTACACTTCAATAAAGATCTAGCATATACACCGCATTAGTGATACCTCAAAATTGAATACGTATGCGCCACCTGGGATCCGAACCAGGAGTCCATCGTGCGCAACCTTGAATACTTGTAAGCCGTGCTGCTTGCTTTATCTTTACAGATTATCCCCCGGACTCTAGTGCTGCATGTTTAAAGAATCGTGCCGAATTGCATCCGCTATCACTACGCCGCAAACACGCGATCCTATCGCTCTTTCATAAACTTCACCATCACGAGCGTTTGCATTGATGGCTTCTTTCACTCACGCTCTGTCATTTTCTCTCGCCGAGATCACCCTCTCTAAGTCAAACCCCGGTGTGTATCACTGAGATCTTTGCGCTCTGTCATTTATACCCAGATTCATACTTCGCTAGAATAACCTACAATCAGACTTTGCCTACTGCAGTTCACCCCGAAAAATTTCAACAAATCCTGGGTACGCATGTCATAATGTGATGTCTCTGTGCAATGTGAAAGTTTTTTTCTTTCTTTTGGGATGAGTTATATTCTATGTTAGGTTCCTCCGGTACCTTTGCCATCCGGTAGATTTTGTTTTTGCTTTACCTCTTTGAGTGCCTTTTATCTATTCTGAGTTATACGTGTTTCGATTTTCAAATTTCTTCTAATATACTGTTAATTTGGTTTCCTGCAAAGTGTGATTTTACTACACGTAGTCGTGTCTGCGTATTTAGTCGCGTATTTAGGCGCGTTTGTTCCATTCTTTAGAAATTGTTATGACAGTATGTTCGTGTTCCCCCCTCCCCCAATTCTAATACCCTCTCCCGCAGGGCATTCAGTGGTGTTATTGAATAAATAAATAAATAAATAAATAAATAAATAAATAAATAAATAAATAAATAAATAAATAAATACAGGTCATTGACAGTGTATTTCTCTTCGTACTTCTACGTAAGAATTCCTTAGGAACTCTAAGTCACTGTTCAACTGTTTCGCTGAAACAGCGCAACCTTCATCAGCGGCTATTCGAAATTCTATTGTTCGTGGGCAAAGTTGTGATTTCTTTTCCATACCCTATTTCAATAGACGCAACAAAAACGTGAAAACTGCTTCAACTGGCTTTGTTTTTTTCTCGTGGCTAACATCTGAAAAAGGGTTCAGGTGATTTCACAAATGATCGGTCAGACACAATAGCACGACCGAAGAAGCGCATGCTCTTGAATGAGCGGCCATAGCTGAATACAATGAGGTCGAGCCACTAGCAATTTCCCCGACGTTGTACAGTTTCCGCGATGCGGAAAATATTGACTTGAGCACACATTTGCTGTGCTCGTACAACGTACTGTATTTTAAACTGTGCTATACTTTAGGCCAAGGGATGGGGAAATAATTTACGTATAAAAATTGAAAGGAACAAACCGTGGAACGGTGCCCTGTCTTATACTCATTTCTGTGCATTTACTGCTGAGGAAGTGAAGTCTTTCATTGTAACACATTGCCGCCTGTTTGAAAGGCAAAGCGTAATTATATCGAAAGATTCGTCAAAAAATCTACACATTTTATGTTTCTCTGTAAGAATGTCATAACAAACCGTGTCAGTTGATTTATATCGATAAATATTACGACTGCGATTCGACTGTAGTGGAGTTCTTGGTTCTCTGGGTCAGAACAAGATCAGCTTTAGCAGTGTGCCTGCTAGTGGGCAGTGGTGATGTTATGCTAATTGCAAAGGCTTTTATAAATTTATAGACTATTTCCTCGAAAATCTGTTTGAATTTATCACATCTGATGGAAGGCAGTGGGGCGATGGCTTAGAGAGCCATGGAACAATGGGTGCTGTCGTCAGCGCCATCTCGGAGGATCGCGTCACACGAGCAGGACGCGCCCAACAGCAGAGCCGCCGTCCCCACCGTCGACCACGCATAGGCGGAGCGGGTTGCAAAGTTAGGAAGGCACGCTTGAATAGGAACACCACTTGCGCCGTGCTTTCCTCTCGATAACAGAACATGTTCAAGGCGTGCCTATCTTTGTCATCATCCTTATCTTGCTGCCCTCAAAACATCGTGTAAGTGCTTGAAGCATACCATTGCAGGCCACCTCTGAACCCTTGTGGTAGATAAGCAGACGGCAGCGCAAGGACATCGGAGTAAACTTTTTCACTGCTTCGCAGCTGCCCGACGATAATCGCAAGGGTGAAGAATGCTGAAGCGGTTGCGAAGGACGATTACCGATGCTTCAGTAGAGAGGTTGATGGTAGACCATGATAAGTCAAAGTTTATTGATAATTTTTTGCAGGTAAACCAGAGGCACATGCTTTTCATTACCCAGCAACATCCCGTGTTACTAGAGTTCGCAACAATTTTCAAGCGGCTTGTCCTTCTCTCGCGAGGAACGCAAAGCGCGAGTCTCGGGAGCGGCGATTAGGCAGCACCCTGCCTCAGAGGTCGAAGCCTCTTGCTCCATTACGATGTGGGAGACTGGGGACAACCCTGACCGTGTGCTGCAGGTGCCAATCCATGCACTATGAAGTGGATCAGCTCGCAGCATTTTCCTTCGTGTTTTGCGCTACCTACTTGCTTAGAGTCTTCCAATGCTGCAGAAATACTCTCCCATATTAAAACAAGTTTTTATGCGTTCTCTTTCCATTTTGTGCAGGAAAATTAGGCATGTGAGAAAAACTCGCGTTGAAAACGACAAGAAAGCTGAAGGCAGCACTGGCGATCGAATGAAGAGTCAAGTGAGCTTCAATGACACACACATCCTCTGTTCCGACTCTGACCCGTAAGGTCAGAGTCGGAATGAATGAATTCTGAGGTTTTACGTGGCAAAATTTCGATTTGATTATGAGGCACGCCGTGGTGGAAGACACTCCAGATTAATTTTGACCACCTGGGAATCAATTAACAATCGGGACAGGAGCGACGAAATGATTTGCGTGAATGAATTTTTCGTTTGATTTGAATGAATTTTGCGTTTGCCAATTTTACTTTGACTGACGCCCAAATGGGGTCTTTTCTCGAGTATGGGAAAACTCAACAGGCCAAATTACAGTCGCTTACTGTTGACTTTTACGCATTGTTCCAATTTTATGCTTTGAAAGAACAAGACAGTGATTTTTGAACATAAGAAAACGTCAGCAGTACTGCGGGAATTCTTCGTGCAGCTGTGCAAAAGTCGCGATTTGATTCCGTAGCCTTCCTTTTAGAGCCAAAAATAGTTGTCGACAAAGATAGAGCTGCTAGAATTATTTTTTTTCTAATCGTGCAGACCGGTGTTCACTCAATGGAAGAAACATATGTAAAGAAGGCGTATATTATTGACTGGACAAGCAGGTACTTTTTCGATTTAAGGTTTGTTTGTCGAACAGTGAGAATGACTTATACAGACTCGCTCTAACCCGCCGTGGTTGCTTAGTGGCTATGGTGTTGCGCTGCAAAGCACGAGGTCGTGGGAGCGAATCCCGGCAACGGCAGGCGCATTTCGATAGGGCGAAATGCGAAAGCACCCGCGCAGTTAGGCTTAGGTGCACGTTAAAAGACCACCAGGAGGTCAAAATTATTCCGGAGCCCCCACCCACGGCGTGCTTCCTAATCAGATCGTGATTTCGCCACGTAAAATTCCATAATTATATAAAAAAAAACTTATGCAGATAGTTTCTACCCAAAGCCACGAAATTCTAGAAATAAAAAAATGAACGCTTGGAATGCCATTCAATTTTTCCTGATGAGTAGAGGCCTTTTAATACGAATAGTTTAAGGAAAATAGGCGAACACAGTGCCTCTTGTGGTGCACTCTGGTGTACCGCCCCAAGTCGGTTTACAGCGATGCGGAGCCCTCTCGTAATTGAAGCCGTAGAAATACTGCCCCAGCCGAACGTGCTAGCTTCTGCCAGAGCCATCAGAGTAGCCGCGTGATCCAGCTTCCCTAGGATCCCGGTCGCGCTGTCGTATGGAAGGCATACAGCACCGCCTCCTAATGCTCTCTGCTGGAGCTCGGCGCTCTGAATAGACCACGCGAATGTGTTCAGAACGCCTGGCTTCGACCAGTCGAATGCAAACTGCATCCGGAGAGCGCCCCAACGTGGCCACTTCCCTGTCAAGTCAATGTAGTAATATCATGTGACACACTGTACTATGGGCGCCTATCAAATCACCTTGACGGCAGCACAGCTATTAATACTGATGGCGAATGAAGAAACACAACTTGCCATCACTCGGCAGGGGCAGGGACTTTCGTGCCGGAGCCAGAAGCCCGGCAGGATGCTGGAGTTGCCACCTGCTGCTCCTGCTGATCCCAGAGGGCAGCCCAACATGGCGTCATGGAGGCGATTGCGCTGGCAGACGTGGCCAGGAGACCTGCTGCTGTCCTTGTGGCGCCCGGGCAGCCGGAGCGAAAACTGGTCGGTCGATGCACGCTGCGTAGCCCAGCCAGCATAAAGTCGGCTTGTATATTTGGTCCGTTTGCGACCCTACATAATGAAACAGCCATTTAAACAAAATTATTTTGTCGCTCATCTAAATGATTCAGTTAGCTACCAGGGGCGCTATAATGTAAAAGTGTTCCAAACATTTCTATTCCAATTCTGAAATCATCCCTCCACGATTGGTCAAAAACCTTTTGGGACCAATAGCTCCGCATCTGAAATAGCATGTTCGCACTGATTATGCATCATTTGACCGAACAAAAGAAAAATTGTAATTTCCCATTCGACGGCTTTTCGGCATTAGCACTCGGCTATTGGTCAAAAGTTTTCGGGCTGCACCCTCTTCACCTGCTTGTCACGCGGCGTCACAAAACCGCAAGAACTCACAGCGTCAAAGTGACGTGTACGCGTTAAAGATGCAATAATATGCCGAACAAAACTGAATTGTCTTCTGAATAGCGGCAGCCTGCCCCGTTCCCAAAGGAATAAAAGGTGGCTGCCGCCGATCCTTCAGGCACTGGCTACTCGTACCTGCCGGAGAGCATGGGTTTTATTGGTGTATAATAAACTGCTTGCGTGGCCGTTTAACCTATTTGAGAACTTTCGGCACGTTTACGATCCCGCTGTTCCAACTCTTCTTTGCTGAGGATTCGTTTTAGCGGCATACTTAACCTTCAGTTGCACGACGCCGCGATTTTCGACCAGCCACCGCAAGCTAAGCAAGAGAAAGCGGACCAATCGCAGACGCCGTATCACCCTCTTTACCTGGTTATTTTTTCAGTGCAGTGGCTCGGCCCCATCGAAACGCTCTCCACTTGAGCGTGCTCCTCGCCTCCTGGCAGGCAATTACAAGTGAAACAAACTTCAACGTAGAAAATGTTGTTCATTTCGAAAGCAAAGAAAAGTAGGAGTGTTTGATTGGGATGTTCAGGCAGCGCTTCGGGTCACCGCGTGATGCTTGCGTCGGCGGTTACGCAAACTTGACGTCAGGAGATTGGAATAAAAACACATTGGATTAGTTTTATGTTATAGTGCCCCAGGTCTTCTTCTTTTCTTTCTTTTTTGTTTTTTGGCGTGGGTTGGGCGGGAGTAGCGTGTCCGAACTACAATTCAATGATGAGTCGCACTACTCTCGCAATAATGTTACCACCGGGGGTTATTTACCGTGCTCTGAATCCATCTTGCACGAGCGTTTTTGATGCCGCACCCGATAGGAATTTGCCCCCCCCCCCCTCCCGTCTAGGACCTAACACATGACCTCGACCTCTATAGAGCGACAGGATGGCTACTGCAGGGCTCCCATGACTGCTTATAACCTCATCAACTTTTAGTTTCTACTATTATTCAGTCTTTATTAAAAACGTAGAACCACGGCCACTGCGTGGACAAAATATCCGCACAAAAGACGGATACAAGGGTGCATACAGAGGCACTTCTTCGATTATACGTTGCTTGCGTACGTACGTACGCAAGCAACGTATAAACGTACTTACAATTACCTACGCTGAGACTCCACAATTAGAATTAAAATGAATAAACAAAAATATAGGAGAGACTGTTCCATTCTTACTGATGAATATTGTGAGGAGGTTTTCAATCCAGACTGATAAAGGACAGAAAGGCAGCATGGCCCATCTTATACTCAGTATGAATATATCCCGAGACGTAGCGTGCTATCTGCGTGTATGAAATACTATTGATGGCAGGGCAGCTACATACACTCACGGCGAATGAATAAACATCACTTGCCATTGCTCTGCAGGAGCGCAGCCTTTGGTGCCGGAACCAGAAGCACGGTAGGATGCTGCAGTTGCCAGGTGCTGCTGCTGTCCCCACAGCGCAGCCCGACATGGCGTCATGGCGGCACTTGCGCTGGAAGACGTGGCGAGGAGACCTGCTGCAGTCCTTGTGGCGCCCAGGCAGCCGGAGGGATAACGGGTCGGTCGAAGCCCGCTGCGCAGCCCGCCGATCGCCACGTGGGATCCTGAGTGAGACTGCACGCCGGAAGAAATCAGTGTGCCGTTGACGTCTTGCGTGATGGTGCCTTGGCATCCGGGAACGCGTGAAGAACTTCAGAGCGGCTGAAGTGGCCATCGTCTCCGACGTGCTCGCTCGGTTGGCTGGTGGCTCTCGTGCAGCGTCTCGTGCAGCGTCGAACGCAGAAGGGCGCTTCGTCTTCGTCTTTTACTCGCACGTGATCCTCGCACACAGGCGACGGGCATCGCTATGATTATGCTTATGAATACGACAATGGAATGTGTTTATTGTCACGAACATCCGCACAGAGTTACAATAGTTCTATACACACTTAACTTGTAGAGAAGTGGCACTTTCGCGGACTCATATGACATATGGCGGCCGGCTTTTCGGAACGATGTTTATATTTTTACGTTTGCGCGCCGCAGCAGAGGGAACAGTATTTTACAAGTGCGGCCCTTTCATCGACAGTCATGGTGGCATTTCTTGTCATTGAATTGACAAGCTTTTCTGCTTAGGTTTAATTTGTAAAGAAGCAAAAAAAGAAAGGAATCTGTACAAAAAAGCTAATCAAGAAGAAAGCCAGAAATAAAGGAAACCAGATACAGGGAACGTAACACGTGGCAGAATTCAATCATTGTCTCCGCCTCTGTAGCCGATGTAATACGACCATGCGCAAGAAATCTTCGTAATCAGACAATGATGTCGCTGCCATTCCAGAAAGGCAATGCTACTTACAGTGTTGGTTGAGATCATTTTAATATATGTACTAGTGCATCTCAAGTGCACTGCTTTCATGCTTTACTTGCTTCGAATTATCCTTAACATGTGAGGCAAAGAAACAATGAAAGAAAGATACGGCAGAACCTATTTATTTATTTATTTTGATAGTACGCGTTTAAGGCTAGGGACAATGGCAGAGCGGGACGAGCGCGAGCACCAACAACAGCAACCGTCTTCTTCCTCTTGGTCTTCTGGTGGCGCCCGTATTTCTTACTACAGTCGCTCCCCGCCGAAAAAGGAGCTGTCCTGGCGACCTATGGAACAGCAAATACTGGTGGGTCGTAGTGTGGCTAGACGAGCGACGTCCGCGACGCCGCTCGTCTGCAGATTAGACACATTGACGTAGTTGACCGGGGACGTCTGTTGTGGAACCCGGTAAGGGCCGTCATATTTTGAGCTGAACTGTGTAGAAAGGCCAGGAGTAGAGGAAGGAACGCGGAGCCATACCAGCGTTCCAGGTGAATACGAAGGCAAAGTCAAGCTTGTGTCACGGCCATGTTTCTGGCTAGCGTGATTTTGCGCGGTAAGTGGGCGACCGATCTGACGACATTCTGCGGCATAAGTGGCGGCTTCAGATAGAGTCGTAGATTCGGAAGCGTTGGGGCGATACAAAATTATTTCGTCCATAAGCGAGGACCGTCTTGTCTTGTACTGTCTTGTATCCTAAACAGTGGCGCATTCCCGCTGTAGCGGATTGGCCAAGAAGCAGGCGGTTTTCCGTGTGCTTAGAAGTTAACCAAAACTAGATTTGAATAGTAGAGCGTGAGACTATGGAACTGTAATTTCGAATTGTAATGAAAACATGGTGAAGAGTTTTAATAAAACAAGTTCACGTAAAGAAATTAAATAATCGCCATAAACAACAACCGTCTTCTTCCTCTTCGTCTTCAGCTGGCACCCGTATTTCTCAGTACAAATTATTTATTTATTTATTGGTTTATTTATTTAGTATGCTTCAAAAGTCCCTTAACGGCACATTACATGAGGGTTGGGAACATATTGAAGAACGATAAATATCTACGTTAATGTGATTAGCGTTGAAACTATCGCTTTGAGCTATGAAGCTAGTATATTGAGCACCGGAGAGACATTCAATGGCGTCTTTCATGCTGGAACTTTGGTGTCAGACTTTCGTGGCAGTTGTTAAAGGGACAAATAGAGAAGCGAAATAAGGTTGAAAATGCTTATTTCACCATAAATAATACAGTCATGTCTGGCGGAACATGCCGATGCTACACATTTTAATCGAGAGAGAGCAGGGGGCAATTTTCAATGAGAGAAAGATGGAGAGGTCGGCCTGAGTGAAGGACCTCGAACCTGCTACTCCACACTGGGGAAGGATTTTGTCTGAATGACAGAAGTGGGATGTGAAATGGAAGGAAGGCGGTTGTGTGCTGAAGATGATGATGATGAGAGCTGCACAGCGTACTGTTCCTGTGCTCCGGGTACATGCATACTTCACAGCGCAACCCACACGTCTTCGCGGACAGAGGTAGAGGTCACTGCAGTGTGGTTACGGGAACGTCTATAGCTTGCATGATTTTTGCAGCTCTTGGAGCCACTGGCTTGTCAAAACCAGACAGTAGCAGCTGTAGGATGTCGATTATTTGTCGCAGGATGACATTGACGACAGAGCTCTATGGTGATTTTTCGTTGCACTGCCGTTCCTGGTGCTCACAGTCCAAGGCCCCTGTGCGTAGCGGCAGGCGTGATCATACATTCGATTCCAGGCTTGTGCTGCTCGCTTGAAGCAATGTGGCTTGGAGAGGCCCACCGATGACGATTCAAATACCTTCCACTGGAACTGCGGGATGAGAGCCAGGGAGATCTCGGTTGGACCGGCAGCTTGTTCATGTCGACGACGCGATAGTCTCCTCCGGTGCTCCGCTTACGCAGTCGCACCTTTGTGTGATATGTCAATATATTTATCTTCTTTTTCTGTTGGGGACAATCGCTGAAATTTAACTCGTGTGGTGCTATAGGTCAAGCACTTTATTTCTTTCCTACCGTGCATAAACACATGCACGCTAGGAAAGAAATATGCACATGCACAAGCGAAGTCCTGCCGTCTGGCATTTGAACACTGCTGGCATGACCAAGCTTTAGGGACTTGCAACATCACAGCGGTTCGGGCACGTAAGGACGCACAGAGTGTCTCACATAGCTCACCTTGATGTGATCAGGTATCGTGTGTCCCTCAAAAAGAAGCTTGAAGCTCGTCGATAACCTTCATTGTTGAAGGCAGAAGCCCTTGGAATTCGTCATCTGTCATGTCAATGACGACATCGTAAATAACGCTTGCGTTTTTTTTTAGCGTTGATAGCTACCTCATTATTTTCTTTCAGAGCCACATTAACCAATGTAGTCTTGAGAATCTGTCTTGAGGCACAAACGCAAGATTGTAACTTGCGAGTAGGCGATCCTTTGGGGCCATGCCCACTTACGTCCTTAGTTGTCTTGCGGCATTTGCTCTTCAGTCGCTTGACCTCCACGATGGCGTATATGTACGAGTCCGAGGATTCACTGTTGGAGAAGCAGGAGCCGGACGTCTCCACATCGACGTGGCGAGTCTTGCACAATTATCGCTGGGTGCCAGAGTGCAAACAGGCGTGCCCGGCACAAGTGATGGCGAGCCGTCTGTCATCACCTCGGACGGCTTTTCGTTCAGGAAGCACAATTAAGCATCAGTTGTAACAAAACTATCGCAGCAAACTTGAAAAGCTACGCTAGCTCAGCTCCTGCAGTTAACCATGCCTACCCGTGACAATAAAAAAACAGGCTCCATATTATACCCTTGAACATCTGGCGTTCCTTCAGATACCTGAAGAAAGGTGCATGATAAACGTGAATGCACGGACCCTATAGATATGCGTCCACCGCAGCCCGGCTAAACCTGAAATACCCTAGACTCTGAGTGGTAGAAACAGGTTATTCGAACCAAGATTTCCACAAAATTATGGAGATAATTCGCATTCGATAAAAATTGCAGGACGCTTAAGCTTCGTCTACAAGAGTGGAATGCGACAGAGTTATCGCACCCCGCTCGCGCCGCCCACTCATTCGCTCGGCATGCTCTTGACGAAACGAAGCGGCGAAGCGCGCGAGTGGTGGGCCACCTGTCGGGGCAGCGCCGTACATAGCGAGGAGGGGGTCTACTGTGTTTGCCGCAAGATGGCTCGACGTGTGCGCTAAACGTAGAAGAAATGTAGGGGAAACTTACTTTGCTACTCGTTTAACTGCGACTACTGTAATTTACATGGTCATAATTACCGATATACACCACAGTATAACTTTCTACGGCACGTTTCTAAGGAAACACCGCATTCACTAGACGCGCTTTCGTCCCGCTTTGAACCATCGAACTCATGGGTGAGTGTTAGCGTCTCCGTCTCACACTCCGGAGACCCTCTTTCGATTCCCACCCAGCCCATCTTGCAAGTTGTTTTTATTTATGAATTGCCTTCCAGGATCTTTCGCTCACGGACAACGCCACCGACGCCGACGACACCGGCTTTTCTGCGACATGAGCTCCTCAACGCTGTCGTGTTAAAAGGAACAAGTTTCAATGGTTGTTCGAGTGTCCCGTACACCCCTATTTGATGTCTGAGTGCGGCGTTCTTCTTAGCACGAAGACGCGTGTTACATTCCCTTCCGCATGGCCGGAGGCCGGATGAGGTTTAAATGAATAAGACACCAGCCGTTTAAATGTATCAGTGGCGTGTTCGAAAAGGAAAACAAAGTGTTGAAATTACTGAGCAACCGTTCCTCATGTCACCTCTTGTACCCCCTTCGTTCTTCGACAGTTGAAACTGGCAGGTTATACGAGAGCGTCCGCATGTGCTTGCTTCCGCCATTTCTGCCTCTGATCTCTTCGTAATGTTTACCATTACCAATATCGCGGTTTCATTACTTTAAAAAAATGCTCGCGCACAAGAAAAAATTCTGTTGGGCCTGTCCCTCTCCACCTCCACAGTGAAACTACTGAAAATGGGAGTTCACTACAAGTGGGAAGAGCTCGTGGAAGCGCACAACATCACCCAACTGGAGAGACTAAAGCTAACAAAAACGATAAGAGCCCTGGTCAAAGATCTGGGCTACCAAGTCAAGGATGAGAGGCACCAACCATAGCGCATGTCACGCGGGATCAGAGACAAGCTACACATAAGTACCATTCCCAGAAACATGCATCCCGAGTACGACAACGAAAGCAGACAGGCGAGAATACACGCGCTCAAGCACATACTGGAACGCACCAACAGCGAAGAAGAAAATGTGAGATACACGGGCGCTGCTGCGTACTGTTAAGAACGGCCAGCTGCAGTGCAAGTTTGCCAGCCATTTACACTAGCGGTGGCAACCTCATCTTGGAACGCCGCCTCCAACCTCTAGCCACGGCGTGAGTAAGTCGACCTTGTGTCGGGAACAATACGCACTTCCTCCACTCTCCATCGCTTCAGCTAGGATGCCTTTGACGAAGCAGGCTTTGTGCTGAAACCGCCACCGTTACGCTCTAGCCTCGTCGCCGTTGTGACGGCATGAGTTCGGCGGGCCAACGATTGTTACCGAACTCCCCAACGCGGATCTGATCTGCTACGGGTGGCGGAGTTGCCGCGGGAACGTTGTCGTAGGCTCCTTCCCACGCGCCGACCAAGACGCAAGACAATGTGTTACCCGGTCGCGCTACGCGGGTCAGCTCCGAGTTCTACGAAGCCCCCTGACGTCGGCTCTGGGCCATGCACCTGTTTGTGTGCGTGTGTGTGTGTGTGTGTGTGTGTCTGTGTGTGTCTGTGTGTGTGTGTGCGTGTGTGTGTGTAAGCCGTCCCGGGGAGAGGCGGCGTGTTTACAATGACTGGACTAACGTTTCCGTCCCCTTGGAATCAAGGGGGGACCGAAAGCTTATAAGCCGCTGTTGTGCGGATGCTCGACACACTTTTCTTAAGCAGTCATGTTTGACTGAGACACTGTCTCAAGCAGTCGTGTTAGACTGACGTACGTTCTCTCGCAGTCATGCTAGACTGATGAACTGCATGTAAATACTATAAATAAACCCGCATTGCTCGTTCTCGATGAGAAGCAGTCCTTCCCTTCATCAACGTCGTCAGCGTGGATAAGTTGGACGACGGCATGGGCCAGCTACCTTCGAATTCATGCCGGAGTCCAATCTTGACAACGGGTTACGAGCGATGGGATTGAGCCCCCAATCCTGACAACTGGCTGACCGCGGTGAGATGGACTTTGCGACGTGGTGCTGTATCTGCGGTGAGTGCTTGGTTCTTGCTTTGACTCTCTAGGCTTCATTTTGTGGTTGTTCTGTTTAGAACAGTAGGGAAGCTAGATTGTTGAGTGTTAGCTAGGTTGTGTTTTCCTAACTAGATTTAGAGAGCAGGATCAAGGCAGTAAAGCAGCAATCATCGAGTTAAGGACACTGCTGAGAGACGAATTGTTGATTATTGGTGACGAACTTGGTCTAGATGTACGCAAGGAAATGCTAAAATCGGAATTATTGGAGCTGATTTCCGGTCAGGCCATTGAGGAAGAAATTGAAATGGGATTGGAACTTCTAAAAAAGAGAGAGAAACGGGAAAGAGAAAGAGAAGAACGGGACAGAGAAAAACGAGAGAGAGAGAGGAACGCGATAAAGATCGCGAGTTAAGAAAAATGCAACTGGAACTTGATAGCAAACGTTTGGAGTTGTCTCAAGGAAGAGAAGGGGCTCTGTGACGATCAAGTGAGGCCGAATAATACCGCATGGACAGGCTATTAAAGCCATTTGAGGTCGGGACCGACATAGACTTGTCCCTAAGCAATGTTGAAAGGACTTGCGAGAAGATGAACTTCGGCCCGAGTACATTGCCACAGCGGTTGCTGTCTATGTTGCCGTGTGATGCGGCGGAAGTAATTACGAGACTGAGTGCACAGGATGCATATGATTACGCAAAAGTTAAGGCTAGTCTCCTGAAGAAATACCGCCTTTCAGCCGAAGCTTTTCGGCAAAGGTTTAGGAGCACAGGCAAGAAAGATAGCGAGGGGTATCCGGAGTTCGCATACGGCTTAAAGGCCAACCTAGGCGAGTGGCTGAAAAGCGCGGAAGCGTACGAGAGCAGAGACATGATCATAGAATGAATGTGTCTAGAGCAGTTTCCAAGAGATCCCCCAAGCTGTGAAACTGTGAGTGCAAGACAGAGGGAATGTAAACACTGTGGAAAGGGCGGCTGAATTAGCCGAAGAGTACACAACGCGTAGAAAGTTGAACGCCGAGGACGGAAACTGGGACGGTCGAAATGGACCGCGGAAAGCTTTTCCGTTCAAAAAGGGTTCGCAGACTAGACCATCGGAGCCTGTGGACGTGGAGGAAAAGCCCGTAGAAAAGAGCGAGGAGAAACTTAACGGGGAAGCCGCACAAAAAGAACAGAAAAGAAAATTTGAATCTTTTGGAACAATTCGCTGTTATAAATGCCACAAACTGGGAGATATAGCTGTTAACTGCGGGAAGGCCAGTGTAGTTTTTTCCTACGTAGAGGAAAAAGACGAGAACATGGATCTTTTGAGCTCATATCTTCACGAGCTGCAAGTTAATGGCAAACCATGCCGAGTGCTAAGAGACAGTGCCGCCACGATGGACATTGTCCATTCGTCTTACGTGACGGTAGATGATTTCACCGGAGAGGTAGCATGGATCAAACAGGTTGTAGAAGAACACAGCGTGTGTCTGCCCATGGCCAAAGTCAAAATCAGTGGACCATTCGGGGAGGTAGAGACTGAGGCTGCAGTTTCCAATTTTTTTGTCACTGCAGTACCCTTACATCTTTTCGAATCGTTCGAATCAGTTACTGCGTGACAAAGGGCTTAAACTGGGAGAGGGCATAGTACAGGCATTGACGCGAGGCCAAGCTCGTAAAATCGCATCGCTTTCGGCTGAAAATGCCCAAGCTGCTCCAGCGGAAGCAGAAAACGTGATAACTTCAATACCCGAATCTGAGCTAGGCTTGAGGGATGAAAAATCAGTCGAGGAGAGCCTGCCAGCTGACCAGCTCAATGAGAGCGTATCACTAGAGTGTCAAAGTTCAAGCCTGCAGGAAGAGCAAGCTGACGCAAACGCAAGCGAGACAGGGTCGCTATTATCACCGGCCTCAAAGAACTTTGATCAGCTCTTACGTGTGGATAGAGAGTCACTGGCAGCCGAGCAAAAGAATGATGAGAGCTTAGCTAAATTACATCACACAGCTAAAGAAGGCATTGCTAGGCGCAACGTGACGATACATGAGAGAGGAGGTTTGTTGTATCGGCCCTACAGAGATCGAAAGGGTAGGATTTTAGATCAGTTAGTCGTACCTACTAAGTATAGGGAGGACCTTTTGAGTCTCTGTCATGGAAATGGGTGGTCCGGCCACCTAGGCATAAACAAATCAAAGGAAAGATTGCTTATGGAATACTACTGGCCTGGCTGTTTCAAAGACGTAGAAAACATTGTAAGATTATGCGGCGCCTGCCAGCGCTCTGGTGAACCAGGAGAGACATGGAAAGCTCCACTAAAGGTAGTGCCCTTAATAACAGAGCCTTTCAGACGACTTGTAATAGACACGGTAGGGCCTCTACCAAAAACAAAATCAGGTTACAGGTACTTGTTTACCATGCTGTGTCCAGCTGCAATGCTTCCAGAAGCAATCCCTCTGAAAGAGCTCAGCTCCACCGAAGTAGTAGACGCGCTTTTGGCAGTGTTTGCACGAGTTGGGTTTCCAGCCGAAATTCAGGCGGATCAAGGGTCAGTAATCACGAGCGCACTGACTCCCATATTCTTGCAAAAGTGCGGGGTAAAGTTAATTCACAGTTCTGTCTATCACACTCAGTCAAACAGAGTATAGAGGTGGCATTCAGTGCTTAAGCGAGTTTTGCGGGCGCTCTGCTACGAGCACAAGGAGGACTGGGAGAACTGTCTGCCGGCAACTTTGTTTGCTTTGCGAACAGTTCCACATGAAGCGACAGGGTTCTCGCCAGCAGAACTAGTGTATGGGAGGACACTCCGTTCTCCACTGAGAATGTTAAGAGAGATGTGGGAGGAAAGAGGGGAGAGTCCAATAGTGGTTGAATACGTGCTAAATTTGTAATGCCTAAGCGCAACCCAAGAACTAGTCGGAAAGAACATGGGAGTCGCTCAAAAGAACGCCAAATTCTATTACGACAAGAACGCGAGGCTTCGTACGTTTAACGCCGGAGACCAGGTAATGATCCTCAAACCTTCAAGAAAGAACAAGCTTGAAGTTCACTGGTACGGGCTCTTTAATGTGTTGCACAAACTTTCAGATACTAACTATGCTCTGAAAATGCCCGCTCGCAGGAAGGAGGTGAGGATCTATCACTGCAATTTGATGAAGCCGTATATAGAGCGGAGCGGAGTCGTTAACTATACCATCAAAGTGCAGGATGGCACTAGTACCAAGTTTAAGGAGTATAGGGCGACCTCCAAATCTGAAATTGGCATAGAAGAAGTAGTAAAACATTCGGTAAGCTCGCACGCTCTAAGACCCGAGCAGCTAGAGGACCTAAACCGGTTGTTAGGGGAATATATCGACAGGTTCAGCGATCGGCCGGGTAGAACCGAACTAATAACGCATGAAATAGAGCTGACATCAACCGAACCAGTAAGATCAAAGCCTTACAGGGTGTCTCCAAGACAGAGAGAGATTATGGAGGCAGATATACAGCGCATGCTAGAGTTGGGAGTTATCGAGCCCACTGAGAGTGACTACACGTCACCGCTAATACTGGTAGAAACCCCTAACAAGGACCCTCGTCCGTGTGTTGACTACAGGAAGTTAAATGCCATCACTAGGGATCAGCTGTACCCGATACCCAACATTGAGGGACGAATTGAAAGAGTTAGCGCTGCTAAATACATTTCAAGTATAGATCTCGTGCGGGGGTACTGGCAAGTTCCCCTTTCAGAAAGTGCCAGCCGCTATGCCGCATTCATCTCACCTGTAGGCTCTTTTCGCCCTCTCACACTCAGCTTCGGGCTGAAGAACGTGCCGTTTAGCTTCTCTAAGTTAATGGATATTGTCCTAAAAGATTTGCAGGAGTTTGCCTTGCCATATCTTGTTGATGTAGCAATTTTTTCGGACAGCTGGAAACAACACGTATCGCACCTCAAACAGGTGTTCTCCCGGTTGAGGGAAGCTGGCTTAACGATGAAAGTGGAAAAGTGTAGATTTGGTTGTTCACAGGTTACTTATCTGGGCCATGTTTGCGGCCAGGGCATGAGACGGCCGGCCGAGCTCAAAATAGCTACGATTGGAGAATTTTCTCAGCCGCGCCCGAAAGCAGACTTTCGTTCATTATTGGGACTTGTGGGGTACTATCAACGGTACATTCCGAATTACTCGCAAATTGCAAGTCCATTAACGGACGCCCTTCGAAAGGGAGCACCGAGTAGCGTACACTGGGATGAGGACAAAGGGAACGCTTTCCAAAGTTTGAAAACGCTATTGGTTTCTCGTCCTGTGCTTCGCGTGCCAGACTACATAAAGGAATTCATAGTTCAATGCGACCCAAGCGACAGAGGTATGGGCGTGGTACTTGGGTCGGCGACGATAACGAGGAGCATCCTATCCTCTATGCCAGCCGTAAACTAAATGTAAGAGAGGAACCCTACATCGCTTCAGAGAAGGAATGCGCTTGTTTAGTTTGGGCCGCCCAGAAGTTGTCGTGTTACTTGTACGGAGCGAAGTTCATCTTCGAGACTAACCACTGTCCTCTGACGTGGCTCAATCAAATGTCACACAAAAATGGCCGCTTGCTCCGATGGAGCCTCACTCTCCAAGAGTACAACTCCTCCGTTATATATAAGAAGGGAAAGTTGCATAGCAATGCGGATAGTTTGAGCAGACTAATTTGAATTCTGCGTTTGAGGGTCCCGACTAAATTTTAGGGGTACTAGTGTTAAGCCAAGAAGATCCCCTCTCATTTAGCAGGATTCCCTCAATGATTGCTGAATTTGTCAGCACGAAATTGCTTCAGAAATTGGCATAGCGAAATGCAGCATTTTTTTTTTGTTTCTGCCCTGGTGTTTTTTTTTGAAGCCTAGCGGGTCTAGCGTGAGAGCCAAGGCACGTCATCTCGGTGCAGAGCCGTGTTGTGGGGTTCATTTTGCAGTTGCCTTTCCTTGTTGGATGTTTTCGGGCGGTGACATCATTGCACAAGTGGTTACTGCGAGCCAAGTCATCACCCCCTGGCCACCAGCCGTTCTCTTCCTGCCCAGCGGTTATCTGCGCTAGACAGTCGAGATTTCCCGGGCCATGGAGGCGCTGTTAAGAACGGCCAGCTGCAGTGCAAGTTTGCCAGCCATGTACGCAAGCGGTGGCAACCTCATCTTGGAACGCCGCCGCCAACCTCTTGCCACGGCGTGACTAAGTCGACTTTGTGTCGGGAACAATACGCACGTCCGCCACTCTCCGTCGCTTCAGCTAGGATGCGTTTGACGAAGCAGGCTTTGTGCTGAAACCGCACGGTTACGTTCTAGCCTCGTCACCATTGTGACGGAATGAGTTCGGCGGGCCAACTATTGTTACCGAACTCCTCAACGCGGACCTGATCTGCTACGGGTGGGGGAGTGGCCGCGGGAACGTCGTCGTAGGCTCCTTCCCACGCGCCGACCAAGACGAAAGACAATGTGCTACCCGGGCGCGCTACCCGCGTCGGCTCCGAGTTCTACGAAGCCCCTCTGACGTCGGCTCCGGGCCATGCACATGTGTGTGTGTGTGTTTGTGTGTGCGTGTAAGCCGTCCAGGAGAGAGGCGGTGTGTTTACAAGGACTGGACGAACGTTTCCGTCCCCTTGGAATCAAGGGGGGACCGAGTGCTTACAAGCCGCTGTTGTGCGGATGCTCGACACAATTTTCTTAAGTAGTTATGTTGGACTGAGACACTGTCTCAAGCAGTCGTGTTAGACTGACGTACTTTCTCTCGCAGTCATGCTAGACTGATGAACTGCATGTAAATACTGTGAATAAACCCGTATTCCTCGTTCTCGATGAGAAGCAGTCCTTGCCTTCATCAACGTCCTCAGTGTGGATAAGTTGGACGACAGCATGGGCCACCTACTTTCGAATTCATGGCGGACTCCAATCTTGACAACGGGTTACGAGCGATGGGATTGAGCCGCCAATCCTGACAGCACAAAACAAACGACTGATTTTCAATCAGCGTGGTCGAAGAGAGCGTCGAACAACTTACAGCCACATCCATAAGTGATAAGGACGCGAGCACAGCGGAAGAGCTGGGCATAGCCCTGGCTATGGCAACGTGCAAGAAGACCCTGGTTACCGTGGTGACGGACTGACAAGAAGCATACAGAAGGTATATGACCGGAAGGATCGGAAAGGCAGCACTCCAGATCCTGACCAACACCGAGATAGGAACAGCACAAATCCTCTGGGCACGGGAACACGAGTCTCTCGCGGGGAACCAGGCGGCGCACGCCGCGGCTCGAGATAATGCACGCCGAGCCAACTCCGAAGCGCAGAGAACACGGACCAACGACTGTGACGAGGATGATGAACGGATATCCAAGAAGTACTCGCATATCTTGGCGCACTACAGGAAGCAGAGGCGTCGCTACCCGCCTGCGCACAAGACGATGAGTAAGGAGCAAGCGGTAAGCGGGAGAAGACTCCAGACTGGAACCTATCCGCATGGAACACTGCTGCACGCCATGTATCTGGGCACCTACGGGCGAGACTCCAAGTTCTGCCTGCCGGACACGACCAACACCTCGCTACATATGGTGCTGGAGTGCAGAAATAACCACGAAGTACCACAATCATCATCACCACCAGGCGATAACATGCAGGAGGAGGAGGAGGAGGAAGTAAACTTTATTGCTCTAGAAAGTGTAATTCAGTGGTCGGGCCGGATGTCTCCGTCTTCTATTGGTTGATGATGATCTCCGGCCTGCATGGTTGGCGCCCCTATTCCAGGGCACCACTGAGCGTGGCTGCTCGTCGGGCATGATCCACCAGCTTCCGTTGGAGGCTAGGGTCGCCTCTGGAGAGCACGCTCTCCCACTGCTCCGCACTCGGATTTTCTATTTTGTGGGATGCCTTATTCGTATTGCACTCCCATGTGATGTGATAAAAAGTGGGTATTGCGCCACACCACGGGCATGTGTTCCTGTATTGACTTGGGAACATTTTGCATAGTATATGTAGATTTGGGAAAGTTCCCGTCTGCAGCTTTCGCCAGTAAACTGCCTGTTGTTGAGTGAGTGTATTGTGGGGCGGCGGATATCTGATCGTCGTCCCTCTATGGTAATTTAGTATGTCAGAGTACGTTGGGATCACTGTCATGAAGTCCTCAGGATGTATGTTTAGGTCCGCTCGGTTTGTATGCTCGCGAGCGGTCCTATCAACCCTTTGGTTGTCCTCAATCTCAGTGTGCCCCGGTACCCAAAAGATGGTGTGTCTAATGCGTTTATTCTGTTGGCCAGTGCGGAGGAAGATTTGGAGCGCTTTTTGACCGATTCTGCCGTTAATGTAGTTTCGGCATGCTTCCTTGGAGTCTGTTAGAATTATCAGGCATCTATTTGTGCGGTAGCCCTCCACAGCTGCTAGAGCAACAGCCATTTCCTCTCCTTTCTTATCGGAATGTCCAACAACCCACTTTGTGACTTCTGCGGGTGCAATGAAACAATCGCGCACCTTCTTTGTGAGTGCTCTCGTTTCAACCCGCAAAGAGCAGTCCTCTCAGCCACACTAGACAAACTGGACAAGCGCCCACTTACAGAAAACAAGATCCTTGGATACTGGCCTACGCGAACATCAGCGCGATCGGCTATGAAGGCACTGCTGCGGTATTTAAAGGACACTGAACTTTCTGACAGATTGTGACTTCACTGTGTGGCACAGGATTGTACGGTGCACTGCATAACACTAGGAACGCCTTTGCGGGCTACGTGACAGTGCCCACAGAAACAGTTTGTGTGTACGTGCGTGTGCGTGTAGTTTTTTTTTATTCTTTTTTTAATCCTTCTCTCTCTCACCTATCGCATCCCCTTGCCCCTCCCCCAGTACAGGGTAGCCAACCGGAGATAATCTCTGGTTAACCTCCCTGTCTTTCCTTTGCCTTTATCCCTCTCTCTCTCCTCTCCCTTGGTTACCGTACAATCCCGTGCCGACGCGCAAGCGATTTCCGTATAGTCCGAGTCTATTACTGCCGCGACGTCTCTTTGTTCTGTTTCCCTTCGTTCTCGAGGATCCCTGCCAAGAAACATGGACCCAAATTTGCACACAGCCTGGCGGAACGCTACGGCAAAATATGCAGAAAAATACTTAGCAACCAAGGCACACACGGTATACACGGACGCAGCGGTATATCCTCGAGAACGAAGGGAAACATGCAGGAAGAAGCGGACTCAGAGGAAGAATCGGAAGACCAGTGGGAGGCTCTGCTTGTGACGCAAGACCCTGACAGCCAGCTACGGTTGGTGAACAGGGTTCGGGCGGCGGCAGCGAGCCATGGCTACCTGGACTGAGGAGGCCACCTACCTTTGGGCTCAAGAAGCCTGGTCAAGAATAAAGTTTATTTCTCTCTCTCTCTCTATCTGTCTCGAGGGATCTCTGCAGAAGCTACAATTGCGGATATCTAAGGCCGCGAAATCTTCTTGTTACTGTTAATGATGTGCCGGTGAGACTAAAAACTGTACATGGTATGATTGCATTAAACAATTCGGGCATATATAGTAATCGGTCGTCCTGCGCTGTAGAGCCGATCTGGTACCTTTTGTTGCTCCGATAACCATAACTAAAGAAGAGCTTGCGCACCAGTGTCTCCATGCGTTGATAATGATAATGACGTTCCTCCGCGATCAACACGGGCGCGTCGTAACAGTGAAGCTTAGGTAACACCCGGTCATGTACCTATTGGAGAAGATACAAAGAAGTAAATAAAAAAATGTAGCTTTGATTCAAGCCTCGCTATTAGTGTCTTCCTTACTCAACATGTGTGTTGTATAATATTTCGAATGTTGTTGCGAACGCATCGAGTCTTTGTTGTGTGGGAGAAATTAGAAATCGATGTATTTTCAGGGCAGATAATATTAAGCTCTAAAAAGTCTCCTGTTCCACGTGTATTTATTCCTGAGGCAATACCTCTAACTATAATGTCAATTTGTGGTCTTCGACTGTTTATGAACTGAATTTTATTAATTTCATGTTTTTGGCAAGGGCACAAAATTTTTGATAAGTATGGGGCGGAGACAGTGACATAACAAGGTTGAACTGTACTCAATAGAAGGGCAGAAAGGCACTGATGTAGCTGATGTTCTTGATTAAATTTTCACTGCTTTGTGACAGTATTGTGGTTTATTATGTCTTTAGGTAGATGTAAGAAAGCGGGAAAAGAAGGTTGTTTCTTGTAATTAATATTTGCAACGCATTGCGAGCCAGAAGCCCAGGGTACCGCTGCGATGGCGCAGTGGCTGTGATGTTTCGCGGCTGAGTTCGAGCTAATTGGTTCAGCTCTAGCCGCAGTGGCCGCATTTATGGTGTGGCGAAACACGAATTTGCTCGTGTACTTTGATTTAGGGGCCCATTAGAGAACCCCACTCGATGAGAAATTAATCCCGAATGCTCCATTACGGCGTGCCTCATAATAAGATCCTCGTTTTCCATTTAAACACCACTGAAGTTATAATATTAACATTTCTGGGAAGTATCATCCCCCATTGTGACCCTTTTCGTTCCCCTCTTCCCCTTCCCTTACGTAGAGTAGCAGGCCAGATGCTCCATTATCCGGCCGACCTCTCCACATTTTCCAATCATTAAAATACGTCTTCTTCTTCTTTCGGGGAAGAGAGTCCAGCTTCACACAAGCATAAACTTTAGTACTTGCGTTGCGAAACCTTCCTCTACGACCTACTCGGAGGTAGATAAAGCTTTCCTGTACAGGCTCAGTCTATTTTAATAGGAGGTAGTACTGGGGGTGCAATACACCACGGGTTCCTTCATGAACACCTGCACGGGCCTGTGATGAGTATTCGCGCGAGTACCTTCATAATGTGGAACAATTGCGTTTTCTGTCCATTGTGCAGTCTCTCCGTTTCCTTTCTTGGACAGCAACTCGATAAACTTTCTGCCGCCAGACTCGTATGCGCCTCTGTTACCGGCATGAACATCGTAGCAGTTCGTTAGAACTTTGCTATCGATTCCCAGCCGTGCGCTTCATTGCCGAACAAACCCATCAATATTACCATTGACATCAAGGTTAACATCCTGGATGAAAGCATTCCAGACGCAACGACATCGTGTTGCGACCTGACGCGGCGTACGAAAGTGCGTCGCGCCTGACTTTCTTCCGGAGACCCCCACTTCGGTTCGTTAATACGTCATATTAACGGGCGGATTTTTATTTCCGTCGAACTTTCCGCCCTGTGCGACCGATCAATTCTGTCTGAAGGAATAGATTCGCCTAATTCTAACTGGAAGGATGTCAGGGCTTTGTTTTCAGAGGCAGTGCAACATTCCGTCGAGCTTTTAGGTAGGCCGAATATTAGAAGATTTTTGCGTTGCCTATTGCTAAGATGAAGTGACGCTTTCTATTCGCTTCTGTCACGAGTCAGTGAATCGTTTTTCGCACTTGTGGCAGCATCCTGTTTGACTACGGGTAAATCCCCTTCTAGAACCATTACTCTGCTGAAGACACATTGCTTTTACTATTGTTTACCCACGTTTGCGCATGCGCCTTGTTGTCATGGTACCTGGTGGGAGCGGCTTTACCTTCGCTTGACTCCGTAACGGGGAATCGCTTTCCACTCAAATGATGCTTCCCACAGATGTCAGCGTTTCATCACATTCACATAACACGTGACGTTCCCCGCAACGCTCTGGCTTTTATTACACATCCCAGCTGACGCATAATACAGCATTCCCAAAATCTCATGTACGGAACGCAGAAGCGCAAATGAAAAGCAGGCCTCGTTATAGGCCAGTCTATTCTCGGTACGCATGTCGAAAGTGCGGAACCTTAATGCACTCGCGTAAGAACAGCAGGGGCTTGAGGGCGTTATGACAGGTTTATGTTTTAGACTATAGGGTATTTTTTTAAAGCTGCCTGAGGCATTTTAACGCAATTCGAATCCTTCAAGTGGAATAATTGAAGAGTGATATCTGCACGATAAATAAAATTCGATAACTGACTCGTTGCTAAAAATCTCTAACGAAGTTTTTAACCGACTGGGTTATGCAACACATGTAGTTTAAGAATGGTTGCCGGCGCTTTTGTAAGGCATATTCTTCATGCGTCTTCCTACGCAACAATATTCATTTTGATCGAATCCTAAGGGTAGCACCAGTTTCCAGATATCCACCGCGAAAGTTGCGGTAGAACTACTGTGTTGCTCTTGCTTTTACTTTCTTAAAACTGTTTGCTGCATTTAAGTACAGGACTACCAGAAGATCGCGGTACACGACCGCGAAAATGCACCGTCATAATTTCAGTTGTTGTACTCCTTTCTTGCGATTGTTGATACTAAGGGCATAGAACAGGAGGGACTTCGGCACAGCTTGAATTCATCTCTTCTCGCATAACGACAGCGTTTTAGCATAGCCGTCACGCGAGTAGACAATCAAAACCATATTTATTGATATATTAAACAAGGAGTAGAACAAAAAGTGACGGATCACGAAAGCAAAAGAGTTAACATAAACGTGGTGACCACGCGCGTCGACTGTTTCTAGAGAAAGAATAGTCGACGTGACCTCGTTCGGCAACACTGGATCGCTGGAGGCGCCGCAGCTGCAGCATGCGATGCACTTGGCGAAGTGAGTGCTGCTCGCGGCGGTGCTGCTGCGTGCGATTCTTCGGCATCGAGCAGCCACCGCAGCGTCGCCGAAGGGCAGCATGCAGGCAGGTCGGGACACTGCGAGGGTCAAATGTTAATCAACCACCCACCCATGGGTCATGCATTTATTTTAAAAAATATATGAAAAGAACTGTTCGTTGGAATTAAATCTCGTTCGAGGACGGTGACGAGCGTCGCAGTGCGCAGGCCAATTGCAACGAAATTGGGCCGAGCAAATTCACCGATTTTTCCGCATGCAGGTAACCGGGCATGGACGCATAGTCGTTAACGAGCAATATGTCGTTCTAGCAGTTGTCGACGATCCTGCCTCAACTGCCGTTGTTACTTAGTGTCTATGGTATTGGGCTGCTAAGCACGAGGTCGCGGGACCGAATCCCAGCCACGGCGGCCTCGCATTACGATAGGGACGAAATGCGAAAACGCCGGTGTACTTATATTTGGGTGCACGTTAAAGAACCCCAGCTGGTCCAAATTTATCGAGTCCCCACCGACGTCGTGCACCATAATCAGATCCTGGTTTTCGCACGTAAAAGCCTACATTAAATTTTTTAACGATTCTCCCTCTGTCTTGCGACCCTGGTTGCCTCATGTCTTCCTGTACTGCAGAATCTGTCGCTCGGAAGCAGTCCTTTCGAACCCTGACCGCAGCCTATGCAAATAGCAAGTCTTGCTAAAACAATTCGATAAACGTGCAACATTTCCCATCTTGTTTCGCAAAGGTTCATCGCAAAATGTCATTAAATTCTGCTGAAACACTCACGCGCCAAATAATGCATAAGTGACTTCTAACGTTCGATTCGCAGTACAACCTCGCCAATGGCCGATGTGCACATACCGTACATTACCTCCTCAATGACGCCAGTTGGGCTGCTGCGTGCGATTCTCGGGCGTCGAGCAGCTGCTGCAGCTTCGCCGAATGGCAGCGTGGCCACAGTTCCTGGAGCCGTGACAGCACAATATAAGCCCTTTGTCACCCTTGCGTGGCACTTATATTGTGTGACAAATCCACTAACACGGCACGTGCTCACTCGAAGCGCAGTACAGAGGCGGGTATGAAATTATAATTTCCGGGGCAGCAGAGCGCCAGTAAAAAAATAGTTCCTAGCGAAATAATCCAATTTGCACAAGAACACCTGCACCATGAATACCACAACTCCTCCTTTATTCCAGTGGCGTCCAGCGTTCCTCAAGCAAGTGTGCTTTGTGCTTTGCTTTTTATAGTCTATATTATCGACTTGCCTGACTGCATGTCGTCCCGAATAAGAAGGTTCGCCGATGATTCAGCCATATTCCGTAAAATGTCTACTGACTAACCGTGAAGCGTTCCAACCACACCTAAACGCATTGAGTACATGGTTTTCAGACCGGTAAATAACCTTAAATTATGCTAAAGCTAAGTGCATGTCATTTTCACGCTCCTCGTCTCGTATTGCAATGTCATACTCTCTTGATAATAAGATTGTTGAGGAGTCAATTTTCAATGGGATCCAATATGTTCGTCATCACATCAACGTTACACTTGCATCTGTTACCCGCAAATTTCAAATTATAAGACACAGACTAAAGCAAGCGCGTTTACAGTTAAAGAAAAAAAGAAAGATCTACCATATACACCGCATTAGTGATACCTCAAAGTCGAATATGCATGCGCCACCTGGGATCCGAACCAGGACTCCATCGTACGTAACCTTGAATACTTGTAAGCCGTGCTGCTTGCTTTATCTGTACAGATTATCCCCCGGACTCTAGTGCTGCATGTTTAAAGAATCGTGCCGAATTACATCCGCTATCACTACGCCGCAAACACGCGATCCTATCGCTCTTTCATAAACTTCACCATCACGACCGTTTGCATTGATGGCTTCTTACACTCACACTCTGTCATTTTCTCTCGCCGAGATCACCCTCTCTAAGTCAAAGCACTGTGTGTATCACTCAGATCTTTGCGCTCATTCATTTATACGCAGATTCATACTTCGCTAGAATAACCTACCATCAGACATTGCCTACTGAAGTTCACCCCGGCAAATTTCAACAAATCCTGCGTACTTATGTCATAATTTGGTGTCTCTGTGCACTGTGAAAGTTTTTTTCTTTTCTTTTTGGATGAGTTATATTCTATGCTGGGGGGGAGGGGGGGGCTTGTTCCTCTGGTACCTTTGCCATCCGGTAGATTTTGTTTTCGAATTATCCTCTTTGAGTGTCTTTTATGTATTCTGAATTCCAGGTGTTTTTTCTAATATACTGTTAATTGGGTTTAATCACAACTCTGACTTTACTATGCATAGTCGTGTCTGCGTATTCAGTCGCGTATTTAGGCGCGTTTGTTGTATTCTTTAGAAATTATTATGACAGTATGTTCGTGTGCCTCCCCCCCCTCCCCCAATTCTAATACCCTCTTACGCAGGGTATTCAGTGGTGTTATTGAATGAATAAATAAATAAATAAATAAATAAATAAATAAATAAATAAATAAATAAATAAATGCATGTAATTTACACTGTATTTCTACGAATTTCTTAGGAACTCTAAGTCGCTGTTCAACTGTTTCGCTGAAACAGCGCAGCCTCATCAGCTGCTATTCGAAATTCTATTGTTCACGTGCAAAGTTGTGATTTCGTTTCCATACACTATTTAAATTGACGTAACAAAAACGTGAAAACTGCCTCAACTGGTTTGGTTTTTTTCTCGTGACTAACATGTCAAAAATGGTTCAGGTGATTTCACATATGATCGGTCAGAAACAATAGCACCACCGAAAAGCGCATGCTGTAGAATGAGCGGCCACAGCTGAATACAATGAGGTGGCGCCACTAGCAATTTCCCCGACGTTGTACAGTTTCCGCGATACGGAAAATATTGACTTGAGCACACATTTCCTGTGCTCGTACAACGTACTGTATTTTAAACTGTGCGGTACTCTAGGCCAAGGGATGGGGGAATAATTTACGTATACAAATTGAAAAGAACACACCGTGGAACGGTGCCCTGTGTTATACTCATTTCTGTGCATTTAGTGCTGAGGAAGTGAAGACTTTCATTGTAACAAATTACCGTTTGTTTGAAAGGCAAAGCGTAATGATATCGTAAGATTTGTCAAAAAATCTACACATTTCATGTTTCTCTGTAAGAATGTCATAACAAACCGTGTCAGTTGATTTATATCGATAAATATTACGACTGCGATTCGACTATAGTGGAGTTCTTGGTTCTCTGGGAGAGAACGAAATCAGCTTTAGCTGTTTGCCTGCTGGTGGCTAGTGCTGATGTTATGCCTAATTGCAAAGGCTTTTATAAATTTATGGAATATTTCCTCGAAAATCATTTTGAATTGATCACCTTTGAAGGAAGCCGTAGGGCGATGGCTTAGAGAGCAGAGGAACAATGGGCGCTGTCGTCAGCGCCGTCTTGGAGGATCGCGTGACACCAGCAGGACGCGCCCAACAGCCGAGTCGCCGTCCCCACCGTCGACCACGCATAGGCGGAGCGGGCTGCAAAGTTAGGAAGGGACGCTTGGATCGGAACACCACTTGCGCCGTGCTTTCCTCTCGATAGCTGAACATGTTCATGGCATGCCTATCTTTGTCACCATCCTTATCTTGCTGCCCTCAGAACATCATGTAAGTGCTTGAACCATGCCATTGCAGGCCACCTCTGAACCCTTGTGGTAGATAACCAGACGGCAGCGCAAGGCCATCGCTTTCTGGGCTGGAACGGCTTCTTCTGACTAGTGGCCATCCTTAATCAGTAACGCGCTTCACCTGGGTGAACTTTTTGACTGCTTCGCGGCTGCCCAACGATAATCGCGAGGGTGAAAAATGCCGCAGCGGTTTCGAAGGACGGTTACCGATGCTTCAGTACACAGGTTGATGGTAGCCTATAATAAGTCAAAGTTTATTGATAATTTTTTGCAGGTAAACCAGAGTCGCATGCTTTTCATTAACCAGCAATGTCCCGTGTTAGTACGGTTCGCAACAATTTTCAAGCGGATTGTCTTTCTCTCCCGAGTTTTCTTTCTCTCCCAGTTGGACAGCACGTGCCCTCAGAGATGGAACCCTTTTGCTCCGTTACGATCTCTGAGACTGCGGACAACCCTGACCGTGCGTTACACATGCCAAGCCATGCACTATGAAGCGGATCAGCTCGGAACATTTTCCTTCGTGTTTTGCGCTACTTACTTGCAAAGAGTCTTCCAATACTGCTGAAATACTCTCCCATAATAAACCAAGGTTTAATGCTTTCTCCTTCCACTTAGTGCAAGAAAATTAATCATGTGAGAAGGACTCCCGTTGAAAACGACAAGAAAGCTGGAGGCAGCACTGGCGATCGAACGGAGAGGCCAGTGAGCTTCAATGACACACACATCCTCGTTTTTTTTTTATTTATTGCGCTGCGTTTCCGCTTCTAGGCACACACTCAAGCTGAATTAAAGTGACGGAACAAATTGTGCTGACGAGCATTAGGTGACTCAGTGTTGCCTAATCACTGCGCACACGAGGACGAAGCAGATAAGCTGCTGGCGGAGCAGTTCGTTGCGGCTCAGTCACGTGATGCTTGTCAGTGGACTTTGCTGCGTTGTGTGAAGCCAGCTTGACTCACTGGCGAAGAGAGGAAGCCTAGCAAATAATGATGTCACCGTGTAGGTGGTCGCGGACAGACTCATCTTGTGGTCCGTACGTGCACCAGTGATGAATACCGGGAGTGTAGCTACCCTGTTGGACAAGCTGGATAGCTTGAACACGGTTGTTTGCCGAGTCTGTTGACATGGGGACATACTATGGCAGACAGTGCGAAAACATGACTGAAATAGGAGGACAGACGACACAGGCCATGGAGAGTTGATTTCCGTGTATTGTGGCCAAATCCTTCAGCGTCTATGATTCCGAGAACCGGGAATGGAAACAATTATAGGTCCCTTTTATCAAAGCACGCTATAATGCGAGGCACAAAAAGCATTACTTTTCCCTCCGATAATATTCCGTATATAGGAGGTGGAGGCTGATGATGTCTAGAGGAATGGACAAAGTGTTAGGAAGTGGGTGTTACGAGATAAAGTCGGAGTGGCAGCCAGTCCTACAGGAAGGCTACAGGAAGGCGCGACTCGACGAAAAAGTGCGGGCGAATGGGAGGGTGCATAACCGCCTATCACGTCAACCTCGCTCTCGCTCTCGGAAGAGTGCGTTATCAGCGCGTTCCTTGGCGGCGGAAGCTGTCGCCTGCGTCCGAACTTGACCTCGGTAATCGCTATGAAGTAATTAAAAAAAGAAAACAGAATCAACTAGAAAGGAAAGACATTGGTGGTTGTGAGTTTCGGACGTACGAACCCACGTTCAGAAGCCGCGCGTGTTACCCACTGGGTGGTTCGTAGGCCTTTGCACTCTGCCTCATGAGATCATGATTGCCAAGCCCGGCGTGATGAATGCAATGACATCAACATCACCCTGACTTACTCGAGAGCGTCCCCATTAGATTCCATGGCAGGTGGGCAAAATAGCATTACGTCACGGATCAAAGTGCACCAGCCTTGTGCTATGCCAGGCGTCTTAACGCGCTCGCCTTAATGCCCATGAAGTGCTCATAACTCGAAGGACCGCTCAACGGCGTTCAGTTGTACGTTAATTTTTCCCATTCTCAACTCCTAAATGCTTAGGTGCCCTAGGATTTTTTACAGCGAAGTTGTTAAGGGCTAGTTCCCCAAGGATCGTATCCGCGTGTAGATAGAAAACTCCCATTACGCTGAACGATCCCGAAGATAGTGCAATGTCGGACCCACCCGTGGCGTAGGTGTAGTTCGACATTAGGCTGCCCACATACACAACCTCGCTGGTCATCCTTCGTCACAGAGTGGATGACACAGAGCCTTTGTTGTTGTTGTTGTTGATGGTTTCAACACAAATGGAGTCGAACCTGTTCTTAATACTCATCGACCATTGAAGTAAGACGACAGTTGAGAATAGCGTACTTTAATTGTACTTGCTTTAGAAGGACATTACACATGGCATAATATTTCATTTATTGGTACATTTATATATTTATTCTTATGCGGCAAGGGTCTCCATTAATGGAGTTCGCTAAACTTATGCGTTCAGCTATCTCGCACGTAGCTCAAGTACGTCTGTATCATATTGAAATTGCGCGTGCAGATTGCGTGCAGAATACTCAGTGTATATTTACTTGTAATTGGCGCTTACAAAGCCGTCGGAGCAAAACTTTCGCACCGTATTGACGTCAGAGATTACAACGCTTAGGGATGCGTGCACGCCATCATTTCAGTCTTGGCTCTTTTACTCCATGCTCAAATGATTTGAGTGCCCCGACGAGCACGACATAAAATGGGAAGGAAGAGTTCTGGTAGTACAATTATTCAGATTGTGCAACCAAAGCAGAGCACAGGCATTTTCACAGAATTATTCTGGTATTCGGCTAAATCATGATGCAGTCCGTTACCGAATGTGTTCTTTTTTACATTCATTTCTGGCATTTTACGAACCAAATCTATTATATTATAATGAGGCACGCCGTAGTGAGCGTGCTTCGTAGTATATTTCGACTCTGTAGGGTTCTTCAACGCCGAACCAAGTCACGGTATGAGTGGCAGTTCTTGCATTGCGCCCTCGTTCGGAAAGCGGCCGCCTCGTCGAGGATCGAACCGGCGACCTCGGACTCAGCAGTGCAACCCCTTAGCCACTGGACAACCACTGCGGGTAATTATTTTTTCTTATTTCATAAATACTGCGAACTTCCATACGGAGACTGTTGCAGGACATGGGAAAGTACGTTGCATCAAAATATTAAGGACAAACTTATACACTTGTTAATATTATACGCGTAGTTAAACAGTACACTAAGAGGTTGCGACCTTTCTGGGCCAGCACTTAAAATGAACAACAATAAAGGAGCAGGAAATGAACCACAAAAGGTACATCGAAACGAATTCACGCTCAATACTCGCTGACAATACTCGCTGATTCAATACTCGCTGACAACTATTCTGTGGCACGAAGCGAAGGCTACGGGTTTTCAGTTTTCTGCACGTGTATTCCTATGCAGCGGAGTCCCGGTGATTGAGTGTGGCACAGGCTTCGGCTTAAATTTTCTCCGACGTTGCATGACTCCTTCATTTCAATGCTGGCAGATACCATTATCTCGGCGTAAATTTCAGAAGCTAATCAATATTTACACAGTGCGATATGAATGACTTCTGAACAGGCATCAACGCAGCCTGCATCGGAGCCCCGAAGTGGCCGTATCATGTCGAAGGCGCAACCGACGCCGGCGTCGACGGTTGTTATTTCCAGACGGGTTGACCTGGTTTCCGCATGTTCATTGTTAAAACTTGTTTTGTTTGCCTCAACAGCATTTTGTTGCTCATGTTGGCCATCAGTCTCACCAGGTTAGCTCTGAGACGGAATAAATGAATTCTGGACGAGTTACGTGGCAAAACCTCGACTTGGTTATGAGGTACGCCGTAGTGTACCCAGGTTCTCCAGATTAATTTCGACCACCTGGGAATCAATGAACAGGTGGTACAGCAAACGACGAACACACATCAGAATACGCGGCCGCCATTCTGCATTTGCCATTTTGACATTGACGGATGCCAAACATGGGCTATCTTCTCGCGTATGTGAGAACTCAACAGGGCAAACTAACGAAAATAGTAAAATATCTGTCGCTTACTGTTGACTGTTACGCGCTTTTCCAATTTTATGCTTTGAAAAAAACAACGACTGTTTTTAGAACATAAGAAAACGTCAAGAGTACTGCGGGACTTCTTCCTGCAGCGGTGCAAAAGTCGCGATTTGGTTCCGTAGCGTTCACTTCGCGCCAAAAATAGTTGTCCACGAAGAGAAAGCTGCTAGTGTTATTCATTTTTTTTTCTTATCGTGCAGACCAGCGTTCACTCAATGGAAGAAACATATGTAAAGAAGGCTTATAATATTGACTGGACAAACAGGTACTTCTTCTATTTAAGGTTTTTTTCTCGAACGGTGAGAATGACTTATACAGACTCTCTGTAACTCGTCGTGGTTGCTTAGCGGCTATGGTATTGCGCTGCAGAGCACGAGGTCGCGGGAACGAATCCCGACCATGGCGGGCACATTTGTATGGGTCCGAAATGCGAAAACACCATTGTCGTTAAGTTTAGGTGCACGTGAAAGACCACTAGGAGGTGAAAATTATTCCGGAGTCCCCAACTACGGCGTGCTTCATAATCAGATCATGGTTTCACCACGTAAAATTCCATAATAAAAAAAAACATATGCGCATAGTTTCTACCCAAACGCACAAAATTCTAGAAATAAAAAGAATGAACGCTTGAAATGCCAGTCAATTTTTTCTGATGAGTAGAGGCCTTTTAATCCGAATAGTTTAAGGTAAATGGCTTAACAAGGTGCCTCTTATGGTCCACTCGACTTGATCCCACCGCGACCCAAGTCGGTTTACAGCGATGTAAAACCCTCTCTTGATTGGAGCCGTGGAAATACTGCCCCAGCCGAACGTGCTAGGTAGGTGCCGCCAGAGCTATCAGAGTAGCCACGTGATCGAGCTTCTATCGAACGCCGGTCGCGCTCTCAGGCTCGAGGCATGCAGCACCGCCTCCTAACGGTCTCTGCTGGAGCGCGGTGCTCTGAATAGACCAGGCGAATGTGTTCAGAGCACCTGGTTTCGACCAGCCGAATGCAAACTGCATCCCAAGAGCGCCCCAAAGAGACCACTCCCCTGTAAATTCAATATAGAAATATCATGTGACACACTGTACTATGGGCGCCTATCAAATCACCTTGACGACAGCCCAGCTATTAACACTGATGGCGAATGAAGAAACACAACTTGCCATCACTCGGCAGGGGCAGGGACTTTCGTGCCGGAGCCAGAAGCCCGGCAGGATGCTGGAGTTGCCACCTGCTGCTCCTGCTGATTCCAGAGGGCAGCCCAACATGGCGTCATGGAGGCGATTGCGCTGGTAGACGTGGCCAGAAGACCTGCTGCTGTCCTTGTGGCGCCCGGGCAGCCGGAGCGAAAACTGGTCGGTCGATGCGCGCTGCGTAGCCCCGCCAGCATAAAGTCGCCTTCTATATTTGGTCAATTTGCGCAACTGCATAATGAAACAGCCATTTACATTAAATTATATTGTCGTTCATCTAAATGATTCCGTTAGCTACCAGAGGCGCTGTAACGTAAAAGTACTCAAACTTTACCATTCAAATTGTGAAATCAGCCCTCCGCGATTGGTTTTTTGACCCCCCCCCCCCCCTTTACCTGTCTGTCAAGCGACGTCACGAAAATGGCGATAGTTCCCCATCTGATATGACGTGTACGCACTGATTATGCATGATTTGCCCGAAAAAAAGAAAAATTGCAATTTTCGATTCGACGGATTTTCGGCATTAGCACTCGGCTATTGGTCAAAGGTTTTCTGGCGGCACCCTCTTCACCTGCCTGTCACGCGGCGTCACAAAACCGCAAAAGCTCACCGCGTCAAAGTGACGCGTACGCGTTAAAGATGCATTAATATGCCGAAAAAAACTGAATTTTCTTCTGAATAGCCGTAGGCTGCCTTGTTCCCAAAGGAATAAAAGATGGCTGCCACCGATCCTTCAGGCACTGGCTACTCGCACCTGCCGGAGAGCATGGATTTATTCGCGTATAATAAACTTCTTGCTTGGCCGTGTAACCTTTTTGACCAATTTCGGCATGTTTACGATCTCGCTGTTCCAACTCTTCTTTGTTGAGGATTCGTTCTAGCGGCATTCTTAACCTTCAGTAGCACTACGCCGCGATTTTCGACCAGCCACCGCAAGCTAAGTAAGAGAAAGCGGACCAATCACAGACGCCGACAACACCCTCTTAATCTGGTTATGTTTTTCAATGCGGTGGCTCGGCACCATCGAAACGCTCTCCACTTGAGCGTGCTCCTCGCCTCCTGGCCACCAATTACAAGTGAACACACTTCAACGTAGGCAACGTTATTCATTTCAAAAGCAAAGAAATGCAGGAGTTTTTGATTGGGCTATTCAGGCAGCGCTGCGGGTCACCGCATGATGCTTGGTGTTATATCGTGCATATTACTCAGTACGACAGGAATGGAGACATTACTCATCCTCTGCGTTTATTCCACCCTCTTTTTCCTCCCCCTTGGGCGGCTCCAAGCGCGCGCCTTCTCATGGCGCTGCGGTAGGGAGCGATGCCTTATATAACATATCCCCTCGTGAAAAAAAAATGGTCCGTTACTTCCTGATGTAGTCATGCAGCTTCTTTGGTGTCTTCTTGTTGCGGGCGCTTCTCCTCACGCGCTCTTCGCATCTTGGCAAATTACCTGAAGCTTGTTGCGTGCGCCCTGCAGCAGGTGGTTCCGGATTCAGGGGTGCCTTATCTGCGCTTGACGGTTGTGACGGATGGCTTACAACCGCACTGGTTGAGTGATCGGATGCCGGTGACCAGTTCATGACAACAGTGGTACCTAATTTCATTCTGCTGATAGCTTCAGGGTGCACGGCCGCTAATTTAGAAGCATTCCACACCCGCCCATCTTCCAAGAGGTAAGAGGCGGGTCCGCGCTCTCCAATAATTTTCTTGGGCGCAGAAAACTGTGAAGATAACTTCCCATGAACTGCAGGTAATTTAACCCGCACGTAGTCACCCACGGCGAAGATGGATTCCTTGGCACCGCGTTTTTGATCGGTGTAGCGCTTCGACGTCATTTGCTTGTTCTTGATGCGCGCTCTCAACTGCTGTAGTGCTTTTGAAGGGTCACTGGTGAAACATTTGTCAGGGAATCCCACATTGTCAAGTCTGGTGCGAGGTTGGCGTCCATGAAGAAGAATAGCAGGTGCAACACCAGTTGTCGCATGAGGCGTACAGCGATATGTTTCTAGGTAATCATACATCGCTGTTCTTATCTCACGACGTTCTAACAGGGCTAATTGAATATAGGATTTTAATACCCGGTTAAATCTTTCCACTGCACCGTTAGCTTGCGGGTAATACACAGAAGAGTTGTAATGGGTGATTTCGCGCTCTGTGAGAAAATCTTCAAAATTCGCTGAAGAAAATTGTGGTCCATGATCGGATACGATACCACGTGGATATCCGTCTCTTGCGAAAAGTTCAAGTAGAAATTTGGTCACTGTAGACGTGGTCGCATCGCGTACGAAAGTCACCTCTGGCCACTTGCTGTAATAATCAATAAGCGTAATGGCAAATCGACAGTCAGCTGGAGCTTGCGTGTAAGGTCCCACAATGTCGATAGCAACTTTGTCCCAGGCTTTCTCGGGAAGAGTGACGGGTTGCATTGGGGCTGCAGATGTACGCGCTGATTTGTCACATGACTGGCAGGCTACACACGTGCGTACAAGTTCTTCAATGTGATTATCCATGCACGGCCACCAATATGACTCCCTAAGACGAGCTTTGGTACGACTAATTCCTGGGTGTGACTCATGAGCCAGATCCCTAAGACGGCGGCTCAAAGCTGAAGGCACGACAATCCTGTCACCCCGGCAAAGAATGTCGCTAACAACAGAGAGTTCGGATCGCACGTGAAAGTAAGGTAGCAGCTCGTTTGACAAGGATTTCTTGTCAGGCCAAGAAGTAGTGCTAAACTGCTTAACTTGAGAGTTAGCCTGATCGGCGGCACTTGCTTCTTGAAGCTCTTGCATGGTAACTACTGGTGACAAGAGACATATAATTCTTCTTCGGGTGCATCATGGATGAAACTCTACGGGCAGCCGGGAGAGTGCGTGAGCCACGACGTTTTCGCTACCCTTCCTGTATTCCACGATGTAGTTGTAGCACAGCAACCGTGACGACCAGCGCGCAATCCTTAACGGACGGCGACCTGTGCCTTTCGTTGAGAGGAGCGTAACCAAAGCAGCGTGGTCTGTGCGCAAGATGAAAGGTCGGCCCCACAGGTAAACGTGCCACTGCTCGCAGGCCCAGACGCCGGCAAGGGCCTCACGTTCACCGACGGAGTACTTCCGTTCATGCGGTTGAAGAGTGCGTGAGGCGAACGCGACAGTTTGCAGTGATGTTCCGTTATCCTGCTGCAGTACAGCACCTAATCCATATCCCGAGGCATCAGTCGTAACGTACGCGGGTAACTGAGGATGAAAAAGCTGAAGAACTTCGCAAGATGTTATCAACGTTTTCAGCTGCTCCAAGCCAGTTTGGGCTGCCGCAGTCCAAGCGAAAGGCGTGTTTCCTCGAAGCAAAGCACGTATTGGCTCCACAACATCAGAAAAATGCGGGATGAACTTGGAGTAGAAGCCTGCGAGTACCAGCAGCGAGCGAAGTTCATTAATATTTGTAGGTGATGGCGCCTTGGTTGTCGCCTCGATAGATGACATCAGTGGTAATAACCCTTTGGCGCTGACAACATGGCCTAGGAAAGTCAACTCTGTGACGTCAAAAACACATTTATAGTTGAGCCTGAGGCCAGCGTCAGAGAGCCGTTAAAAACAGTGCGCAAATTGACCAAGTGATCCTCTCTGGAGCGTCCGTACACGATTATGTCGTCAATGTAAAACAAGACGCATTTGCATCCTTGGAGGATCATATGCATTATCTTCTGAAACGCTGACGGTGCCGATGCCAGTCCGAAGCACACCCTCTTAAAGCGAAATAGTCCGTCGTGGGTTATAAACGTCGTAAGATCACGACTCTCTGGACTTAGTGGTAACTGATGGTATGCAGAAGCTAAATCTAGCTTGGAGAATCGCTGTGCACCAGCCAAGCTGTTCAAAAGTTCCTCAGTTTGTGGCAGGGGAAAACTGTCCACTCCTACAGCTTTCTTTGGCTCTCGTAGGTCTACGCACATGCGAATCGAGCCATCCTTTGTTCTCGCTACGACAATTGGCGGGACCCACTCTGAAGAATCGACGCGCTCAATGATGTCCTGGGCTTCTAATTTTTGTACTTCTGCCGAGACTTGCTCACGAATGACGAGTGGTAGTCGTCTCAGTTTGCTGGCCACTGGTTGAACAGATGCGCGAATTCTTACCTTGTGAGTGAAACCTTTGACAGTTCTTAGCTGCTTTTCAAACAAGTGCTCGAACTCGGAACGTAATTCAGGAGGCAGCACAGGAGTTTCTTGCGTCGTTAGCAGACACCTGAGCGGTGACCCTTGAATCTTCATATCCAGAGCCGCGATGCCATCTAAACCAAGAATTGTTGTTCCTCCCGACACAACGTACAGAAGGACAGAAGTGCATCGGCCATGAAATGAAACTGGAGCAATGAAACATCCTTTTATAGGAATTGCTGACTTGGAATAATCAAGGAGCTGGACGGATGTTGATGTCAGAGGAAATACAGTATCGAAATGGCGTCGGTAAAGTTCTTCGGCTAGGATTGAAACCGATGATCCAGTGTCAATCAGGAACGACACGGAAACTCCTTCAATTTCCAACACTGCATAAATTCCCTTCTTACGACTCCATATGTGACAAACACTTATGTGACCGTCCGTGTCAGCTGTATCTGCGTCGCCTTCCGTGACATGCTGAATTTTCTTTTCAGACTTTCGGGAAGACTTGCACACCTTTTCAAAACGGCCAGTCTTTCCACATCTGCGACACTTATCTGTCTTAGCTTTGCAGTGAGGGCTATTTGCCAGATGGTCCAAAGAGCCACAACGATAACATTCTTGCTCTTTCAGAGCTCGACGACTTTCAGTTGGCGTCTTATAGCACGTGCACGTGCCACAGTGCTTTTCTCTCATATTTGACGTGTTTGTGTTTTTAACGTGATGCACTTGTGCTTCATGTCGTGCAAGTTCTCTCGCTTCTCTAGTCGCCTGATTATGCTGTCTCGCAATGGTAAGGGCCCGAGAAAGCGTAAGAGACTCTTCCAGTAAAAGACGTTCACGCAAGTATTCGCTAGTAGTTTTTTCTATAAGCTGGTCGCGCATCATGTCGTCCGCCAAGTCACCGAAGTTGCACGCTCCTACGAGACCTCGTAGCGCGGTGACGTAATCGAGCGCAGTCTCACCTGGGGCTTGTGCACGTCGACGGAAACGGTGACCCGCTGCGGTGAGATTGACAGAGCTCTTGTAGTGACTTTCAAGTGTCCCAACAGCGCACTCTAACTCATCTGGGGCAGGAGTGGTCAACGTCCCTCCGGTGGCGCTCGAAGCCAAAAAGCGCGGGTCGTTCTCCGACGTGAGAGTCTGGAAGATGCGTTGTCCTTTCAAGCCCAAGCAGTTGAGCAGAATCGCCTTCCGACGCATGGCAGGTAGGTCGGAGGCGCCCGACGCCACCATGTAGTTCTTGAACGCTTGAATCCATTGCTCCCATGGGATGATTGCGTCTCCAGGTGATGACAGGAACGGGGGTGGCGGTTGTAGCCCCGAAATACTCATCGTAGAGGATGATATGCAGCAATCGACGGCACAGATGAAGGGCAAGCCGGTAGCACATGGGTTGTTAAATCCTCGTCGCCAATTATGTTATATAGTGCATATTACTCAGTACGACAGGAATGGAGACATTACTCATCCTCTGCGTTTATTCCATCCTCTTTTTCCTCCCCCTTGGTCGGCTCCAAGCGCGCGCCTTCTCATGGCGCTGCGGTAGGCAGCGACGCCTTATATAACACTTGCGTCGGTGGTTACGCAATCTTGACGTCAGGAGATTGGAATAAAAACATATTGGATTAGTTTTACTTTATAGTGCCCTAGGTCTTTTCTTTTTTTTTCTTTTTTTTTTTGGCGTGGGGTGGGCAGGATTTGCGTGTCGGAACTACAATTCAATGATGAGTCGCACTACCCTGGCAATAATTTTACCACCGGTGGCTATCTACCGTGCTCCGAATGCATCTTACACCAGCGTTGTCGCATGCCGCCCCCGGTAGGAATTTACACCGCCCCCCCCCCCCCCCCCGTCTAGGATCTAACACATGACCTCGACCTCTAGATGGCGACAGGATGGCCATGGGGCTCCCATGACTGCTTATTACCTCGTCAAATATTAGTTGCTACTATTACTCAGTTTCTATTAAAAACGCAGAACCGCTGTCACTGCGTGGGCGAAATATATGTACAAAAGATGGATAGAAGGCTGCACGCAGAGGCACTTATTCGATTATACGTTTCTTCTGGTTTAATATCTGTAAAACTGGATAAATGACTATTATAAACACGTACTTACAATTAGGTACGCTAAGACTCCAACTTTAGGATTAAAATGAATAAATAAAGATACAGGAGAGCCCGTCCCATTGTTACTGATGAATATTGTAAAGAGGTCTTCAATCCAAACAGTTAAAGGACAGGAAGTAAGCATGGCGCATATTATATTCAATATAAATATATCCCGTGAAGCACCGAGCTATATGTGCCTACCAACTCATCTTGACGGCAGCGCAGCTAGTAACACTGATGGCGAATGAAGAAACACGACTTGCCATCACTCGGAAGCGCCGGAGACTTTCGTGCCGCAGCCAGAAACACAGTAGGAGGATGGAGTTGCCCGATGCTGCTGCTGCGTGTCCCGGAGTGCAGCCCGACATGGCGACATGGTGGCGATTGCGCTGGAAGACGTGGACAGGAGACCTGCTGCAGTCCTTGTGGCACCCGGGAAGCCGGAGCGAAAACTGGTCGCTCGATGTCCGCTGCGTAGCCCCGCCAGCACGACGTCGGTTGCAGAGTGACGCTGGACGGCGGACTCCGTCAATGCGCCGTTGACGTCTTGCGTGAAGGTGCCTTCGCATCTGGGAACGCGTGAAGAACTTCAGAGCGGCTGAAGGGGCCATCGTCTTCGAAGTGCTCGCTCGGTTGGCTGGTTGCCCTCGTGCAGCGTCTCGTGCAGCATCGAACGCAGAAGGGCGCTTCGTCTTTTACGCGCACGTGATCCTCGCATGCACGCGATGGGCATCGCTATGAAAATGCTTGTGAATACGAGAATGCAATGTGTTTATTGCCATGAAGATCCGCACAGAGGTACGATATTTGCATACACACTTAACTTGTGGAAACGTGGTTTTTTCGCGCACTCAAATGATATATGGAGGCCGGGTTTTCGGAACGAGGTTCATATTTTCAGGCTTGCGCACCGCAGCTGAAAGAACTGTATTTTACAAGTACGGTCCTTTCATCGACAGTCATGGTGGCATTTCTATCATAGAATTGACAAGATTTTCTGCTCAGGTTTCATTCGTGAGGAAGCAAAAAACGAAGCTGTACAAAAAAGCTACAAAAAAAAAAAAGCCAGAAATAAAAGAGAGGAGATACAGGGAACCTAATACGTGGCAGTGTTCAATCATTGTCTCCGCCTCTGATGCCGATGTAATACAACCGTGCGCAAGAGAACTTGGTGATGACACAATGAAGTCGCTGCCATTCAAGACAGGTATACAATGCTACTTACAGTGCAGATTGACATCGTCATATAATATGTACTAATACATCTTAAACGCACCGCTCTCATTCTTTACTTGCTTCGAATTATCCTTAACGTGAGAGGCAGAAAAACAATGAAAGAAAAAATACGGCAGAACCTATTTGTTTATTTATTTATCTATTCATTTATTTATTTATTTATATTTATTTATTTTGACATTACGCGTTCAAGGCTAAAGACAATGGCAGAGCGGGGCGAGCGCGAGCACCAACAACAGCAACCGTCTTCTTCCTCTTCGTCTTCTGCTGGCGCCCGTATTTCTCACTACAGTCACTCCCCGCCGAAAACGGAGCCGTCCTGGCGACCTATGGAACAGCAAGCACTGGTGGGTCGTAGTGCGGCTTCAGTCGGTCGACACGAACAGTTTCGCGTCCGCGACGCCGCTCGTCCGCAGATGGCTCAATAGACACATTGACGTAGTTGACCGGGGACGTCTGTTGTGGAACCCGGTAAGGGCCGTAATATTTTGAGCTGAACTGTGTAGAATGGCCAGGAGTAGAGGAAGGAACGCGGAGCCATACCAGTGTTACAGGTGAATACGACGGATAAGTGAAGCTTGCGTCACGGCCATGTTTGTGGCTGGCGTGATTTTGCGCGGTAAGTGGGCGAGCGATCGGACGACATTCTTCGGCATAAGTGGCGGTTTCGGATAGAGTCGTAGATTCGGAAGCGTCGGGGTGATGCAAAAGAATTTTGTCCATAAAGGAGAACCGTCTTGTCTTGTATTGTCTTGTATCCTAAACAGTAGCGCATACCCGCTATGGGGGATTGGCCAAGAAGCAGGCGGTTTTCCGTATGCTTAGAAGTAAAGCAAAACTAGATTTGAGTAGTAGAGCGTGGGACTACAGAACTGTAATTTAGAAGTGTAGTGAAGATATGGCTCAGAATTTTAATAAAATAAGTTAACGTAAGGAAATTAAATAATAGCCATAAACGACAATCTCCTTCCTCTTCGTCTTCGGCTGGCACCCGTATTTCTCAGTACAAATCATTTATTTATTTATTTATGTATTTATTTAGTATGCCTCAGAGGTCCCTAAACGCGACATTACATCAGGAGTGGGCACATATTGAATAACGATAAATATCTACGTTAATGTGATTAGCATTTAAACTATCGCTTTGAGCTATTAAGCTAGTACATTGAGCACCGGAGAGACATTCAATGGCGCCTTTCATGCTGGAACGTTGGTGTCAGACTTTCATGATAGTTGTTAAAGGGACAAATAGAGAAGCCAAAAAAGGTTGAATATGTTTATTTCACCATTAATAATAAATACATGTGTGGATGAACGACCCGATACTACAGATTTTAATAGATAGAGAGAAAGGGGCAATTTTCAGTTGCAGAAAGAAGGGGAGGTCGGCCTGAGTGAAGTTCCTGTAACCTGCTACTCCAAGCTGGCGAAGGGATTTGTCGGAATGACGGAGGTGGGATGTGAAATGGGAGGCAGGTGGTTGTGTGCTGATGATGGTGATGATGAGAGCTGCACAGCATACTGTTCCTGTGATCCGCCTACATGCATACTTCACAGCGCCGCCCACACGTCCTCGCGGATAGAGGTAGAGGTTACTGCAGTGTGGTTACGGGAGCGTCTGTAGCTTGCATGATTTTTGGAGCTCTTGCACCCGCTGGCTTGTCAAAACGAGGCAGTAACAGCTGCAGGGCGTCGATTATTTGTCGCAGCATGACATTGATGAGAGAGCCCTATGAGAATTTTTCGTTGCACTGCCGTTCCTGGAGCTCACAGTCCAAGCCCCTGTGCGCGGCTGTAGGCGTGGCCATGCATTCGATTCCAGGCCTGTGGTGCTCGCTTGAAGCAATGTGACTCGGAGAGGCCCACCGATGCGGATTCAAATACCTTACACCGGTACTGCGGGATGGGAGCCAGGGAGATCTCGGTTGGACCGACAGCTTGTTCATGTCGATGACGCGGTAGTCTCCACCGGTTCTCCGCTTCCGCTGCGTTGGGTGATATACTTCTCTTGCTCGTTTGGTTAAATATTGTTCTTTTTCTGTTGGAGACAATCGCTGAAATTTACCTCGTGTGGTCCTCTGTAGGTCAAGCACTTCATTTCTTTCCTACCGTGCATAAACACATGTCGTGGCTGCCTGCGAAGCGAAGTCATGCCGTCTGGCATATGAACACAGCGCTGGCATGACCTAGCTTTCGGGACTTGCGACATCACAGAGGTAGGGGAACGTAAGGACGCACAGAGTGTGTCACATAGCCCACCTTGACGTCATCAGGTATCGCGTGTACCTCAAAAAGAAGCTTGAAGCTCATCGGTGATCTTCACTGTTGAAGACAGAAGCCCTTCGAATTTTCCATCGGTGATGTCAATGAAGAAATCGTAAATAACGCTCGCATTTTTCGTAGCGTTGAAACGCACCTCATTAATTTCTTTCAGAGCCAGATTAACCAAGGTAGGTCTTGAGAATCTATGGAATTCTTCGAGACGTCGAGAGAAACAAACGCAATATTTCAACTTACTAGTTGAGTCCATGCTCACTCACGTGCTCAGTTGTCTTGCGGCATTTGCTCTTCAATCGCTTGATCTACACGATGGTGTAGTTGTTGTACGAGTCCAAGGATTCACTAGGATTCACTAGGTCCAAGGATTTCTCTAACTAAAATGTCATTTTGTGGTCTTCGAGTGTTTCTGGACTGAATTTCATTATTTTTATTTTTTTGGCAAGGCCACGTAATTTTTGATAAGTATAGGGCGGAGACAGTGACATAACAAGGTTGAACTGTACTCAATAGACGGACGGAAATTCACTGATGTAGCTGAGGTTCTTGATTAAATTTTCCCTGCTTTGTGATAGCTTTGTGGTTTATTTTTCCCTTTAGGTAAATGTAACGAAATGGGGGGAAAAAGGTTGTTTCTTGTAATTATTATTCACAACGCATTGCGGGTCATCAGCCCAGGGACCCGTCGCGATAGCGCAGTGGCTGTTGCTTTGCGCTGCTGAGTTGCAGGTGGTGGGTTCAGCTCTGGCCGCCGTGGCCGCATTTCTAGGGTGGTGAAACCCGAATATGCTGGTATACTTTGATTTTGGGGCCCATGAGAGAACCCCGCTCCATGAGAAATTAATCCAGAATGCTGCATTACGGCGTGCCTCATAATAAGATCCTCGTTTTGCATTTAAACACCACCGAAGTTATAATTTTAACATTTCGAGGACAAGAGTCGCGCGTCACACAAACATAAACTTTAATACTTGTGTTGCGAAACCTTCCTCTACGACCTACTCTGAGGTAGATAAAGCTTTCCTGTACTGGCTCAGCCCAACTGAATAGGAGGTAGTACTTGGAGTCCAATACAGCGCGGGTTCCTTCATGAACACCTGCATGGGCCTGTGATGAGTATTCGCGCGAGTACCTTCATAGTGAGTAACAAATTCGTTTTCTGCCCATTGTGCAGTCTCTCCGTTTCCTTCTTGGCCAGCAACTCGATAAACTTTCCACCGAAAGACTCGCATGCGCCTCTGTTACCGGCATGAACATCGTAGCAGTTCGTTAGAGCTGTGCTATCGATTCGCAGCCGTGCGCTTCGTTGCCGAATAAAACCGTGAATATTACCATTGCAATCAAGGTTAACATCCTCGATGAAAGCATTCCAGACGCAACGACATCGTCTTGCGACATGACGCGGCGTACGAAAGTTCGTCGCGCCTTACTTTCGTCCGGAGTCCCCCACTTCCGTGTTCGTCACAATCATGTTGCATTTTTGGCACGTAAAACCCCGATATTTTAAGTGTCTGGCTCACTCAACGGTAACGCAAAACTGTATTGGAATAGGAGTTTCTTATATAATGATAGAAATATAGACATTGCAAAGAACACAGCAAGCCTTCTGAGGGACCATGGGTAAAAAATTTTATTTAACTACACGGAAATGGATGCACCTAGCAATGCGCCTCTTAATGCGATTTCAAGGACCTCCATGCAAGTGTGAAATTTTTTCCCAATCACGACCGCAAGAGACTCCTTTTTAAATCAGATTGACAATTTACAGGATGTCTTATAAATGCTGTGACAGCCTTAAAGTTGGACGAATGCTTCATGCACATGACTGCGACGCGCAGTGGAGTCGCTCCAATAGCTCTCGATTTTTTTTTTTTTTGAGGGGCTCGTGATTCTGAGGTTAAGACAACATGCCATTTCCCGCAGTATCAAATCACGTCTCTTCGCACAGCGATAGGATTACGACATACTCGAATAATGACATTAGACAATAAATAGCTCCTTTATTGTAAATATTACAAAATCACAATTTTCTTCGTACAAGAGTATTTAAAGAATCAAATCAACGCCACTCTCGAAAAGCATGCGCACTGGAGAGTGAAAGCATCGACAAAATAACAATGATGCCACCACACCCATCTGGAGGAATGCGTGGCAGAAGCAGGAGGCGCGCAACGGCTGAGCCGACGTCGCCCACGTAGGCCACAAGTATGTGGAGCAGGCTGCGGACTGGGAAAGGACGGCTTGGGTAGGAGCACCACTGCCGCCGTGTCTTCCTCACTGATAGCAGAACATGCCCAGGGTATGCCGATCCTTGCCACCGTCCTCATCTTGCTGCATGCAATACATTCCGCAAGTGCTTGGACCACGCCACTGCAGGCCGCCTCCGAATACTTGTGGTTGAAAACTGTATAGACGGATCAAGGTCATCACTCCCTGGACTGGAACTGCTTCTTTCGATCGCTCAACTTTCTTCCATGAGCAACGCGCTTCACCGGAGTCAACTCTTTCACTACGTGAGACGAAGGTGTGCCACGTAGATGAGAAGGGTGAAGTCTGTGACAATGAAGCCGGTGCTGCATTGTTGGCCGACGCACATGACAAGGAAGGATCCTGCACCAAAATTTACGAAGCATGGTTACGAATGTGGATAGGTAGGCTGGTGGCATCCTAATAATTCCAAGATAATGAATTGACCTTTTTTTTTTATTTTTCGTAGGCTAACCTTGTCTTCCTCTTGCGAGCAATGCAAGGCACGGGGGTTACGAATGGCCATTCGGCAACCCTTACTGCAAGGTCCAGCTAGGTTTGCAGTATGAAGTGGAGAAGCTGGCTGGCAACATTTTCTATCATGTTGTACTCCTGTTCCTAGCTAATTAGGTTTCATACAGTGTGAAAAACTGACATTGTCAACGACGGTTGGATGTAGGCGTTCTACTCAGTGTGTAAGGCCAAATACTTCCATGCTGAACGAGCTGACAGCGGAAGGCGGCACTGCTGATCGACTGACGGGGTCTCTGAGCTTCAGTAAAACATATCCGGATTTTTTAGTTATATTTCTCGCTCTCCCTCTCTCTTTCTCGCAGACAGACGCACGCACGCACACCGTAAGCAACTGTCTTCATCTAATTTGAACACAGTGTGCACACATGCATGAAATATGTACGTCACTGTGCTACAGAACAGTGTGACCGAGCAAATTTGGTGTTCATTTCCAATCCGATTATCCAGCTCCATATCAAAGCTTTATAGTTTACTATTGCTGTTGAAAGGCGGTAACCCTGCTATGTCAGTTTAAACAGAAGGCGAGTGGAAGCTGCTCCTTATGGTCATCAACCCATGACGTTTGAAGAATCGCTTCAGTTACGCAAGCCATGAGTACTCCTTTCTGTTTGTGTGTGATATTGTTTTTTAAGATTCGTAACACTTTTGCGCTGACGTTTCTCAAGTTACGCGTAGAGGTCCAAGATTTTTTTGATCGTATTGAAACTGAGACTTCCAAAAAAAAATCCTATTCCCGGTACTTCACAGAAGGAATTGTGAATGTGTAATAATAGCCTAACGGACTGCGTGGAAAATACTCGCAACGTACATCCCTGTGAATTTAAGGTTATATAACCATCCAGGCAAAACTCAAGCAACGTGCTCGCAGCACTTCGGTAGTTGCATGTCACATGGCGTAGAGAGGTGTGGGCGCTAGTCTTTGGCTGTTGGCAAACTAGTGCCTGTCTAATTGGGTTTAGTGGCCTGAGGAGCGCGTGGTCAAATAGGAAGGAAAGTTCTGTTTGTATATTATTTAGTCAGTTTGGGCAAACCCACAATGACATACATAAAATTATTTTGTCGTTCATTTGAATGATGCAGTCTAATACACAGTCATTTTTGGGGGGTTTTACGTGCCAGAACTACGATCTCCTGATCAAATTACTACTCGAGATTCTTTACAGTGCACCGAATGCATATTGTACGAGCGTTCTTGGATTCCGCCGTATCGGTATCTGACCACCAGCGCCTAGGATCGAACCTAAAACCTGGACCTCTAGAGAGCGACAACATGGCAGCTGGGCTACCCTGACTGCTTATTGCCTCACCATCTATTAGTTGCCACAGTTATTCACTTTTCTTAACAAAGAGGAACAGTGGTCACTGCATGGAAGAAATATCTCTAAAGAAGGTGGATAGATCGGCTGCACACAGAGGTACTTCTTTGATTATACGTCTCTTGTAGTTTAATCTCTGTAAAACTGAATAAATGACTGCTATAAACACGTAAGGAGAATTGTCTACACGAAGACACCAACTTTAGAATTAAAATGAATAAACAAACACATGAGAAACCGTTCCATCAATACTGATGAATATTGTGAAGGGGTTTTCTATCCAAACTGTTAAAGGGCAGGAATTCAGCATGGCGCATCTTAGACTCAATATAAAGATATGCCGTGACGCACTGGGCTATCTGCGCCTATCATTTTGACGGCCGGGCAGCTACATACACTCATGGCGAATGAAGAAACAGAACTTGCCAGGGCTCTGCAGGAGCGCAGCCTTTCGTACCGGAGCCAGAAGCACTGTAGGACGCTGGAGTTGCCAGGTGCTGCTGCTGCGGATCCCAGAATGAAGCCCGACATGGCGTCATGGTGGCACTTGCGCTGGAAGACGTGGCGAGGAGGCCGGCTGCACTCCTTGTGGCGCCCAGACAGCCGGAGCGAAAACTGGTCGGTGGAAGCCCGCTGCGTAGCCCCGTCTGCATGACGTCGCATGCAGAGTGAAAGAGAACGGCGGACGACATCAGTGCGCCGTTGACGTCTTGCGGGAGGGTGCCTACGCAACTAGGAACGACTGAAGGACTCCAGAACGGCTGAAGGTGCGATCGTGTCCGAGATGCTCGCTGGGTTGGCTGGTTGCTCTCGTGGAGCGTCTCGTGAAGCATCGAACACAGAGGGGCGCTTCGTCTTTTACTCGCACATAATCCTCGTACGCAGGCGACGGGCGCCGCTCTTCATATCTTTATAAATACGTGTTTGGAATGTGTGTACTCCAGCTTAGATTGACATCATTTAAAAAATTTCTCAAATCATTCTGAAGCGCGCCAGCTTCAGGTTTTACTTGCTTTTATTGTCACTCACTAATGCGAGCTCACAGAAGAAAACTAGCTGGTGCTTTTCGAACCAGGTTCCTAATCCCTTCTGCCATTATATATGTCACCATTTTATGTCAGTGTCGTCATCGCTGTATGGGGTCATGGGATATCGCTGTGCCCAACCCTCGTATATTCAGCCATAAGAATGTTAAGTTACGGACGGTTAATGTAATACGTTATATTGCAGGTTGAAAAACGGAAAATTACGTTCCATAAAACAGTTAATGATTCCAAGAACTACGTGTGTGGCATATTTTAATTTGCGATCGTTAAACACTAAAAGAAAACAGAGAGAGAGAGAAGGTGAGCTTAATTTTAATTGGAATTGGGGTCTTACGTGGCGAAAGCACATTATGATATCAGGCAAGAAGTAGTGGGAGACTCCGGATTGAATCTGACAAGCTCGGGTTGCGTAATGTGCACTTATTACCCGCTAGGCGGCCGTTTTTTCATTTCACCCCCACGGAAATACGACTGCCGCGGTCGGTATTTAATACCGCACCCTCGCGCTTAGCATGCCCCACGTCAAAGTCACTACGCCACCAGGGCGGGTTGAAAGTTACTGGCGGTTGAACTACAAAGACTCAAGTGTATGGCGATGTAATACATTTTACGCTACCTTTTCTGTTATTGTATGCTTCGCAAGGAAGGTTTCTTTTCTCAGCCCGTGTTGGGAACCTCGACCTGAATAAGGTGTTTTTGTGTATCGAATCCGCTGTATCATGCAACCAGCTGCAGTCGTCGGCAAAACACCCGGTACTCCTCGAGGGAAGGTTGACAGTCCACTCGGTCTGGGATCGGACCTCACTATGCATGGAGTTGTCCTCCCTTTTCCTAGATCCGCAGCATTGGAGATAAGATATATTGAGGCCTCTCTGTATGGCTTGAAACAAGAAAGATCTGTGAAGCGCAAAATAAGGTATATAACAGGAAAACATATTTTATTATTTCAATATTGACACGTGTACTTGTCTTTATCGGGCGACACGTTTCACCGCCTAACAAATGTTATCGCACAGCGCAGGACGCGCTTGCATGTGTGGGAAGCTTCTGGAATGTTATCGATGGTTCCAACCACTGTCTGTGACCGAAACTTGTGTAATCTGATTGCATGTGTGCGCGACGCCAATAATGTAGAACATTGTGGAAGACACGCGGGTCCCAGCGATTAGTCTGGAACCATCGACGACTGCTGTATAAAAGCCGACGCGCTTGACCTGCTGATCAGATTTTCGACAATCGCCGGCTGTGTTCGCCGCTCTCGTTGTGCTTTAAGTGTAGCCTGTTTTGTGGGGACAGGTTCGCCCAATAAAAGCTAGTTTTGCCTTTCGCAGTATTGCTACTGTGTTCTATGACGTCACGATCACGTCACATCTGGTGGAGGTGCTTTGCGTTCATGTACCGGCCGGCCCCACAAAGCCGTGACCCAAACCCTCACGCGGAAGACAACACCAAGGTCGCCAAGAACCAGCGAGGTAGCCGCAGGCTGCAAGGACTGCCCCCGGAGCACGGACTTTTGCCTGAGACGGCCAGGAAGATCGCCACCAAGTCCACCCCAATGACAGCCCCAGCGTCCCCCGTCGTGCTGCAGCAGCCCAGGGAGTTTCCGACGTTTCGCGGTTCAACGGTCGAGGACCCGGAAAGCTGGCTTGAGACGTATGAGAGAGTCGCTACATTTACCAACTGGAACAGCGGCGACAAACTGCGACATGTCTTCTTCGCATTGGAAGACGCGGCCAGGACGTGGTTCGAGAACCGAGAAGCCACCTTAACGACCTGGGAACTGTTCCGAAGCGGCTTCCTGCAGACATTCGTAAGCGTCGTGCGCCGAGAACGTGCCCAAGCGCTATTAGAAACCCGGGTGCAGCTGCCTAATGATACAACCAAGATCTTCACGGAGGAAACGGGCCGTCTATTCCGCCACGCCGACCCTGAAATGCCCGAGGAGAAGAAAGTCCGCCTAATCATGCCTGGTGTGAAGGAGGAACTTTTTGCCTGAATGGTACGAGCCCACCGAAGACCGTCGACGAGTTTCCTCGCGAAGCCACCTGCATCGAGAAGACACTCAAGATGCGAAACTGGCAATTCGACCGCCGCGCGAACTCGACAAACTACGCCGGAGTTCAGTCACTGGCCACCGATGACCTACGCCAGACTATCCGAGTGGTAGTGCGGGAGGAGCTACTGAAGCTGTTCCCATCATCACAGCCTCAAGTGGCTTCGATTGCCGACGCCGTACGTGAGCAGCTCCAATAACAACTCGGAGTAGCCCCTGAATCGGCGCAGCCTCAGCCGCAAGCGATGACCTACGCCGCCGTCGCCCGCCGTCAAGGTCCCCCTCCACGACCGCGCCAGGGCCCCGTAACGCCGCAATTCCGTCGACCACCACCACCGCCGCCGCCAGCAGGCCCACCCGTCGCCCAGCGCAGCTACCCGAGGAAGACAGAGGTTTGGCGCGCTCCTGACCACCGCCCGCCTCGCTACCACTGCGGAGAAGCTGGTCACGTCTACCGACGATGCCCATACCGGGAGATGTGACTGCGAGGTTTCGCCGTCAACGCTCCGCGCCCGCAGCAAAATGAACGCCCTCGCGATATCGCCGACTACCTCGCCGCTATTCAGTGGAGCTCTCGACGACCATCGCGTTCGCCATCACCATGCCGCTACCTGTCGCCGCAGCGACGACCATACACTGGCGCAGCCCTGGGCTGGTCAGTGAGCCCATATCCGGAAAACTAAAAGCAGCAACCGATGGAGGTGCGGTTGCTGTTCGTCGAACTGTCGAAGATCCTCCGGCGCCGACGAAGACACCGAAGAAACTACCTCGACGACATAACGACACGCCGCCGTCCCGACGAAGTCTGGAAGCTAAGAATACGACGACGAAAGACGACCTGACGACGCGACGTTCCAGCTTCAGTTCAACACGACGCAGCCGTGCTCTGACGCCGAGACCCAACTGCAACGCCAGACAAAGAACCACCGACCTCGACGTGCTTCTCGACGGCCACGCAGTTACCGTCTTAGTGGACACAAGGGCCGATTACTCCGTAATGAGTGGACACATCGCCGCCCAGTTGAAGAAAGTTAAAACTGCATGAGAAGGCCCTCAAATTCGAACCGCTGGAAGACACCTCATTACGCCGACTGGAAACTTCACGGCAAGAATTACTGTTCATGACCAGACTTACCCTGCCACCTTCGTTATCCTCCAACAGTGTTCACGAGACGTCATTCTCGGCATGCGCTTCCTGAATCAACACGGTGCAATCATAGACCTGAAGTCAAAATCGGTAACGCTGTCTGAAGATCAAGCGATACCGCCGGAGAGCTCTTGTAGTCACCACGCCTTGAATGTGCTCTAAGATCAAGTGAGCATCCCGCCTTGCTCGAGCATCGTCATTTCGGTCGGCACAGAAATATCCGCTGACGTAGAAGGCGTCATCGAAGGCCACCAACGTCTACTGCTCGACCGTGAAATTTGCGTCGCTAGAGGAATCGCTCGACTGCACGGAGGAAACACGAAAGTGTTGCTGATAAACTTCAGCCAGGACTTCAAGCACATCAACAAGGGCACAACGATCACATACATCGAGGAAATTCTGGAAACCAGCGATGCGTTTGTCCTCTCGAATTCTGCCGCATGTACCCCGACGGCCGTAGTTCCCGAGCCAGACTTCGACATAAATCCAAGTCTCCCCATGATTAAGCAACAACAGCTGAGAAGCTTACTTCGAAGATACAAAGAGTGCTTTTCGACATCATCAAGGATTCGACAAACGTCAGTCGCAAAGCATCGCATAATAACCGAAGAGTGTGCTCGACCACTCCGCCAGAGCCCTTATCGAGTTTCTACACGAGAACGTGAGGCTATAAGGCACCAAGTCGACGAAATGCTGCGCGACGACATCATCCGGCCGCCCAAAAATCCCGTGGGCATCTCCTGTAGTCTTGGTGAAGAAACAGGACGGAACCCTACGTTTCTGCGTCGATTATCGTCGTCTAAACAAGATCACGAAGAAGGACGTATACCCCCTCCCACGAATAGACTACGCATTGGATTGGCTGTGCAACGCTAAATACTTCTCGTCGATGGATCTCAAGTCTGGCTATTGGCAAATAGAAGCCGACGAAAGAGATTGCGAAAAGACCGCCTTCATCCCCCCAGAGGGTCTCTACAAGTTCAAGGTTATGCCATTCGGACTGTGCTCGGCGCCTGCAACGTGATGGACACGGTTTTAGCAGATTGAAGTGGTAGACCTTTCTCGTTTACTTGGATGACGTCGTCGGCTTCGCCGGAAATTTCGACGATCACCTCAGGCGGCTTGCGACAGTACTAGAGGCCATCAAGTCATCAGGGCTTGCTCTGAAGCGGGAAAAATGCCGCTTCGCTTACAATCAGCTTCTGTTCCTAGGCCACGTAATCAGGAAACCTGGTGTCCGTCCAGACCCGCAAAAGACAGCGGCCATCGCACAGTTCCCGCAAACCATCGACAAGAAGGCAGTGCGTAGATTCCTTGGCATGTGTGCCTACTACAGGCGTTTTGTCAACAACTTTTCACGCATCGCTGAGCCGTTGACACGTCTAACTGAATGTGATGTTGACTTCAAGTGGGAAACGCCGCAGGCCAACGCATTTGATGAACTCAAACGACGCATGCAGTCGCCGCCGGTACTTGCGCACTTCGACGAGTACGCCGATACAGAAATCGATAATGACGCCAGTAGCCTAGGCCTCGGTGCCATTCTAGTCCAGAGGAGAAACGGAGTCGAACAGGTGATAGCTTACGCTAGCCGGTCACTGTCAAAAGCGGAGGGCAACTATTATAAGACCGAAAAGCAATGCCTCGCCATCATTTGGGCTACAGCTAAATTTCGCCCTTATCTTTATGGCAGGCCATTCAGAGTCGTCAGCGACCATCGCGAGTTGTGTTGGCTAGAGAATATAAAGGATCCTTGAGGATGACTACAAGCTACAAGTCCGGACGAAAACACTCCGATGCCGATTGCCTATCACGCGCCCCCATTGACCCGCCGCCGCAAGATGACGAGAATGACGACGCCTTCCTTGGAATGATGAGCGCGGAAGATTTCGCTGAACAGCAACGGGCAGACCCGGAGCTAAAAGGCCTCGTCGAATTTTTGGAAGGGCACACCGACGTTGTCCCCAGGGCATTTCAGCGCGGATTATCTTCCTTCACGCTTCAAAACAATCTACTCGTGAAGAACTTCTCACCAGTCCATGCCAACTACCTTCTTGTTGTTCCGTCGGCGGTGCGTCCAGAAGTACTGCGCGCCCTACATGACGATCCGACCGCCGGGCACCTCGGCTTTTCCCGGACGCTATCGAGGATACAAGGAAGGTATTACTGGCCGCGCCTAACCGCCGACGTTGCCCTTCACGTCAAGACACGCCGAGAGTGTCAGCGACGCAAGACACCACCCACAAGACCAGCCGGATTACTACAGCGGATCAAGCCTCCTTGCCGACCTTTTCAGCAGATCGGTATGGACTTGTTGGGACCGTTTCCGACGTCAACGTCCGGAAATAAGCGTATCATCGTGTCGACGGGCTACTTCACCCGCTTCGCTGAAACTAAAGCTCTGCCGAAAGGCAGCGCAGCCGAAGTGGCAAAATTTTTCGTCGAAAGCATTCTGATGCAACATGGCGTCCCAGAAGTCCTCATCACCGACAGAGGAACGGCCTTTAAAGCGGAGCTCACCCAAGCCATTCTTCAGTACAGTCAGACAAGGCACAGGAGGACAACTGCCTACCACCCAAAGACGAATGATCTTACGGAGCGCCTGAATAAAACCCTCGCCGACATGCTAGCAATGTACGTCGACGTCGAACAGAAGACCTGGGATGCCGTCCTTCCGTACGTAGCCTTCGCTTACAACATGGCGGTGCAAGAAACAATAAAGGTCACGCTGTTTAAGCTGGTTTACGGCAGGAACCCGACGATGGCAGGAACCCGACGATGACCCTCGACGCCATGCTGCCGCACGTCACTGAGGAGGAGAATCTCGACGGCGCTACCTATCTCCAGCGCGCCGAAGAAGCCCGACAGCTCGCACGCCTACGGATCAAGAACCAGCAGCGTACCGACTGCCGACACTACAACCTCCGACGACACTTCGTCGAGTACCAGCCCGGTGACGGTGTTTGGGTTTGGACCCCAATACGTCGACATGGGCTCAGTGAAAAACTATTGCGACGTTATTTCGGACCCTACAAGATCATCCGACGTGTTGGCGAACTGGACTGTGAGGTTGTGCTAGACGGCATTTCGCAGTGACAGCGGCGCAGGGCACGATCTGAAGTGGCCCACGTAGTGCGTCTGAAGCCCTTTTACGCACGCTGACGAACTTCCTTATTTTTGTTTTCTTTGCTACGAGTGCTTTTCTTTATTACTTTCGTTTGTTTGCAGCATCGGGTCGATGCATTTTGAGAGGCGCGTATTGACACGTGTACTTGTCTTTATCGGGCGACACGTTTCACCACCTAATACCCGTGTCACACAGGCGTTTGGAAGGCCTTCCAACCGATTTCGAAGGCCGCCGAGTCAATAGTCTATCGAGTCAACGGAGCACCCTACAAATCTATCTAAATCTCGATGGCCTTTGAGCAACGGAAGCGGAAACAGCGCGAACATGCCCTCTCGTTCACAGTGTGATTGTACTCACGGTTAGAAAGAGCAAATCAAACCAAATACTCTAAAAATACTATATATGAGTGTTATTCATTATTCAATAAAATGTTTTTGCCACTTGACATGTGCGAACACACACCAAAACGGCAGCCGCATCGAGCGGCGCAAACGTTGCTGCAGTTTCGCTACTCAAGAACTTAAAACTAAACATAGATGTATGGCAATGTATAAACAATTTTTTAAATCTATAAACAAACTTAAAATAAGTTATAGTGCTCTTAAATGGTTTTAATGTTGTTTAACCTTTCGTGACATAAAAACGAAAATAAAGATCCGCAGCGACGCACAATTCTGCGAGAAACGCCTGAACCACTCAACGGCCTTTCAAAAGTACCGTGTAGCAGCGCGACAACTCCTTTGAGTCGATGGAGTTGTGGCGTTTCAAAGGCCGTTGACTGGAAGGCCTTCCAAATGTGCCCGTGTGACACAGGTATAACAAATGTTATCGCACAGCGCAGGACGCGCTTGCATATGTGGGAAGTTTCTGGAATGTTATCGATGGTTCCAACCACTGTCTGTGACCGAAACTTGTGTAATCTGATTGCATGTGTGCGCGACGCGAATAATGTAGAACGTTGTGGAAGACACGTGGGTCCCAGCAATTTGGAACATTCGACGACTGCTGTATAAAAGCCGACGCGCTTGACCCGTTGATCAGATTGTCGACGATCGCCGACTGTGTTCGCCGCTCTCGTTGTGCTTTAAGTGTAGCCTGTTTTGTGGGGACAGGTTCGCCCAATAAAAGCTAGTTTTGCCTGTCACAGTACTGCTAATGTGTTCTTCGACGTCACGACCATGTGACGATATTTACTGTTTAAATGTTTACAATCTTGAAGAGCTGGACCTACGCGAACCGCGAAAAGCGATGTTACAGAAGAAAAGAAAAAAAAAACGTGTTCGTAAACTATCGCGCGGTCTTGCCACTCCTTCTGCCGCAGCGCAGTGCAGGCAGGGAGTGGCTTAAAAAGAAGAAGAAGAAGAAGAAGACAAGAAAGAGCCGCTTCGGCTGCTTCGGGTGTCGTGGCCCCGGACTCGGGCGACGCCTATGGGCGCCAATGGCTGCGGTGCTGCGTGCGATGCTCGCACTTCCAGCAGACTCTGCCGCACGGAATTCGCCAGCGTATTCCAGTTTCTATGAAACCGTGTTTCACAGAAACCGCGCAACGTTCGTATGCAGACGTTTGGCGAAAAATTCTTGGGAAAGCTTGTTTAGGCCTTAAATACAATATTCAGTCTGGCACTACGTGTTACCAATGTCAATCACGTCTCTGCTCTTCCTTTGCAACGCGTCACCTTCGCTGCGTTCACGGGAATAGTGTACAATCGGCCATGGGCTTGCCAGCTATAGGCTAACTAAAGAAAGCACGGGAGTTCCCCTTACAGTTGGATACCCGTAAAAAAACGCGAGTTTCGTTCCCTGATGGCACTGGCTACCGTTCTACCTTTCGAATCGATCGTTCTACTCTCCTTCAAGAAAAAAAAAATTGGTCGCGCAAGTTGCCAGTTTCAGGACTATGATCTAACCTAGCTGACCTTGACGTCAGAAGGGATGATAACTCCAAACGCAATAGTACTGCTCAAGCTCCTTCCTCCATTGCATGAATATATTCCCGAGAAACTGAAATTTTCGGTGTTACTGTTGTAGCGTGCAATCACTTGAACATTCTACGATGAAAAAGAAAGCGCGGAGTGGAGTGCTTATACACGAGTTAGGTGAAAACCGGCCCTGACTACGGCTACTCGTGTTTTATGCGCCACATTTTCTCATTTAGGAACAAACTATATCTAGTTGAAAGTACTCACGCGTGGTAAGTAAGAACACGTGGCAAGAAAACGTAAGGTGTCTTAAGGTGATCACTATGGCTGTGGCCGCGGCCAAATTTATTTATTCGATCGCAGCTGCAGCAGCAGTATTTGCGATGTAGTAGCGACACGAACCGTCCTGGACATAAGATGCGTCTCTAACTGTCGTGCTAAAATCGGCCTTATTTGATTTGCGTGAACAGGGTCGGTGTATTGTAAAGATTACATTCCAACGCTATTCCTTTTATCTCATCGTCCATGGTCCGATCTACACGCCGCCGGACGTGAAGGGTGAATAATAAAATTTATGCGTCGCTCAACTATCGCGAACACCAGAGTCTAGTGGACATGGGGCAAAGCCAGTAAAGTAGTGCCAAACCGCACACAAGACACATCAGCGCCGGCAACGCGCCCATATACGGCGTCCGGTTAAGGCGTCTCCTACGGCTTCCGCGATTCGCGTGGCCAACGCCGTATGAGACGCCGCAGTTATCTGCACTGCACTGCAGCAGCTTTGATTGTGCATGCCGAACACAAGGGGTGAAATCTTCGCGTACCACTTATTGTGACACTTTCATCTTATGTCTTCACACAACAATCGTTGCTAATCTTTTAATGATATGTCATCTTAACGGGCTGATTTTTATTACCGTCGAACTTGCCGGCCCTGTGCGCATGCTGAATTATGTCTGAAGGAATAGATTCGCCTCATTACAACTGGAAGGAGGTCAGGGCTTTATTTTCACAGCCAGTCCAACTTTCCGTAGCGCTGTTGTGTAGGCCTAATATTAGAAGATTTTTCCGTAACCTATTTCTAACATGAAGTGACGCTTTCCTTTGGCTTCAGTCACGAGTCAGTGAATCGTTTTTCGCACTTGAGGCGGCGTCCTGTTTGACGACGAGTAAATCCCCTTCCAGAACCATTACTCTGCTGAATACATTTTGCGCTTACGATTGTTTACCAACGTTTGCGTATGCATCTTGCTGTCATGGCAACCCGATGGCAGTGACTTCACCTTCGCTTGACCGCGTAACGGGGCGTCGCTTTCCCCTCAGATGATGCTTCTCACAGATGTCAGCGTTTCATCGCATTCACATAACACGTGACGTACCCCACAACGGGCTTGCTTTTATTACACATCCGAGCTGACGTATAATGCAGCATTCAATGGCATGTACGGAACGCAGAACCGCAAATGACAAGCAGGCCTCGTTATAGGCCAGTCTATTGTCGGCACGCATGTCAAAAGTGCGGAACCTTAATTGACTCACTTAAGAACTGCAGGGGCTTGAGGGCGTTATGGCAGGTTTATGTTTTAGACAATACAGTATCTTTTTAAAGTTGCCTGCGGCATTGTAACGCAAATCGAATCCTTCAACTGGAATAATGGAAGAGGCTTATATCTGCGCGAGAAATCAAATACCGTAACTGACTCATTACCGAACAAATCTCTAACGAACGTTTCAACGGACTGCTTTATGCGGCACTTATTTAGTTTAATAATGGTTGCCGGTGCTTTTGCAAGGTATATTTATTCTGATCTAATCCTAAGGGTGGCACCAGTTTCCAGATATCCACCGTGAAAGTGTCGCCATGACTGCTGTTTCACTCTTGGTCTTACTTTAACACCATTTGATGCACATAAGCACAAGACTACCGGTACGTCGCGGTACACGTACACGACCGCGAAACACACTGCAATCATTTCAGTAGTTGTACTCCTTTTTTGCGATTGTGGATAGTAAGGGTATAGGACAGGAGATACTTCGGCACAGCTTGAAATCACCTCTTCTCGGATAACGACAGCGTTTTAGCATAGACGTCACGCCAGTAGACAATCAAAACCATATTTATTGATATATTAAAAAAAGTAGAAGAACAAAAAGTGACGGATCACGAAACCAAAAGCGTTAACATGAACGTCCTGGCCACGTGCGCGGACTCTCTCTAGAGAGACAGAAGTCCACGTGACCTCCTTCGGCAACGCTGGGTCCCTCGAGGCGCAACAGCTGCAGCATGTGATGCACTTGGCGAAGTGAGCGCTGCTCGTGGCGCTGCAGCTGCGTGCGATTCTTCGGCGTCGAGCAGCCACCGCAGCGTCACCGAAGGGCAGCAGGCCGGCAGGTCGGGCCACTGCGAGGGTAAAATATTAACCAACCATCCCCTTGGGTGTTACATTTAGTAAAAACAAGTATAAGAAGAACTGTTCGTTGGATCAAAGTCTCGCTCGAGGACGGTGACGAGTGTCGAAGTGCGCAGGCCAATTGCAACTAAATTGGGCCGAGGAAGTTCACCGATTTTTCCGCATGCATATAACCGGGCATGCGCGCATGGTCGTTAACTAGCAACATGTCGTTCTAGCAGTTGACGAATAATCTCCCTCACCCGCCGTTGTTACTTAATGTCTATGGTATTGGGCTGCTAAGCACCAGGTCGCGGGACCGAAGCCCAGCCACGGCGGCCGCGCATTACGATGGGGACGAAATGCGAAAAGGCCTGTGAACTTAGATTCAGGAGCACGTTAAAGAACCCCAGCTGGTCCAAATTTCGGGAGTGCCCTCCTACGGCGTGCATCATAATCAGATCGTGGTTTTCGCACGTAAAACAATACATTAATTTTTTTAACTATTCTCCCTCTGTCTTGCGACCCTTATTGCCTCATGTCTTCCTGTAGTGCAGAATCTGTGGCTCGGAAGCAGGAGTTTCCGAACCCTTACCGCGGCCTATGCAGATGGCAACGCTTCCAAAAGCAATTGAACAAACGTGCAACATTTTTCATCTTGTTTCGGAAAGGTTCATCGCAAAATGTCATTAAATTCTGCTGAAACACTCACGCGCCAAATAATGCATAAATGACTTCTAACGGTCGATTCCCAGTAGAACGTCGCCAATGGCCGATGTGCACATACCATACATTACCTCCTCAATGACGCTAGTTGTGCTGCTGCGTGCGATTCTCAGGCGTCGAGCAGTTTCTGCAGCTTCGCCGTAGCACAGAGTGGCCGCAGGTCCTGGCACTGCGACAGCACAAAACAAGCCCTTTGTCACCTTTGCGTGGCATTTGCATTGTCTGACAAATCCACTGACACGGCCCGCGCTCAGTCGAAGCGCTGTACAGAAGCGGTTATGAAATTATAAGTTCCGGGGCCGTCGGGTGACGGCAAACCTCTATTTCCTAGCGAAATAATCTAGTTTGAACAGGAACACCTGCGCCATGAACGCCACAACTCCTCCTTTATTCCAGTTGCCTCCAGGGTTCCACAACGGAGCGTGCTTGCTGCTTTGCTTTTTATAGTCTATATTATTGATTTGCCTGACTGCATGTCGTCCCGAATAAGTCTGTTGGCCGATGATTGCGCTATTTGCCGTAAAATTTCTACTAACGCTAATCGTCAAGCGTTCCAACCGCACCTAAACGCATTCAGTACATGGTGTTCAGACTGGTAAATGACCTTAAATTATGCTAAAGCTAAGTGCATGTCATTTTGGCGCTCCTCGTCTCGTATATTGCAACGTCATACTCTCTTGATAATAAGATTGTTGAGGAGTCAATTTGCAATGGGATCCAATATGTTCGTCATCACATCAACGTTACACTTGCATGTGTTAACCGCAAATTTCTAATTATAGAACACAGACTAAAGCAAGCGCCTTTACACTTAAAAAAAAAGATCCAGCATATACACCGCATTAGTGATACCTCAAAGTCGAATATGCATGCGCCACCTGGGATCCGAACCAGGACACTATCGTACGTAACCTTGAATACTTGTAAGCCGTGCTCCTTGCTTTATCTTTACAGACTATCTCCCACACTCTAGTGCTGCATGTTTAAAGAATCGTGCCGAATTGCATCCGCTATCACTACGCCGCAAACACGCGCGCCTATCGCTCTTTCATAAACTTCACCATCACGAGCGTTTGCATTGATGGCTTCTTTCACTCACGCTCTGTCATTTTCTCTCGCCGAGATCACCCTCTCTAAGTCAAAGCACGGTGTGTATCACTCAGATCTTTGCGCTCAGTCATTTATACCCAGATTCATATTTCGCTAGAATAACCTACCATCAGACATTGGCTACTAAGTTCACCCCGGCAACTTTCAACAAATCCTGCGTACGTATGTCATCATGTGATGTCTCAGGTGCAATGTGAAAGTTTTTTTTCTTTCCTTTTTGGATGAGTTATATTCTATGTTGTGTTCCTCCGGTACTTTCACATCCGGTAGATCTTGTTTTCGAATTATCCTCTTTGAGTGCCTTTTATGTATTCTGAATTGTAGGTTTTTCAATTTTACGTATAATTTTTAAAATAATCAAATAGTCAAATAATTTACGAATAAAAATTGAAAAGAACACACCGTGCAACGGACCCCTGTGGTATAATCATTTTTGTGTATTTAGTGCTGAAGAAGTGAAGTCTTTCAGTTTAACACATTACCGTCTGTTTGAAAGGCAAAGCGTAAGGATATCGAAAGATTCTTCCAAAATCTACACTTTGGATGTTTCTCTGTAAGAACGTCATAACACAGCGTGTCAGTTGATTTACACCGATAAATATTACGACTGCGATTTGAGTGTAGTGGAGTCCTTGATGCTCTGGGTGAGAACAAGATCAGCTTTAGCAGTTTCCGTGCTGGTGGGCAGTGCTGATGTTATGCCTAATTGCAGACCTTTTATAAATTTATAGAATATTTCCTCGAAACGCATAGGCGGAACGGGCTGCAAAGTTAGGACGGTAAGAAAATGTTCAAGGCATGCCTATCTTTGTCACCATCCTTATCTTGCGGCCCTCAGAACATCATGTAAGTGCTTGAACCATGCCACTGCAGGCCACCTCTGAATCGTTATGGTAGAAAACCATACGGCAGCGCAAGACCATCGCTCTCTGGGCTGGAACGGCTTCTTTTGACTAGTGGCCATTCTTAATCAGTAACACGCTTCATCGGAGTAAACTTTTTCACTGCTTCGCAGATGCCCAACGCTAATGACAGGGGTGAAGAATGCGGTAGGTGATTACGAAGGACGGTTACCGATGCTTCAGTACACAGATTGATGGTAGCCTATAATAGGTCAGTTTATTGATAATTTTTTCGCAGGTAAACCAGACGCGCGTGCTTTTCATTAACTAGCGATGTCCCGTGTTAGTACAGTTCGCAACTATTTTCAAGCGGCTTGTCTTTCTCTCCCGAGTTGTCTTTCTCTCCCAGTTGGACAGCACGTGCCCTCAGAGATCGAACCCTTTTGCTCTGTTACGATCTGGGAGACTGCGGACAACCCTGACCGTGTGTTACAGGTGCCAAGCCATGCACTATGAAGCGGATCAGCTCGCAACATTTTTCCTTTGTGTTTTGCGCTACTTACTTGCTAAGAGTCTTCCAATAATGCTGAAATACTCTCCCGTATTAAAGCAAGGTTTAATGCGTTCTCCTTCCATTTAGTGCAGGACAATTAAGCATGTGAGGAGGACTGCCGTTGAAAACGACAAGAAAGCTGGAGGCAGCACTGACGATCGAACGAAGAGGTCAGTGAGCTTGAATGACACACACATCCTCGTTTTATTTTTTTATTTTTTGCGCTGCGTTTCCGCTTATAGGCACACACTCAAGCTGGATTGAAGTGACGGAACAAATTGTGCGGAGGAGCATTAGGTGACTCAGTGTTGCCCAATCACTGCGCACACATGTACGAAGCAGATAAGCTACCGGCGGAGCAGTTCGTTGCGGCTAGGTCACGTGATGCTTGTCAGAGGACTTTGCTGCGTTGTGTGAAGCCAGCTTCACTCGCTGGCGAAAAGAGGAAGCCTAGTAAATAAAGATGTCACCGTGTCGGTGGTCGCCGCCAGATTCATTTTATGGTCCCTACGTGCACGATTGATTAATACCGGCAGTGTAGGTACCCTGTTGGACAAGCTCGATAGCTTGAACACGGTTGTTTCCCGAGTTGGTTGACAGAGCGGCATACTATGGCATACAGTGTGAAAACATGACTGAAATAAGGAGGACAGACGACACGGGCCCTGGAGAGTTGATTTCCGCGTATTGTGGCCAAATCCTTCAGCACGTATAATTCCGAGAACCGGGAATGGAAACAAGTATCGGTCCCTTTTGTCAAAGCACGCCATAATCCGAGGCACAAAATCCATTACTTTTCCTCCCGATAATATTCCGTATAGGTTGGGGGGTTGCTGATGTCTAGAGGAAGGGTCAAAGTGTTAGGAAGTGGGTGTTACGAGATAAAGTCGGAGTGGCAGCCAGTCCTACAGGAAGGCTACAGGAAGGCGCCACTCGACGGAAAAGTGCGGCGAAAGGGAAGGGCATCGCCGCCTATCACGTCAACCTCGCTCTCGCTCTCGGAAGACAACGTTATCAGCGCGTTCCTTGGCCGCGGAAGCTGTCGCCTGCGTCCTAACTTCACCTCGGTAATGGCTATGAAGAAATTAAAAAAAGAAAACAGAATAAACTAGAAAGGAAAGACATTGGTGGTTGTGAGTTTAGAAAGTACGAACCCACGTTCAGAAGCTGAGCGTGTTACCGACTGGACGGTTCGTAGGCCTTTGCACTCTGCCTCATGAGATCATGATTGCCAAGCCCGGCGTGACGAGTGCAGTGACATCAACATCACCGTGGCTTACACGAGAGCGTCCCCATTAGATTCCATGGCAGGCGGGCAAGATAGCATTACGTCACGGATCAAAGTGCACCAGCCTTGTGTTAGGCCAGGCGTCTTAACGCGCACGCCTTAAAGCCCATGAAGTGCTCATAAATCGAAGGACCGCTCAGTGGCGTTCGGTTGTACTTTAATGTTTCGTATTCACAACTCCTAAACGCTTAAGTGCCCTAGGATTTATTACAGCGAAGTTGTTAAGGGCTAGTTCCCCAAGGATCGTATCCGTGTGTTAAGAGAAAACTATCGTCATCAGGATTGGTTCCAGTGTCATCGCCGTCTTCCACAGCTGGCTCGTTTCCGCCCGTGGGTGCTACCGCATGAACGCGCTCGTGCGACTGCTCCCGCATTCGTCGTCGTCATTAATTATTTAAAAATTATACAGAAGCTCTTTAAGGCTAGTTCCCCCAGAAACGTGTCCGTGTGTAGATAGAAAACTCCCATTACGCTGTACGATCCCGAAGATAGTGCAATGCCGGACCGACCCGTGGCGTAGGTGTAGTTCGCCATTAAGCGGCCCACATACACAACCTCGCTGGTCATCCTTCGTCACAGAGTGGATGACACAGGGCCTTTGTTGTTGTTGTTGTTGATGGTTTCAACACAAATGGAGTCGAACCAGTTCCTAATACTCATCGACCATTGAGGTATGACGACAGTTGATAATAGCGCACTTTAATTGTACTTGCTTTAGAAGGACATTATATATGGCATAATATTTCATTTAGTGTTATATTTATATATTTATTCTTATGCGGCAAGGGTCTCCATTAATGGAGTTCGCTAAACTTATGCGTTCAGCTATCTCGCACGTAGCTCAAGTACGTCTGTATCATATTGAAATTGCGCGTGCAGATTTCGTGCAGAATACTCAGTGTATATTTACTTGTAATTGGCGCTTACAAAGCCGTCGGAACAAAACTCCCGCAACAGATTGGCGGCACGTTGACCGTCAGGGATTACAACGCTTAGGGATGCGTGCACGTCATCATTTTAGTCTTGGCTGCTTTACTGCATGCTTAAATGAATTGACTGCCCTGATGAGCACGTCATAAAATGAGAAGGAAAAGTTCTGCTAGTAAATTTGGTTAGACTGTGCAACCACAGCAGAGTACATCCGTTTTCAGAGAATTCCTCTGGTATTCGAATGAATTATGTTGGTGTCCGTTAAGGAGTCTTTTTTTTTTAATTCAATTCGGCCATTTTACCAGCCAAACCTACGATATTATTATGAGTTACGCCGTAGCGAGCGTCCTTCGGAGTATATTTCAACGCGGTGGGGTTCTTCATCGCGCACCCAAGTGACGGCATGCATGGCCGTTCTTGCATTCCACCCTACTTCGGAAAGCCTCCAACTTGGCGAGGATCGAACCGACGACCTCGGACTCAGCAGTGCAACCCCTTAGCCACTGGACAACCACTGCGGGTAATTATTTTTTTTATTTCATACATAGTGCAAGCCTCCATACGGAGGCGGTTACTGGACATCGGGCAATACATTGCATCAGAATATGAAGGACAAGCTTACACACTTGTTAATATTATACGCGTAGTTAAACAGTACACTAAGAGGTTGCGACCTTTCTGGGCCAGCACTTAAAATGAACAACAATGAAGGAGCAGGAAATGAACGACAAAAGGTACATCGAAACAAATTCACGCTCAATACTCGCTGACAATACTCGCTGACAACTACTCTGTGGCACGAAGCGAAGGCTACGGGTTTTCAGTTTTCTGCACGTGTATTCCTATGCAGCGGAGTCCCGGTGATTGAGTGTGGCACAGGCTTCGGCTTTAATGTTTTCCGACGGTGCATGACTCCTTCATTTCAGTGTTGGCTGATACCACTATCTCGGCGTAAATTTCAGAGGCTAATCGATATTTATACAGCCGATATCAATCGATTTCTGAACAGGCAGCAACGCAGCCTGTACCTGAGCCCCGAAGTGGTCGTATGATGTCGAACGCGCAACCGAAGCCGGCCTCGACGGTAGTGATTCCCTGACGGATTGACCTGGATTCCGCGTGGATGGTGTCAAAACGTGTTTTGTTCGCCTCAACTGTATTTTGTTTTTCATGTTGGTCATCAGTCTCTGCCCGTAAGGTCAGAGGCGCAATGAATGAAGTCTGGGGTTTTACGAGCCAAAGTTTCGATTTGATTATGAGGCACGATTTAGTGGAAGACAGTCGAGGTTAATTTTGACCACGTGGGAATCAATTAACAAGCGGGACAGAAGCGACGAACAAACACCAGAAGACACCGCCGCAATCTTGCGTTTGCAAATTTGACTGACGCCCAAATGCGCTCTTTTCTCGAGCATGGGAGAACTCAACAGGGCGAACTAACCAAAACAGTAAACTATCAGTCGCTTACTGTTGACTTTTAAGCATTGTTCCAATTTTATGCTTTGAAAGAAGAAGACAGTGTTTTTCGAACATAAGAAAACGTCAACAGAACTGCGGGACTTCTTCCTGCAGCGGTGCAAAAGTCGCGATTTGGTTCCGTAGCCTTCGTTTTAGACCCAAAAATTGTTGTCGACAAAGATAACACTGCTAGAATTATTTTTTTTTTCTTTTCGTGCAGACCGGCGTTCACTAAATGGAAGAAACATATGTAAAGAAGGCGTATATTATTCACTGGACAAGCAGGTACTTTTTCGATTTAAGGTTTGTTTGTCGAACAGTAAGAACGACTTATATGGACTCGATCTAACCCGCCGTGGTTGCTTAGTGGCTATGGTGTTGCGCTGCAAAGCACGAGGTCGTGGGAGCGAATCCCGGCAACGGCGGGCGCATTTCGATAGGGCGAAATGCGAAAGCACCCGTGCAGTTAGGATTAGGTGCACGTTAAAAGACCACCACGAGGTCAAAATTATTCCGGAGTCCCGAACCACAGCGTGCTTCACAATCAGATCGTGATTTCGCCACGTAAAATTCCATAATTAAAAAAAAAACATATGCAGATAGTTTCTACCCAAAGGCACCAAATTCTATAAATAAAAAAATGAACGCTTGGAGTGCCATTCAATTTTTCCTGATGAGTAGAGGCCTTTTAATACGAATAGTTTAAGGAAAATAGGCCAACACGGGGCCTTTTATGGTACACTCTGGTGGTTCCTACGACGCTCCAAGTCGGTTAACAGCGATGCGGAGCCCTCTCGTGATTGTAGCCGTAGAAATACTGCCCCAGCCGAACGTGCTAGCTTCTGCCAGAGCCATCAGAGTAGCCGCGTGATCCAGCTCGGCGCTCTGAATAGACCACGCGAATGTGTTCAGAACGCCTGGTTTCGACCAGCCGAATGCAAACTGCATCCCGAGAGCGCCCCAAAGAGGCCACTCCCCTGAATATTCAATATAGAAATAACACGTGACACGCTGTACTATGGGCGCCTATCAAATCACCTTCACGGCAGCACAGCTATTAACACTGTTGGCGAATGAACAAACCCAACTTGCTATCACTCGGCAAGGGCAGGGACTTTCGTACCGGAGCCACAAGCACGGCAGGAGGCTGGAGTTGCCACCTGCTGCTCCTGCTGATCCCAGAGGGCAGCCCAACATGACGTCATGGAGGCGATTGCGCTGGAAGACGTGGCGAGGAGACCTGCTGCTGTCCTTGTGGCGCCCGGGCAGCCGGAGCGAAAACTGGTCGGTCGATGCACGCTGCGTAGCCCAGCCAGCATAAAGTCGCCTTCTATATTTGGTCCGTTTGCGACACCACATAATGAAACAGCCATTTAAATAAAATTATTTTGTCGCTCATCTAAATGATTCAGATAGCTACCAGAGCGCTATAATGTAAAAGTATTCCAAACATTTCTATTCCAATTATGAAATCAGCCCTCCACGATTGGTCAAAAACTTTTTTGGACCGATAGCTCCCCATCTGAAATAGCGTGCACGCACTGATTATGCATCATTTGACCGAACAAAAGAAAAATTGTAATTTCCCATTCGACGAATTAGAGAACGTGGACCAATCGCAGACGCCGGCACCACCCTCTTCATCTGGTTATTTCTTTCAGTTCGGTGTCTCGGCCCCATCGAAACGCTCTCCACTTGAGCGTGCTCCTTGCCTCCTGGCACCCAATTACATGTGAAGCACACTTCAACGTAGACAATGTTATTAATTTCGAAAGCAAAGAAAAGTAGGAGTGTTTGATTGGGCTGTTGAGGCAGCGCTGCGGGTCACCGCGTGATGCTTGCGTCGGCGGTTGCGGAAACTTGACGTCAGGAGATTGGAATAAAAACATATTGGAATAGTTTTACGTTATAGGGCGCCAGGTTTTTTTTTGTTTTGTTTTGCTTGGTTTTGCTTTGGCGTCGGTTGAGCGGGAGTTAGGTGTCGGAACTGCAATTCAATGATGAGTCGCTGTGCTCTGGGAATAATTTGACCGCCGGGGGTTATTTACAGTGCTCCGAATCCATCTTGCACGAGCGTTTTGTATGCCGCCCCCGATAGGAACTTGGCCCCCCCCTCCCCGCCCCCCCCCCCGCCCCCCGTCTAGGATCTAACACATGACCTCGACCTCTAGAGAGCGACAGGGTGGCTACTGAGCTCCCATGACAGCTTATTACGTCATCAAATATCCGCACAAAAGATGGATACAAGGGTGCACACAGAGGCACTTCTTCGTTTATACGTTTCTTGTGATTTAATATTTCTAAAACTTATATCTGTAAAACGTACTTAGTTATCTACGCTAAGACTCCAACGTTAGGATTAAAAGGAATAAACAAAAATACAGGAGAGACCGTTCCATTCTTACTGATGAATATTGTGAGGAGGTTTTCAATCCAGACTGATAAAGGACGGAAAGGCAGCATGGCCCATTTTATACTCAGTATGAAGATATCCCGTGACGTAGCGTGCTATCTGCGAGTAGGAAATAATATTGACGGCGTGGCAGCTACATACACTCAAGGCGAATGAATAAACGTCACTTGCCAGGGCTCTGCAGGAGCGCAGCCTTTCGTGCCGGAGCCGGAAGCACGGTAGGATGCTGCAGTTGCCAGGTGCTGCTGCTGCGGATCCCAGAGTGCAGGGCGACATGGCCTCATTGCGGCACTTGCGCTCGAAGACGTGGCGAGGACACCTCCTGCGGTCCTTGTGGCGCCCAGGCAGCCGGAGGGATAATTGGTCGGTCGAAGCCCGCTGCCTAGCCCCGCCAGCACGACGTCGGATGCCGAGTGAGACTGGACGGCGGACGCCATCAGTGCGCCGTTGGCGCCTTGCGTGAGGGTGCCTTGGCATCCGGGAACGCCTGAAGGACTTCAGAGCGGCTGAAGGGGCCATCGTCTCCGAGGTGCTCGCTCGGTTGGATGGTTTCGCTCGTGCAGCGTCTCGTGCAGCGTCGAACGGAGAAGGGCGCTTCGTCTTCGTCTTTTACTCGCACGTGATCCTCGCACACAGGCGACGGCCATCGCTCTTGATATTTTTATAAATACGAGTATGGAATGTGTTTACTCCAGCTTGGATTGACATCGTTTAAAGATTTTCCCGAATCATTCTGAAGCGCGCCAGCTTTGGGTTTTACTTGCTTTTATTATCCCTCACTAATGCGAGCTCACAAAAGAACATTATTCTGTGCTTTTTGAACGAGTTTCATAATCCCTTCTTCCACTCTATGTGTCATCATTGAATGTCAGGCTCCTCATCGCTGTATTTTTTGCCAGTTGATCGGCAAACACTTCATTAATGCAGCTGTCCTCGTTCCGTGTTCATTCGGGAGTGTCGTAGATAAAATAGGGGCAGCATTTCAGGAAAGGTCTTTTACCCCCCATGGGGACGTCACATTATATGTGCTAGTTCGTGCAGAAAAGGTAGTGATGGGGAGTGGTAAGAAGCTAGATGCAATGTTGTGTCAGAATATGAACATTCACTTAATGTTCTTTAAATCATACTTTCTTTCGAGCTTTATACAAATATTTGTGGACATCACGCTCACATGAAAGCTTGAAGGAAGGCAAAACGTTATTCGACAGTCTGTATGTTTTTTTCAGGTGAAGAGCGCAAAATAAGTATATATCAGTATTTGAGCAAGAATGACGAAGCGTTATGTAACGAGACCCGATTGTACTACGGCTGATTTAGCTTATGAATAAGAGTATGAGGGCGAAAATGTTGGTGATATAAAAGAGAGACAGAGATGTAGGGTAAATGTCACATACGTTTATTTGAACGCTATTTCTGCGCTAAAGTAACAAAAATAGGAGAATGAACGGGAATTGTGTGATTTATTCACCGTACTACTAAGTGTGACACTTTAGTGGGCGGAGTCCGGATGAAGTTTGACCGCCTGGGGTTAAAACAGCACCCACGAAAGGATGTGCGAGCGTTTTCGCATTAAGGCAATATCGAAATTCTGCCGCCGTGACCAGCAACTGAAGCTATCCCCTCGCGATGTGCTCAGAACGCCATGAACCATTCTGAAAAACATTTGGGCAAGATCACGGAAGTGGTTTGCCCTCTGTATTAGGACAGGTTTCGTGCACCTATTACACTGTCTGTTACCCCGCTTGATGTCCCAGAGTATAGCAGTCCACTGCTTAGCTCGAGTTCGTAGGTTCGATTCCCAGCTTTCGCGGCCGCATTCCAATGCGGTTGGAATGAATAACCCTTCTGCAGGTGCATGGGGTCGAAGTCCTTTTCTGAAACACCCGACGGCAAAAATTATTCCAGAGACATTGTCCCTATTGGTCACTCATAGCCACTATGTTTCTTCATCAGATGAAATCGCGGAATCAACCATAATGAAATCGCGTATTGTGATTAACTTATTCTTCAGTTTCCTTTATTCGCTGTGATGTAGCCTCTCGATATGCGCCACTGTGTGTGTGTGTGCCAGTTCCTGGCCAATTCTCCTGAATTCTCCTATTGTGACACAACAGGTACAGAATTCCTAAATGATCTTTAATACGTGTCGTACTTTTCTGTTCACGCACTTGTCATCCCCAGTCTTCCCTCGACAAGAGTCATGCATAGCCTTTGTCCTCGTAGACATTTCTACACAGACGTCTTGCAGTGTTCAACCGCCTGATTGAGATTGAATTTCGTCACAGCCTGTGAACGATGCAGTGTTTAAGCACAAAAATTGCATTACTATAAAGCTGTGAGCTTTGTGTTCCACATTCCACTAGGTTACCCGTTGCATAGGATCAAAGCAAGCACAATTGTACTCATGGCCGATAGATGCAAAGCGTTTATTTAACTCTTTTACTGAAACTTTGCTTCATTTAGATTCCCACATTTGCGTTGGGTGTGCGTAATTTTTTTTCGTCGCTAATGATTTCTCAACTTTTGCTCGAGATTGCACACCGCGTGCATTAAGAAGATAATTGCATGTGGAATATTTCACCAAAATAATCCGTTCGCACTTCAAAGTGTTACGTAACTTTAGCGTGACCCTCGAATTTAGCTCCCTGCAGTGGACACGTGGCAGGACTGTAATTAAAAAAAGAACTGGCAAAAGCTTGTATGTGCGAAATCTTGCGTGGTTTTGTAGCCGTATTTATCGTTGAGTTAGAGCATTGCACCGGGCCTGAATTTTTTTTTTTTTTTTACAAATTCTCGCTTTTACGCCGTGCATATTGATTACTGACTCCAAATATGGGCTAGTCACATAGCTGCGCACACAACAAAAGTGGGATAACATAGATTAAGAATGGTGCCCGGCAAGTAGGCACCCCCTCTCCAAAGTTAATCATTTCATGGGTGTAAATTATATAAAAACTGGTAGATTGAGACTGTTAACGTGTAACGATTAATGAGAAACGTACCTCATGACGGGTGCGATTTTCCGCTTACGCTGTGTTGTTCAGCAATTCGAGATGTGATTTAAACGACTGAAGACTTGAACGTGGGTAAGTACTGCAGTACCACAGTGGCAGCGCCCACCGTCAACTGGGGACACATGTGGGCCTGCGTGAAAGGTAGGTGTTAAGGCGCGACAGTTCCTCTTTATTTTCATCCTGTCCCTGATTGAGGCTTGGAGCTGCATCTCATTAGCCTGCGCAGTTAAGTTTGGCGGAGGGTGCTGCCATTCTTCAATATGCGCCGATAAGTTTTGTGTGCACCTTCTTTTTCGCCACTGTGCGACTTTGCAGTTGACAGTCGGTGTTTCTCTTATCCGTTTCCTTCTGTTTATGCCTGCGTCCGCATGCCTACGTTTTTTTCGAACATGAAACGGTATCACTGGCGCACGGAGTGCGGGTAGGGTAGCAGAAACTGTTCCGCGGAACATTTCCCGTAATGTGGTTCTCATTATTTACTTTTTACGGATTTGGACAAAACGATACTCTCCGTTTAAAAACAGCAATTGCTTCCAGCTAGCGAGAAGCAAGGCTGCAGGTACTGAAGTCCCCGATTCCTAGACGCTTTGGTAGAAAGGTATGTAGGCGTGTCCTGCTTGGAAGCATATATGCGCATGTTTCGAGGGAGTTCACTGAGTTGCTGTGTTGCCGGCGTGGGTGCCGCAACCATGAAGTAAATAAAGCAGGGAGAAAAGCAACACGGTCGGTCAGGCTACGCTATCTCCAATGGCACTTCAGCATTTTTAGCGGCTCCTTAGGTTCCTTTTTATTACAAAATTTCATTAATAAAATACGGGAACTTGTATGTAATGACTTCTAAAGGAGCTGTGATTATCAACCGAGCCGAAGTGAAAATGGGTTGACATGAACGACAAGCCGCGGAAATTTCCTCGAAAAATAAACCCATTGCTCCATGTCGCCTGCGCAACCTGTAGTTCAGTTATAGGGCTCGTTGGCTCTTCTTTTTTCCCTAATTTTTGTTTTCAAGATTGTTACGGTGGCTGTGCGTAATAGTTGACTGGCATCCTAATTGTTGACTCAGAGCACCCAATGTTTTACGAGGCCGAGGAAGCGCGCGCACCCGCCGTGGTTGCTAAGAGGCTGCTGAGCACGAGGTCGCGGGATCGAACCCCGGCAGCCGCATTTCTATGGGGGCGACGTGCGCAAACACCCGTGTACTATGATTTAGGTGCACGTTCAAGAACACCAGGTGGTCGAAATTTCCGGAGTCCTTCACTACGGCGTGCGTCGTAATCAGAAAGTGGTTTTGGCACGTAAAACCCCATAATTTAATTTTAATTTTTTTAAGCGCGCGCGTACAAGCAGCGTTGCCCGTTTCGTGCCGCCTTGCCCTTGTTCTTGCTTGCGCAGGTCCTTGACTCAACACAGCGGCATGTATTCACGTGCCACTTCTGTGCGTGACACGTGTTGTGGTCTCGCTAACGAATGACTTGCATATGCTTTCATTCATATTGCTGAAGCCTATCGGAGGATAAAATCAGGACCGAGGGTTCTTCACCTACTGCCACGAGCTGGGCTGAACTCTGTCATGCCCTCAAAAAAAAAAAAAAAAGAACTGTATGCCCAGACTGCATGCGCGGACATGTTTCTTCTGAAAATCGCGGGAGACTCCATAGGCCCGTCTTCCGCTCCAAGTTTTCAGAATAAAACTTCGTTTTTGCGTCCCTATCACTGCTATAGTCGCGTTAGTATTTCGCTAGAATAGCAGCTTGGGCTTTTTGGTTTTCCATCCTGGTGTTAACAGCGCAAAACGTAGACGGGACACGAGACGAGAAGACCACACCACAAGCGTTGATTTTCAACAACGTTTATTTGAAAGAAACACGGCTTCTTATACCATTGCCCACACGTGTCGAAGTCACGTGATTGCACATCATGGGAAACACGCTTTTTTTTTTTTTTTGCGCTCAACATAGTGGTTGTACGCGCGAAAGCTGAAGTTCTTTTTTTTTTTTTTAGTAACAAGGACGGCGTGTTAACGCATTGTTCACGACGTCTGTCAATCTCAGTTGCCTCCGTCATCTCCCGAACTAGCTGAGAAAAAAAGAAAAGCGCCATGACCAGCTGGTTCAGGACAAACTCAAGAAAGCACGGGAGTTCCCCTCGCAGTTCAATACCCGTAGAAAAACTCGCCAGTTTCGTACCCTGATGGCACTGGCTATAGTGTACTAGTATTATTCTAGTACACTATAGCACTGGCTACCGTTCTACCATTCGAATAAATCGTTCTAGTCTCCTTTAACAAAAAGATTGGTCGCGCAAGCTGGCAGTTTGAGGACTATGATCTAACCTCGCTGACATTGACATCGTAAGCGATAACTCCAAACGCAATGATACTGCTCAAGCTTCTTCCTCCATTTCATGAATATATTCCCGAAAAACTGACATTTTCTGTTTTGTTCTTGTAGCATGCAATCACTTTAACATTCTACGATGAGAAAGAAAGCGCGGAGTGGAGTGCTTATACACGAGTTAGGTGAACACCGGTGCTGAATACGGCTACTCGTGTTTTCTGCGCCACATTTTCTCATTCAGGAACAAACTATATCTAGTTGAACGTACTCACGCGTGGTGAGCAAGAACACGTGGCAAGAAAATTTAAGGTGATCCCTTTGGCTGTGGCCGTGGCCACATTTATTTATTAGATCGTAGCAGTAGAAGTATAGGCGATATAGTAGCGACACGAATCGTCCTTGACACAAGATGCGTCTCTAAGTGGGGTGCTAAAGTGGACCTTATTTTATTTGTGTGAACAGGGTCGGTATATTGTAAAGATTGCATTCCAGCGGTATTCTTTTTCACTCACTGTCCGTGGTACAAGCTACACTCCGTCGTTCGTGAAGGGTGAATAATTTAAAAATTATGCGTGGCTCTGCTATTACAAACACCAGACACCAGTGGAGCTAGGGGAAGGCTAGTAATATAGCGCAAAACCCCACACAAGACACATTGGCGCCGACGACGCATCTCTACGGCGCATCTCTGCGCCGCATCTCTACGGTTTTGGCCAACGCCGTAGAAGACGCCGCGGTTGTCTCCACTCGCCCTATGAAAATGGTCATGACCTTTATGTTTCCTGTATGTTTCCTTCTTCTGCCCTGCGTGACCTTTATGTTTCCTTGTCTTCTATGTGAACTTGAGTGAACATACTTTGTGTTTAAGGTATGTTTATTCATCCTTTCTTAGAACTCGAGGAAACGAACTTTATCTTTCCTGTAGGATGTGTCCTTTGTGTTTACGACAGGATGTTACTTGCGTGTGCACTATATGTTGCCTGGCTGTGTACTCCCTCGAACACACATCCAGATAACATATAGTGCACCCAGTGATTATCTTTTAACACATACTAGAGATAGATCATCTACATGAAAGATGTATGAACTACTGGCGTACCAAAGTAAAAAAAATGGGGGGGGGGTTGCCTCCCCCTTCCAATCTATCTTGGCCGCATTGATCACCACGCGCCATCAACAGTATACATACGTACATCAAAGCCTCATGCAGCGAATACTCTCTCACGACAAATAACAATTGCGCGGCGGCTGGAGACGCGGTGGCACGACGCGCAGTGTTCGATGGCTTGCGCTACATGAACCGCATAAGAGGCGGACGCCTCCGCGGCCAATCCGCCGCTTTGCTGTGAGCGTATATGATTACACAACCATTTAAGTAGCCGTTCGCGGTGTTATATTGGTTTCATAATAGCCTCATTACGCGTAAATATCTAATAGGTACGTTACGAGTCTCTCTATATTACGCTCGTAAGATTTCTTTGCAGCCATCAGCGGGAAATGCAAGCGCTGCCACCTCCAAAGCTGAACTGGAGCTTCCGTTAACTTTCAGAATGTCTAGTTCGAAAGAATGTAGTGGAATTGAACATCCATAACGTTTCTGATACTCTAAACTGAAAAAAAAAGCTCGAACATTGGGAGACGCTGACACTGCTCCACCTCAAAACCATGGTCTTCGAAGCCCTTTTTGACATGTTGCTTTTTCAACGCTATTTTTTGGTGATTGTTGTGGTGAAACCGCTGATTGTTGGGGCTGGATGGGCAAACATTTACGTAAATGCTGAAAGCTACTGTTTCCCCGGTAGTTTCGTGGCACGAAATTCTTCCGTGGATATGCATTTCCGCAAGTTACATGTGCAATGTATTTCGATGTGTCGTGGGCATCGCGAGTTGGCACACGACTGCGGTGTTTGACACTTGAACAGATATCAGCTTGTGTGAAGATTATTTTATTGATAGTGTTCAGTTTGAAGTACAGCTTTGCGAGAACTTGTCTACATTGTTTGTGCTCTTTGACGTGCTCGCGTATTTGTCTTTTATATTGTAGGGCAAATATACACTGACATTACAACAGCGAAATTTCTTTTTAATCGAGGCATGTCAATCAGACGCTCGTTTTCATTAATATTTTCATCCGAAGAACAGGATGTCAGCTCCTGCGATTGTTAAAGACAGTGGCTTGTAGCACTGCCTAATAAGGGCTGCGATTTTCTTGCGATGCTTTCCGCTCGATGTTTGCCACTCTTATAAACCACCTTCCACGGCTGGCTGTTCTAGTTAATAACGATAGGGGAAGGTCGGTCAGATCAATGAGGAAAAGGAGTAGCATCGGAAAAGGGATCGCTACAAAATCGCGGCCTAGGTTTTAGACCGTTCGTGATAATTTTCCAGGTAGTCTGATGTCTGCTGCTGGTTTTATTCCCACCTGAATTTTACTATATAACAGTGTAACCACTTGAGATATAACTACGAGACATCTGTACAAGCAGGCACACAAAGATAGTACACAAAGAGTTATTGGCCAGTTGCCTACTCCTAAAGGTCATTTACTATTTAGCAGCTGCTGCAATAATGTTTAAAAGAATTTGTGAGCTGTTTAATACCTGAGTTGACTGGTAGCTCACTCTGTTTCAAGTAACAATTAGTTAAAAGCTTCTGTGTTGCCCTGATGTTTTTATGAGCTATTTTTGACTGCTCCACGTTTCTTAGCTGTGTGCATACAGGCCAAGCTGTTCTTGCTTATATAAATATTTTTGAATAAGTGAAAAAGATTGGCTTTTATTTTGTTTTTCAGGTGCCTTGTGAGCTCTCACCCAAGCACCACATTCTAGAGGTCTGCTGTGAGCAGACGTGGCAAATTGAAGTAACATCCAGATAGTCCAATAAACTGTTCGTAGTTTCAGACAAACATTTGCAAATTAACTTTTGCAAACATTACATTTTATATTAGTAACAAAGACATGACTAGAACAACAGCAGCTATGCAATGAGGAACGTACAGGGGTACTCCAAGTGTTATACTGAAATAATCTATGAAGTCTAATTAATTTGTAATTTTAGAACAGATTCGCATGAAGTTCTGTGTCATAGCAGAGTTCCAATCCGTACGCTGCATCATGTAGGGAACAGTGGCCTTACAATGAAAACCAATGCAAACTTTTAAACTCAGAAAAAGATTATAAATATAAAATGTGCACACGGAACTCTTCATCGATGCATGTCTACATAAAATATAGGATCTAATCAGTGCGGCCACATAAAGGATGCATAAAGGTAGGACACACGAAGGAAACATAAAAGCAGTGGCCAAATTTCAACATCGAGGAAACATAAAGGACGTTTCCTCATGTGAACTGCGGGAAACATGCAGTAAACTTAAAGGACATAACCATTTTCATAAGGGTCTGTACAGTGCGGTGGGCGATGAGGACATCGGGCACCCTAGCAGCAGCCGGCCCTTTTAAGACGATGAACTGCGGCATTTGGCCTTCAGCTACTGCGTCTGCGCTGTAGTACTTCATGTGTTCGTCTCTCCAGGGCGTGCTTCGTGTTCGGTCGCCCGCTCCGTTGGCCACCGACATTCCAATTCTGTTGCTGCCCAGCTGCATACCACGAAAGACGTTTTATGACATTCTCAGGAAACGAAGTGGTCGCTACGGTGCGTGTTTGATGCATGCATTGGTTTAGCAGCATTAACCTGAAATCCGTTCTGGAACGTCCGATGGAAGGGCGGACAAAATTATTGGGCAAAACAAAGTTACGTAGTGTTGTGCTGCTATGCTGACCTTCGCACGATTAATTAAATAAAACTTAGTTTTTTCCGTGCTGACACAGCTCAACCCTGGAAGTTAATTGGCTCAGCGTAACTCTTTCATCCTTTCCTTCTAACGGGGGTAGCGAGGACATTTTGCAGGCGATGTTCGTCTAGAGATAAGAATTAGCGCTATAAAAACAGGTGGCATTACCTTTACTTAGATAAGAGTTTTCAATATACCTCGTTCTGCACGCGCGTCATACGTATGTAAAACAAGAAAATTGACAAGTTAACGCTGGCTGGTTTTTGACCGATTAAGTACGTAGCTGGAGCACTAAACACGGAAGGAAAAAATAAAGGCGGAGGATGAGTAATGGTACGAAGGCGTAATTAAATGTTATTTTTGACAATTGCCATAGAAAGTGGTAATGAAGTTCACTTGCAGGAAAATAATGTAAAGTAGTCTTTACCCTTGGGGAAAATATTATAGCAGGGTGGAACTAATGTTTGAGATAAACCGCTTCTCAATGAAAAAATTTAAAGATTTTTCTGGTCAGTAAAAGCTTTATATATATGCAACACGAAGTGGCTGGAATTGTGAGCGAAATTTCGCGGGTGAGTCCTGCGATCGTGCTTCCTTTCAAAAACTGCGTAGACTGTCGTTTACTTGCTCGGCGAGATGTTTCATGACTGAGTCACGAGATCTTGTGTCTGTGCACCAGGGCCGTGGTTATATAATTTTTTTATTATTATTAACAATGAAATTTAGCGATTTTACGTGCCAAAAACGAACCTTGATTATGAGGCACGCTGTAATCGAGGACTCCGGATTCATTTTGGCGAAAGAGTGCAACGACCCTGCACGCAATATGCCTGAAAGGGGCCCAAAACAGCATTAGGCACTGGAGTGAACCGCTGCAAAGACACTTTGCTTTGACCTTGTAATCGCAGTTCAGAAGTGCGAAAGGACGCCATTGTCTTAGATCGGTGCTTCTGGACTCGTCCATGCAAAGGATAGTGATTAGCCCATCTATTTGAGACACCGGAAGTCTCTATTGAGCAGCCTATTCGCCAGTGATGTGAAAGGTTTCCCTAACAGTTGCCTGAACTTAACATCAAATTAAACTGTCAAACCATCGAATCCTGGGGCCCTATAACGTAAAACTATTCCAATATGTTCCTATTCCAATCTCCTGACGTCAAATTTGCGTAACCGCTGACGCAAGGATCGGGTGGTCACCCGCAGGGTTGTCTGAACAGACCAATCAAACGCTGTTCTCGTTTATAGGAGGTCACTTTTGTTTGCTTTAAGAACGAATAGCATTGCCTACACAGAGATGCTTGTCTTATCTAATTGGCTGACAAGAGACGAGGAGCATGTCAAGTGGAGAGGGATTCGATGGGGCCGAGCCAGTTGACTGAAAATCGATAACTGGATCATGAGGGTGGTGCCGGCGTCTCCAGTAGGTCCGCTTTGTCTTAGCTCGCGGTAGCTCGTCGAAAATCGCGGCGACATGCAACGGAAGCTTAAGAATGACGCTGATACGGATCCTCAGCAAAAAATATTTGGCAGAACGAGGTCGTAAACGTGCCGCGGAAAGTGCTCGAAAACGTTACACGGCCACGCAAGAAGTATTATTATACGCAATTAAACCCACGCTCTCCGGCAAGTGCGAGTCGCCAGTGCCTGAGCGATCGGTGGCAGCTATCTTTTATTCCTTTTGGAACGGGCAGCCTGCGGCTATTCAGAAGAAAATTCAGTTTTGTTCGGCAGATTAATGCATCTTTATCGCGTACACGTCACTTTGACGTGTGAGTTATTGCGGTTTTGTGATGACGCGTGACAGGCAGGTGAAGTGGGTGCAGCCTGAAATCTTTTGACCAATAGCCGAGGGCTAATGGCAAAAAGGAGTCGCATCAGAAATAACTAGTTTTCTTTTGCTCGACCAAATCATGCATAATCAGTGTGTACACGTCATATTAGATGGGGAGCTATCACGGTTTCCGTGACGCCGCATGACAGACAGGTTAAGTGGGGGTGGTCCCAAAAAAAAAAAGGTTTTGACCAAACGTGGAGGGCTGATTGTAGAATTGGAATAGAAAACTTTGGAATAGTTTTACGTTATAGCGCCCCTGTACTGCGATTATGCTTCATAGTCTTCAAAGCCGAAAATAGCTCTTCGTCAACTACATATAACTGAGTGGGAGACTTCCAGCGGCTCAGCTGGAGTAACAAATGCAAAAACAGCTGGAATGGCAGCCAGTTCAGCATATAAATTTTTTATAGAACGGCCTCGCAAGCTCAAGAACTCTATCTGGTGAATTGACTATGCTAACATTGCTTGGATCTACTAGGGAATAGATATTCTTGGTCTTCCTTGAAAGATCCGTACGGAGGACATTTATGCTGCGCGCCACGCTTCCATTTCTTACCGCTCTGCTCCGGTTATAGCTCTCAAGCTATCCCAGCGTTGCTGCAGGAGAATCCGGTGTTCCTTTGAGGGTAGATTTGAGGAATAATTTCCGGGCGGTATTTCTCGAGATATATGCACCTGTGCAGTAACCGGAAAGACTAGTACCGCACTTTTACTAACATTTAACGACGTGCGTAACCACTCCAGCCATGTCTCAAGCATTCATAAGTAATTCTTCAATGGGTGGTGCAGTGAATGTACATTAGTTGCGAGTGCAGAAAATGCGATGTCGTCAGCATAACCATAAGCGTGTATTTCCAGAGACAAAGCAATTGCGTCAAAGATTGGGGTATGATTACTTGCACTCTCCGAGAGGGAACCAGACAGGACGGAGCGACAACAAACCCTATCCGCGTGCCTTTATGGATGGTTCGACTGCTGACCGGCGATAAGGTCCGTGGACGACAGGCATGGATCGACCGTGGACCACAGGCATAAGACGGGAGGCGGCTTAAAAACAAGCACTCAGTGTAATAAAATAAAGTCATGCCAGTGACATTATTAGAAAAAAAAAAGAATAAGCAAGCTACAAGCAGACGCTGGAAAGCTTTGCGGAAGGCGTGCAGGTCACACACAACAGACTCTGGCACGACGCGCGACAGGAACCTCACCACGTGGAAAGTTACAACACTCGCGAAATAATCCAAAAATAGCCGACAGAAATGAAAAATACATGTAACAATAAACGCGGGAAACACAACACTAACACAATATAGAAAAATCAACACGCGATGAATAATTAAATGAAAGATTAAACGTGATTAAAAAGAAAATGTTCGGCGGGAAGTTCTGAGAGCAGGTTGGAACACGAGGCTTATCTGTGGCGTGCTCGCTGAGATCCGGATCTGAAGAAGCGTCGGGCCGCTGGTACCTCGCTGCCGAAGATCTTGACAGACTCGCACCGTCTGTCGATCTATCGGCAAAGACTTCGGCCTCCAGGGGGGGTTTCAGCCTGCCGACCACATCTTCAGCTGTCTCTCGGTGCACGACCACGCTGCTCCGTCTCCCAAACCACTCTGCTCCTCGCCGAGGCCACCTCGTCCCTCGTCACGATCTGGCTACCCACATGACTAACCGGTCCTATGAGGTCAGCAACAATGGGGAGCTTTCCTCCCTATCGCCTCGTAAGCGGCGCTGCGGCTGCGGTGGCGATGGCGGCCATCTCGAGATAGACACGGGCACGCAATTTGTGACCACTTGTACCCAACAAAATGTTGAATAAAATAGGGGAAAGAACGGCACCCTGTGGTACATCTCTTGTCACTTGTGTTTAGACGTCGAAATACCGCGTTCATAACAATAAAAATATCTATCTCTCATAAGTTCATATATACAAGTGGTCATATACTTCGGGAAATTCGTAGACGGAAGTTTATTCAATAGAATACAATATTCGACAGAGTTCCATGCTTTTGCTATAACTAGCCTCACCAAAGCTGTGTACTCTCGTTTGCGGCGAGCAAGTTTAATGTGGCTTTCTAGATATATATGGGCGCACCATATGGAGTGCCCGGGACGAAATCCAATCTGACAAAGACTGAGCAGTGTATAATCCTGTATAAAATTTGTTATACGGGCGTGAACAATCGTTTCTAATAATTTGACGACATTGGAAGTAAGACAAATTGATCTTATGGTGCCTAGTTCCAGTCCAGCTGCTTTTTTTCGTCATCTGCTGCACAAAGACCGGCTTGTGGGACATCGCTAGCTCCGCTTCTTCTTTGTCCTTTGCTCACATCTATCGCTCTTGCACCTTCAACAGCAGATATCTATGAGAAGGACATTATATTTCACGAATATGCTTTTGTTTTATCTGCGCTCTGACACGATGGAAACCAACGACGGTTTCATCTTAGCTAGTTCATGATATATGTATAACGTGCAGGCTAAGTTTCGACTGGATATAAAGAAAAGGTAAACACATGGCTGACTAACAACTGAAAGTTTACCTCTGCCTCCTTAGGTTAGTTGTCACGTTCAACTATTTAGAATACGGTTTTATTTACTACCAGATTAACTGGCCTCTACTTAGTGTACCTGGTAAATCGCAGTCCAGTGAGCCCAAGCAATTCCTCGATCTAACCCTTGATTTCAGTCTCCATCAAGCCATAACACTTCCGACGAGAGGGAATAACACCCTTGATCTCTTGCTGACGTGCAGTCCTGAAGACATTAAGGGTGTAACGGCTCTTCCTGGACTAAGTGACCATGCACTTCTACATATTTCCATATCATTACTGCTGAAAGTGAAATCAACCGCTGAAAAGATAATCTTTAATTACAATAAAGCGAACTTCGATGCCATCAACGCGGAACTTACGCGGTTTTATGAGCATTTCCGCGAGTCTTATCTATCCAGAACAGTTAACCATAACTGGGAATTATACAAAACAGCAATGATAAACCTCAGAAACAAATACATTCCAAAAATAAATATTAGGTCCGATCATAGCAATGAGTGGTTTACCGTAAGCCTGAAACGTCTCCTAAACAAGAAAAAGCGCCTTTATCGATCAGCAAAAAAATCTAACTCCCCTACTACATGGGACCGATATCATCAATGTACAAAAACGTACATTGAAAACTTAGCTGCTGCAAAAAATAAATTCTTCTCCATCGATCTACATAGAATCCTACAGTCGAATCTCAACAAATTCTGGCGCATTCTATCCCCTAGGTCTCGCCCGAACCAAATAGCGCTTATGGGAACTAATGGAGAACCAGTCGAACCAGATCAGTGTGCCAGCGTTTTGAACCGCTATTTCGTCTCGGTGTTCTCTCCTGTAAGCAACTCTACCGCCATAACTTCACCAGAATCCTCATCAGTGGCGATGCCTATGATCCAGGTTGATACTAACGGTATCAGCAACTTTATTGCTTCTCTAAAACTGTCGTCGTCAGCAGGCTGTGATCATATCAATAGTAAACTACTAAAAAACACATCAACGACTTCGGCTCAGATACTAAAATTGATCTTTACCCAGTCTTTACAATCCGAGGAAGTTCCGGATGATTGGAAAATTGCCCAAATCATCCCAGTCTTTAAATCTGGTGACCGCAAATTAGCCTCTAATTACCGTCCTATTTCCCTAACCAGTGTGCCATCAAAATTACTCGAACATGCACATTATATCCACAAACCTAATGACACATATTGAATCTATCAACTTCCTTTATTCGCACCAGCATGGTTTTAGGAAACACCGTTCATGTGAAACCCAGCTTGCAGAGTTCATGGGGCTCTTGCATTGCCCAGGGGGCGCTGCGAAAAAGGTGCTAAAAAGCGCCCTCTGTCCTAAAATGGGTCGTACCAAGCTCGGTCGTCTGCTTCGGAAAGCACGTTTACAATATGGACCCGCCACATTCGGTTGTGTTGTATCACGGCCTGCAGCGAATATCGAGCGCCGAAGATTTTTTCAGGAGTGGCACGCTGCGTAAAGGCAAGAAATTATGCAGTGCCGAATACGTGTATGCCGTTCAAGAATTAAGCGGCGAAGTTTTAGCGCGGTGTCAATCGCAAGTGAAGCGAGTCGCGTACGTAGTGGAACTTTAGGTAAGGCTTGCACGTTGCTAGATTCAGGCGCACAAACGCGAGGAAATGCTTGCTATAAATGAATCCACAGCAACGATAAGCAGACATCATGTGTACGGAACTGCTCGAGCACACGACGGTACGCGCCGCGACGGCAGCGGTCTTTCAGCATGCCGCGATGTACGAACTGCTCGAGCGCACGATCGTACGCGCCGCGACGGCAGCGGTCTTTCGACATGCCGCGAAACAGCGGGTCTCCTGCAATCTTTGTTGACTGCATGCCGCTAAACAAGTAGTTATGCCTGCGTTGTAGTAGCGGCCATCTGTCCCTTTTAGTAACTGTTAATAACTAATGTAATTCATATGAGCTCGCACGTACGTGCGAATCGCGCTGCAGCGCGAGCTCGTACGTGCGCTGCTCGCTTGATGTAGCTTTTAATGACAACGCTCGAAAATCGATCTGCTGTAATCAATACTATCTTGCTGCGCTGCCTCAACATGCTGGCTTGAGGTCAAGTATGAGCACATTTAACTCTCTAACCTGTGCTGCTCGTAGTGGGGTAGTGAATTGTCACCGAATCAGCCCGGCCATTTGTGGTCATTTGCACACACCTGGGCACTTCACCACTTCGCACCTGTCGAATTGTTAATTGTCGCGGTGGCCGGGTTTCGAATTGTGAATCACCAGCCATGCCTACTGCTATCTCGGTCTGCCGTCGGGACTGTAGGTGCAAAAGACCGAATTTTAGAACGCAGATCTATAATCAAGCAAGCTTCAAGACATGTGAAGCAGTCAGCATGGCGCGAAGTTTCGCCTACCCAGCGCGACGAACTGCAGTTATACAGTGCGCCCGACGCTCCGCTTCGTGAGGCCTTGAAGGGAAACGATAGAATCGGATGTTGGGATTCAGGCCTTCTTGTTCATGGCAGCCCACGACGCAGCAGTATCGACGGTGACGCTTTTTCGATGCTGAGCTAGGTCCCTCCGCATCGGCGTCGCCGATTCCTTCTGCTTCCAGCATTACGTCCCACGGCACACGGAGAGCCCGTT